>NC_084464.1:26172851-26475881 GCF_027409185.1 Cynocephalus volans
GAACAAAACCCATACTCAAGATTTCCAGTTCATTGTTCTGTTTTTCGTTTTCCTCTATAATATTCTGAATTTGTAGACTCAAATAAATCCAGGTTAATTTGGTGCTTGCTGCAAGGAACTTGGTTAAGCACTGAAAATACAGAAAGAAAGTCTAGTTTCTGCTCTCAAAAAGGTTATAAGCAAGTAGAGGAGAAAAATATGTCACCAACTAATTAATATGAGGCAGAATGAAGTAAATGCTAAATAAAGGCAAAATCCATTTGTAATTTTTCTAATTCAGAGAGGAGGTGGCATTTAAGCTGGGCCTTGATGGTTTCGAAAACTCTGGATTTGTGGAGAAGTAGGGGGTAGGGTGCGTATCCCTGACAGAAGAAATCACCAAAGTAAAACCAGGCTCTTGAAAGTGCATGGTGGAGACTGCAAATATAGAAGAGGTTAGTGTTAAGTAGGGTGTGGCTTTCTAAGATGTATTTAGAATTTAGATTAAAAACAGAAATAATCTGGAGGCATGGAGTCAGGAGTTTGGGCCTTTTCTGGCCAAAACTAGCCATTGCAGGTAAGAAGCTGGGGGTGTGAGATAATTTAATCTTTTAAGAAAGTAGCTCCTTCTAGAAATGATGTCTAGGATGGATTGGAAGAGCCAGAAGGGCATTGATAGTGGAAACAGAGAGAGGGGCTGATTCTAGAAACATGCCAAGTCAGGACTGAATTTAAACAATTTGAACAATTTCAGCAATTCTAACCTTAGGAACTTATTGTTGACTTCTAAGCTATTTCCTCTGATGTTCCAAAAGAGAATATCTTCTTGAAGTACCCTTGTATTTTTAATATGGCCACTACTTTTGATTTTGTCATTTCATAAACACTCACCAGTTATACCTTTTATTTATTGGATAGTAGCTAACACTAGCTTGTAAATATTTTTGGTATCATTACTGGGTAGACAATGGGTAATTGTTGTCTGCACTTTCCCCAACTAAGTAACTTGTTTCATAAGGAAAAAGCAAACTTCCAATTCTGGATCTATAATACTAGAGTATCCATTGATCATAGTTTCAGAATATGTCCCTAATAAACAGGAAGCCCAGGAAGATTTTTATAGCACACTCATGGGAATGTAAGAACATAATTTGACCAAGACCAAATGACTAAAATAGTCATTTTGGGTTTGAAACTTCTGATTTACAAGTTTTGGAACTGGCAAAAGACAGGTTGTCCCTTACGTTAACATCATCTAAACTACAATATTCTACTGCTGTATACAGTTGTAATTTCATCCAGCTGAAAGCACCTAAAATTGAATTTTCATTAATAGAATACAAGGTTTGTCAACACTGTCATCATTCTAAGCTGATACTTTAAGAAGCACTTTGAAAAATACTCTGTTTATAATGTCTCTATTTCACACCTGATCTACCCATAAATTACCTCAATAATCCAAATTTTCCTATGGTTCAGATTTCTTTTACAGATAATAAAAGTCTAAGCCTAAGGTCTTACCTGTAGCTGAGAAATTAACCCGCAGAGACTAGATATCTGATTGCACATGGGCTCAGTGCAGCAGGTACAGGTTTGAAATCGATTGATGGTAGATGCAATTGGATTTCCTGTATGCTAGTAAGTGCCTCCCTTAATGTTCATTCCAATGAAAAACCAAGTTCATTTGTACTTAAATGTATTTAAATGTGGTTACTGTTTACTCTGAACATACTGCTTCATCAGAAGTTTGTAAAATGCTGCAAATTAAATTTAAGTTTTATAGTTTTATATATATATGAAAAGGTTATATAAATGAAGCTATATATAGATGTGTGTGTATGTGTATGTGTGTGTGTGTATAAATGTATATGTAGGTTATTAGTATTTGTCATAAAAGCTAAAACCTGGAAACAACCCAATGTCCATCACGAATAGACTAGAGTTCTCTCTCTGCTCTCTGTGCTTCCAACATCTTGCAATGTGAGACCCCTGGGTCACTGCTGCCATCACCATACAGACTTTGGACTTCCCAGCCTCAGAAACTGTTCAAATCAAAATTGAAACATGCAAGACAAGATGAATACAACCTAGAAAGCACTTTTGAAATGAAGAAAAAAACAAACACACCCACACCCCAAAAAAGAATAGACTAGAACTTAAATTATGATATAATCATACTTGTATACTACACAGTAATCAAAGCAACAAAACTACAACTAAACAGATAAATCCCACAAACATAGTATTCAGCAAAAGAAGATAGAATACATATTATATGATTTAATTTATATAAAGTTCAAAAGCATGCAAAATTAAACTATACCATTAAAAACGACTTACAGAATTTTGGGGTAGAGGGTGAGTTAGTAATTGGGATGGGGTGTTAGTGGGGGCTTCTGAGGTACTGGCAAAGTTTGATTTCTTCATCCGGGTGATGTCTACATGGGTATTTCCAAGACCTTGCAATGGTAAAGTACAAAGTTATTTTTTTGGGAAGCTGGATAATGTACTGGCTAGCATCTGTTCCAGACCTTTTATTCCTAATAGGGTAATATTTCTATCACAGAAGATATGATGCATTGGAAACATAAGTAAAATTGACAAGTATACATTGAGTGCTACCATGGAATGGTACGTAAGTATAGTTTCAGTCTTCAACTCAATAGATGAGAAACCAAAACTTATGTTGATGTATTCATTATTCACCTAGTGTGTGTTTAATGCCAGCTCTGTGCTAGGCAGTGTGCTAAAGATACAGGGATGGATAAACTACTCCTTGCTATCGGAGAACTCCCAGTCTCATTGGGGAGACAGACGTGTGTGCATAGTGCCCCCATGTGACACACTCACATGTGCACCAGACACATCAATGCCAGTGTGTAAGAAACCCATGGAAGTTTGGTGGGGAAGTGAGACCAAGCTTACCTGTGAGGATGGGGTTTAAGGAGAGCCTCCCAGGTGAGGCAATATTGAGCAGTCCTTGATTTATTAGCACGCTCATTAGAGAGGACTCAGAAGGACAAAATATTTCAGAGGGAACCACATGAGCAAAGACAGGGAGAAGTGAATGTATGTGGTTTAACGTAAAACACATCCGAAGGACACCCATCATGATGTTAATAGGGGCTACCTCAGAATGGTAGATTTATAGGTTTGTTTATTTTTTTCTACTTATGAGACTGTCATTTATGCACTTTCCACAATAAGAATGTACCATATTTATGGTCAAAAAACACATATGTGTATATAATTTTAAGAAGAATATAATTTGGAATATTATTTTCCTATAATATTAGCCTATAATCTATTGTGACTAGGTTAAGAAAGATCTGGAATCCTGAAGATTTTGATATATTCTGTAGGTGAAGAGGCCTTTTTACCAGAAAGGCCTTTTTGCAGCAGGGTAACATCAATTGAAATGCTTGGAGAACAGTTCAGAACAGTATATGATTCAGCTCCAAAATATGTCATATCAACATATGCAACCAGTCAGAGAAGAAAATAGCATTGTGGACCAGAATGTTAATGAAAGGCTTAATGGAAAAGCATGGGGTTGGAGCTCGACTTGGAAAGATTTGTAATATTTAGATGGAGAGAAAAGTAGGTGAGAGGACGTTTTAGGCTGGAGGGAAGTATAAGCAAAAGCAACGTGATGAGGACAAATGTTTCTGTCTGGAAATAATGAGATCTGGGGACGCGTAGTGACACCATGGCAGATTAAAACAGCTTCTAGTTCCAGAAGGAAGGTTTTGGGCTTGATTGTGTAAGCCAGCGGAGATTTTCAAGCAGGGGAATGATGGGATAAAAATAGTTCTCGAACAAATAAAGCTCATTTGGCAGCAGGGTTCAGGGAGATGCAGAAGCAGAAGCACGAATAACCTCCATGTGGGGCGGTGACAGCAGAAGCAGTAGGAATACAGCAGCAGAGGTAGCCCACGTTGAAATTTAAAAATCAATAGAATGAGTGAAGATTGGCTAGAGATTGAATGAGAGGAGAGAGCTAATGGTGCTTTGACTGTAGAACAGAATCCTAAAGTCCTGAAGATAACTATAAATTGCCATTGAATTTCATTCATATAAAAATGGCAACACCAATCCCTGCCATGAGTGCATGGGTTTTTCTAGCAATTTTCTAGTGGTTCGCTAGATAACCAACCACTCACTCTCCTGCTGAGGGCCTTTGGTGACCCACGGGAATGAGGAAAGAGCTGTTAACCAGGGTGGGCCTTCAACTCATGGGACAGCCAACTAATGACACTGATGTGAACTAATACTAGAAATTAAAGGCTTTGGGCTCTATTTGCAGTACATAATGGTGGGTGTAGGACATAGAGGAATAAAGGAACCATTTCCTCCAGAGCTTCTTAAAAGATGGAGGAATTGTCATAAGCAATTACGAATTAAATAGTCTTCATCCAGACTGATTGCTGTAGATGACCTAGAAATCATCTCAAAACATTATGTGCCAAGAAGCCACATCACACCAATCACCAATCAATTACCATGGGTAGGCAGCAAAAGGGTGTGAAAGTGTGTGGATGCCAAGTGAAATATTCATAGTGAACTATTGAAGCAGAAGGTTCCCCTTTGATCCTTGGCTAAAAAATTATCATCGATGCTAGCAGAGGTGATGCATTATGAATAAAGATGCACCCATCAGACAATCATGGGAAAACACCAAGATGCCAAAGGATAATGTTTACAAAGTACCTAAGCATCATTTTGATTCCTTGATCTTACCTCCTCCAAATAGCTGTATAAAAACTGTTTCTCCCAGTGTACTCTCACAATATGCTTCTGACACCAATTGAGAAAATAGGAATAAACAAAGTGTTTTTCCTATATTCTCACTCAACAACAATCATCACAGAAGACTTCTGTGACAGGAATGTGTCAGGATTTCTCCCCACCAGCAGGTGAGCAACCAATTCTGCATCAGACACCACCTGGGTGTCCTCTAATTCAAATCTGCTCCCACACTACCAGGAGTCAGCATCAGATCCCATACGTTAAGGGCTCAGTCTCCAAGACTGCCCCACACTTCAGATGGCAGTCATATGTTCAGATCCCTGGAACTTCTGACCATTCAGCTATAAATTGGGGTTTCCACAATGCCTTCTTTGCATTCAACTGATTTGCCAGAATGGCTTCCAAAACTCAGGGAAAGATTTACTTATGTTTACCCATATATTACATATATTACCCATACATAACAAAGGACATAGATAAAGAGATACAGAGGGCAAGGTACGGGGGAAGGGTTACAGAGCTGCCATGCCTTTTCTGGTTGCATCACCCTCCAAGAAACTGTCCTGAGAGCTACAAGGAAGCTCTCGAACCCAGTTTTTTTGTTGTTGTTTGTTTGTTTGTTTGTTTTTATGGAGGCTTCATTACATAGGCAGAGGCATAGGCTTAGGCAACTTAACCTTCAGCCCCTCACCCCTTCCCAGAGGTTGGAGGTGGGATTGAAAGTCCCAACACTTTAATCCTGCTGTGGTCTTTCCAGTGACCAAACCCCTTCCTGAAGCCACCTAGGGTAGGGTCTACCAGCCATCAGTCAATGCATTAACATGCAAAAAGACACTCTTGTCACTTTGGAAATTCTAAGTATTTTAGGAATTATACATCAGGAGACAAGGATGAAAACCAAGAGATAGAGATGAAAACCAAATATATATTTCACTATATCACACCTCCCCACTGTGTAGAGCATAATATTCCTGTTTCCAGAAAGAAACCTGAAGCTGAGAGGTTAAGCAATTTGGCCAGCATCATGATCGCAAATGTATGGTGGGAAAAACCAGGGCTGGTCAAGAGAGTCCTGCTCAAATTCCAGCACCACCCAATACGTGGGGCCAGCTCCGCATCACTTAACCAGTCTGTCTTGATGTCTCTTGCTGTGAGATGGTGATAACAATAAAAACCTACTCATTTCACAGGGTTTTTAGAGGATCCAAGAGATAATAGATGTAAAAGCAGGATTCATGAGCAAGATGCCATCAGAATAACTAGAATGAAAAGCTCCCATATACTTTTGAACATGGCAGAGTCCTCTAAGGAACATAGATCCCCTAGAACAATATACAATGTACTTCTTGCTCAAACTGCTGCTGCAACAAGGTTCTAAAAGGAAACTACTGCCTTTAACCACTCAGTATGAATATTTACTATGGGCTCATAATGCCTGTCATAGGGCTTTGCATCCTGTATGTGGTAATTAGCAACCTGCATATGGAATATTACTACATAAGGTGACTTCCAGGTGGGCAAGCCATTCATTCATTAATTTTCCAAATATCACTACTATTTCATGTGCCCAGGCACTGGAGACACAAAGATACACAAGATATAATTGCTTTCCACAGTCTCAAAGTCTACAGGGGAAGGCAGAGATATATACACGTATTCACAAAGCCATGTGAGAAGTGAGGAATGAAGAAAATGCTGTGGGAGTAGAGGAAAGAGTAAATAACTCTGCCCGCACAGTCTCATCCAGGAGGTAATACCTGAGTTGCAGGTTATACCAATGTCTGGCAGGCCAGCTAGACAGTATATTGGATTTGTGGGCTGCTTGCACCAATGCAACCAAAGGGTTTGTGACCTGGGTCTACACCTCAGGATACCCCCCTAAGCCCCTTTTTCTTGAAGTTTTCTAAGCCCTCATCAGGGATGTCAGGGCAGCAGCTGCCTGAGTAGGAAACCTTGGGCCCAGCCCAGAACCCATTTCAGCCTTGGACCTTTATTTATCCTTTTTGGAATATTCTTCAACCTTCTAACTCCATCCCACCCCACCCCCAGCATGTGGGGTTGATAGATGTCCCAAGGCACTCAGAACTCCCATCTATAGATTAGCCTTGGGCCCTATGACCTGTCCCTTGCTCCAGAAGAGTGGCCTGCTGAGCAGATTGCTCTCACTGGCCAGGATACTATACCTTTTGTAAACCAGGTGAGATCAGTGCTAATACATGTGAGTAATGCCCTCACCTTTCCAATGCCAAAGGATGGACATGGAGACACAAGGTACGGCAAAGTGAGACTTCAATGGCGGTCTTACAAGATCACGTGTCTGTTGGGCAGGCACACCAGAATGGTTACAACAAGCAATTTATTCCCTAGTGTGCACATCCCTCCCCCCACTTCCTCATTGGCTGAGGACTATGGGATGTATAATCTTCCTGAACATCACCTAAGTTTTATTACTTCTTTATAAGGCATTTGTTATCCTCTTTCCTCTGGCAGAAAGGGGTGGACTCGGCAAGCCCCCGAAAAAGGCCTGCCAGAAGTCCTGAGGACGAAGAAGAACCAGGAAGTAACAAGAACAAGGTGACCAGTCACCATCTTGAGAAGCCACCCTCGGGAACGTGTACTTTCAGGGGCTATCACACCACAAGTTAGTCAAGCAACCCTTGTTAAGATATTCTTGAAAATGAATCATTTAGGCTATTTTCCCACAATACGTCAGTTCAGGGTGATACAAATTGTTTCTATAAACAAGGTCCCTGACACCCTAGAGCGGGCTCTGTTTTGCAGGGCAGTAGATGGGTTAAGTTTAGCTTGTACATCCACAGGACTGCCCCATGCTGGAAAATTTTCCACTTACAGAGCTGACCAATAAGTCAGCACTCAGTAATTACAACAGCTCATTCCATGACGACAAAAATACCTGCCCCAAAGAATACTTTCTGAAGAAGCCAGTGATGCAGAAAAGTTGTCTTCTGCAGTTTCTTTGATTTCATTAAAAATATTCCCTTCTGCTCCTTGGTTTATCCTTCTCTGACAAGGTCCTGTTCTACATCTTTTTCTTCCTTTACAAAAAAAAAAAAAAAAAAACAGACTATAACTGAAGAATTCAAACTACTTCATCAGCATTTGGTTGCCAAATGAGTCTGGCCAGCCTCTGAGGAATAAGCTGAGACTTGGATGACAAGGCACATTATTGAGAGTGGCCAGCCCCACGTGGAGCCCTGAGAAGGAAAGGAACTTAGTTTAATTAGATTCAACTGTAATGGTTTGGGGGGGTGGGGGATAGATCACACACTCAATATTTTGTAAACACACTTTATTATAAGTTTGATCTGGATCGCAAATAATGAAAATATCAAGTACTCAGTCTGATAAATCCTGCAAATTTCAAATCAGAATACTCAATCTTACTCAATTATGGTATGGACATAATTATGTTTCTGGGTATTTTTCTTTCTTTTTTTTTTTTTTTTACTATTATGAAAGGTCCTTCAAAATTCTATTTAGTATCTGCTGTTTTCTTATACCCCAAATCCATGGACAACACACACATTGTAATTCACCATGTCCAGAATGTAAACAACTGACTTAAAGTAAGCTGAAGAAAAGGATGAGTTCTAGGTTATAAAAGACCAGGCCTTTCTTTCTTCTTTCTCTCTCCTCCAATCCCCAACCCAAATCCCCCACTGACAGATGTTGAAGGAGAAAATCAGAGTACCCTCCTCTTGCACTGTAAACAAATTGAAAATGAAAGCCCCTCAATTTTTAAGAAATTGAAGATCTAGAAAGACATTAATTAAACTGTCAAAAAGCGTCATGCCTCGTTTCAGTGCACTGCACAACTAGGTAGCCAGAAGCTACATACAGTATCTGAGTGCTATTCTTGGCTCTTAAAATAGTTTTAATTATTTAATTTAAACAATGTTTCAAACAGTGAGGAAGAAAATGAGTTGAAGACAGGTCAGAACAATCAGGTACCAGAGAGGTCTCCAACCATCTGTCTCCAATCTTCTTTGTTCTCTGACATATCTCTTATCCGTGTCTTGGACATATTCCACATCATTTTGCAAGTGACACATTGTAGAGAACTTTTTAGTAGATGTTAAATTCACCTAAGTTAAATTCATTTATTTACCAGATATTTACCAAGCTCCTGTTTACTAAATACCTGGTACTATGCGAGAAGCTGGAAACATAGAGCAGAGAAGAGTGACAAGTAATAGACTGATTCTTGTCTTTGAGATGCTCGTTGATGAGTGGGGAAGGCAACAAGTAGAGAAATAATCAGAAGAACCTTCAGCAGCACAGTGGACTGAACTGACATTACCATGGGGTGTCTGACTTGGGTATACACCCTAAACACTCAAGGCTGGAGTTTCAGTGCCCAGTTCAGGGACAAGAGATGTGGCCTTGGGCTCACTTAAGGCAATAAGCTAAGGCCCGGCTGAGTGAAGCCTCCTCAAGGACCTGCCCATAGATAAACCTGAAAATAGGAAAATAAAAAAAAACAATGCAAAATGCCTGTAAGGGCAGGGTAGTAGCAATAAGCTTTAAGCCCTGGGGATCTAGGTTGAGGTGGGAAGGCCCCTAGGGAAATTGAAACTGGAAGCCTGTGGGATCCAGATTTATAATAGCTTAGGATTTGGGAACCCCAGGGCTAAAAGTGAACATATGTCCCCCCACTGTGGGCTATCAGAATCACTGGGGTATTGATAGAGACAAATGAAAAATCACCTTATAAGGAACAAAAAAGGATCCTGTTGAGCATAAACTCACAATGAAGAAAATTCCAAATCACATGAAGAAATAGACCAAAATAAGGAGAGTCAGCAGATGCAACAAATGAAGAACAAGAAACAAGAAGAAAAAAAAAAAACTAAAGCATAAATATGCATGCTTACAATAATAAAAGAAATGAAAGAATAAATAGAAGCTATATAGAAAGAATAGGCCACTATGCAAAACAACAACAACAAAAGACTGAATAGGAAAAGAAACAAATAACATCTAAAAATGAAAGCGCAGTCTTTGAAATTAAACATCAAGTGTTTGGATTAAATAGAAGAGTGGATACAGCCAAAGACAGAATTAATAAACTGGAAGATCTAAGGAAATCACTCAGAATGAAGCCTAGAGAAATAAGGAGATGAAAAGTATGATATATTGGAGGATGTGGAAGATAATAACAATAATGTGACCTAATGTGTTAGTTATTAATGTACAGCAGGCACTGTTCACATTGCTTCTTTACTCATGTGTTAATCGTTTCGAGCCTTATAACAACCCTCTGAGATTGGCACTATTACCAGCCTCAATTTTACAGATAAGAAAACTCATGCATAGAGAAGTTAAGTGATGGTAAATGGGGCTAGGGAAGGAACTAGGTAACTTGATCATTCTTCCTCATGAACTGCTGCACTAAGTCCCCATTTCTCCATACTCACTTGCGATCTACCTGCAGTGTCTTTTGGGGGCTCACTGTGAAGCAGCAGACAGTGCAATATGCATAATTTGGCATTGTTGCCCATCTTTCCTTGACCCACTCCTCCCTTTTATCATTTTTATAGCATTGGCCTTGCACCTTCAAAATAAATCTTCAGCAGTTAATCTATGCCTCAAGATGTATTTCCAGGGGATGGGATAAAGCAACTTCTCTATCACTTCCCCAAGAGATGGGACTTTCTTCCTTAGACAAGTTAAATCCAAAAACCTCTGGATTTAGGCATATAGGCATGGCCCAGTAATGAGGCACCTTGTCCGAAAGGTTTGGCTGCATGGGGTGTTGTACTGAGAAGCTGTTGGAGGGTTTGAAAAGAATTAGAGATTGGTTCAAAGAAGACTCAGAAAAAAAAATTAAGCCATTATTAACTCTAGGAAAATTGAAAAGTTGTGTAAAATAAGAAGTGTAATCATAAAATTCCAATGAACAATTTTAATAAAATCGAAATATGTAAAAATGAAATATTTAACAAGAATATGATATAAAAATGGAGAAGGGAAAGTGGGGTGGGAATGTGTAAGAGAGCTCAGTCTTCTTCTACCATAATATATAGTTAGTAAATACTATTATAAATTAATGAATTAAGAGAGTATTATAAGCATACTATTTAGAAATGGAGTTAAATACTATTAGGAACAGTTCCAAAAAAAAGTTTGAAAATTGTCTCTGGGGAAGTGAGGGACAAGAGACTAATATTTTTTTTTTTTTTTTTTTTTGTCGTTTTTTCGTGACCGGCACTCAGCCAGTGAGTGCACCGGTCATTCCTATATAGGATCCGAACCCGCGGCGGGAGCATCGCCGCGCTCCCAGCACAGCACTCTACCGAGTGCGCCACGGGCTCGGCCCGAGACTAATATTTTTAATACTATTTAAATGTTTAACTATTTACATGCATTTCTTGATAACTAAAACAAATAAAGATTCACGATTGTAAGCTCAGATCCTGAGTTTACTAATCACAGACCCTCACTACATGAACTAATCACATATTATACAGAAAGAAGGAAATTGAATGAAAAAGGAAAGAGTGAGGTTCAAAAAGCAGATGTGAAGTTGATAAATATGTTTGTAAAAGTAAAACAAAACAATAATGAAATGGTTTTTTAAAAGTGGGGATCGCGAACATGGTAGAACTAAAAGTAAGGCTACAATAATGTAAAGATAGAGAGCGGTGATCAGAATTGAGCATTGTGAGGTTGTTCAGGATATACTGGCCAGAAATGCACGACCAGTGTATGTTAAAGGTTTAATGACTTTAAAGAAAACAGAAACAAAACACAAAACTTCCAAACCAGAGGAAGGAAAAAAAAAAAAAGGAATGAAGAAAGCTCCATCAATCAGAGACCAAAAGGAGCAAAGATAAATGGAAAACCAGAATAACATGATAGAAATGAGTCACTATAATTGTAAATAGACTAAACTCTCTGCTAAAAGTCGGAGGTAAAAAAAATGGTGTGCCAATGATACAACAGGCAAATATTAACCAAAAGAAAACCAGCATACCATTGTCGCTATCACATAAAATAGATTTTAAAGCTAACAACATTATTAAAGATAAGAAAAATAGTTACTTAAAGATAATCATTAATACTTCATGATATATAATTAATACTTAATGATAAAGGGAATATTTCATAAGAAGGTATAAAAATCTAACAAAATAGCTTCCAAATATAAAAAGCATAAAAGATGAGAATTACAGGGAAAAATTGACTAATCCAAATTATAAATGGAGATTTTTTAAAACATATTTTTCTCAGTAACTGATAGATCAGTCAACTTATAAACATAGTGGAGATTTAAACAACTCAATAACATTTTCTTTAATGTATATGTATTCAACACATGAAGACTACATGTTCCTTGAAATAATATATCGACCATTTAAAAGTTAGTAACAAGCTAGATCATTAAAAAGTCAATAAATTCCACACCGGTTTTTTTGTTGTTGTTGTTTGTTTGTTTTTTTGTCTTTTTGTGACCGGTAAGGGGATCGCAACCCTTGGCTTGGTGTCGCCCATACTGCGCTCAGCCAGTGAGTGCACTGGCCATCCCTATATAGGATCCGAACCCGTGGCGGGAGCGCAGCTGCGCTCCCAAGCGCTGCACTCTCCCGAGTGCGCCATGGGGCCGGCCCCCACACTGTTAATATACAAAGTATTTCTCTGAAATATAATAAAGCTATGTCAATACTAAGATATTGCTCTAAACGTATGTTTGAAATTAAACACCTAAGAAATACACATATCAAAAATATATCATATTGAAATTATGAAATACGTAGAACTACTTACAATAAAACTACTTACAAAATGCTTGGGATTTGCAAGTAGTTCTCACAGGGAGATTTGTAGCCTTAAATGCGTATACTAGGAAATAATTAGTATTTAAATTTAACGAGCCACACAATCAACTCAAGAAATAGGAAATAATACAACAGAGCTAACACAGAGACCGAAGAAAGCAGATATAGAAATGAGAGATGACTTTAATTGAAAGGAAATCCCAGATACAATAGAAGACTCAAAAAACAAAAAAAGAGCTAATGTTTTGAAAATATTAATAAAATAGGCAAATCTCTGTCAAAATCCATCAAGAACAAAACAAGGCACATGTATAGAGTATTACAGGGTCACAGTTAGCAGATAATTTTAAAACATCGTAAGAAATATTATGATCAATTTTATGCAAGTAAATTTGAAAACTTAGATAAAATGGATAATTTTCTAGGTAAACTATAAATTACCAATATTGACTGCAGAAGCAATAGAAAACTGAAATCACTGCAATCGCTGGAGAAACTGGAATCTGCAATAAAAATATCTGCCAATCAAAAATCATCAGGCCCAAAATGTTTTGCTGGCAAGCTTTAATAAATAAGAAATTAAGAAAGGTTACCCTTAAGTTATAAAAGCTATTCTAGAGACTAAATATGTGACCTCTATCTTATACAAACTGTTGAAAGAAATAGAAAAAGAAGTTATGTTTCACAAATGTATTCATGAGAGTAATATAACCCTTGATATAAAAACTGGACGAGGTCCATATACAATAGAAAATTTATGGACCAATGTAATTTATGAACCCAAATTAAATGTAAAAATCCTAAACATAATCTTTTAAATCAAAGCCAGCAAGCTATTTAAGAGTGAGACACCATGGCCAATTAGAATTATTCCTAGAATGTAAGTCTGGTTAACCCAGAAAATCTACTTAGGATTTCACCACATTAATATATCAAAGAAAAAAAATGATTATCTCAACAGATAAATAATAAACATTCAATATAACTCAATACTTCAGTATATGACAAAAGTAGATTCATAAACCAATGAGGATAGAATGAACTATTCAATAAACCGTACTCCAGAAAAAAATGACTCTCCATAATATAAAAAATAAAATTGGCTTTCTAGCTCTCATCATATAGAAAAACAAATTCCAGATGGATTAATAACCTAAACATGTAAAGCAAAGCGTTGAAACTTTTGGAAGAAAATATAGGTGAAGATTGTATAATCGCATTGTAGGAAAGAACTTCTTTAAAGATCCCAAAACAGCACAAAACATAAAGAAAACAACTGATCAGGCTGACTTAAAAAAAAAAGACATATGACAAAGAAACTCACAGACAGAATTCTGACTGAAAGTCTCATACTACACATAAAGCTCATAAACAATTGTTATACCAGAAGAGTGAATCTATATAAATCAGTGAGAAGAGAAAACCCAGTAAACAGATGGATAAAAATATGAGCAAGTAATTTGCAGAAGAAATCTGAATACCTAACAGATAATCAGGATAGAACAATTAAATCACCCAGCACACTGAAAAAACAATTAAAATATTGGTAATACCAAGTGATGATGAGGTAGAAAGGGAAACTTTCATACATTGTTGATGAGATGATAATGGTTACAATTACTTTGAGAGCTATCTGTTAATATCTAGTTAAGCTAAAGACTTGTGTATCCCATGACTCAGCTATTCCAGTTCTAGTCATATTCCTTAGGGAAATTTGCACAAGAATACAAGAAAATTTTTCAGGATGCTCATTGGAGGGTTGTTTGTAATTGCCAAAAATTCATGTACCAACTAAATCATCCTCTGTAAAGACTGTAAAAAGCTTGTGATATGATCGTATATTGGAATACTAATACAGCAGGAAATATGAATGAAATTGATTTACATGAATCAACATCCAGTAATCTTAAAACATGTTTAATTAAATGTTAAATGTTGCCAGATTTTTTCTTCAAATGTGATACCACTTACATACATTTGAAACCCACAAAGCAATTATTACATAATGCTTGAAAAAGCATATTTATATAGTAAAAGTACAAAAATGTAGATGGCATACACAAACATCAACTTCAGGAGAGTCACTGCCGCCAGGAAAGGGGGTGATAAAGGGGAGGATTGTTGGTCTTTGGCTATATCTGTAATTTTTATTCCTTTCTGTTCCTCTTAAAGCTCTAAAGCAAGGAGGACACCATGTTAACATTTTTAAACTTAAATAATGCACACATGGGTAGTATTGCATTCACCATCTTTTTCTATCTTTGAAATATTTCATAAAGAAAAACTTGAGTATTTCCAGGATGTTGCAATGTATTCTATTGGCAGTGGGTTCCAGGGTGGCACCGAGGACTGAGCACATAACTATGCTGAGGGAGTTTTGCAAAATGGCACCATTAACGCTGTGATAGGAAGAACAGAAAGTGACTACTAGGAGAGATGAGGAAGTGGCACATGGGAAGCCATGCCAAGGCAAGGTGTCATTGGGGAACTGAGTCACCTGGAATAGCTGACCATGAGGTGGTGGGAGATAGGCAAGGGGATAGAAGATGCAATCACAGAGGAAAGGTTGGGTCTGTTTTGGTTATAGGTCAAGATTTAACATCTTAGAAAGGCTGAATGCTCACTGGAAGCTCGCACTTCCATCTAGAGTGTCATCTTCCTCTTCCAACACAATCAGTTATTTATGTATCTTTCCCCCTTAAGACACTCTTCCAATAGTTGCAATTTAACAGCTGTTAGAGTCAAATAATTGCATTTTTTGAATACGTCTCAGTGATAATCTACTAGTCCAAAATCCCCTTGTTTTATCAACCGAAGAATGTATTGATGACTTGGAGAGAGAACCCCTCTGAAAGTATTTATCTTTGTAATCCAACTTAACTCGAGTTGGCTTTCTGAAAGAATTGATTCCTGAGAAAGGGTTATGAAGGAATCAATGGACAGACTGTGTCAAAAGTTGTTCATTGGTAGAAAATTTCATAAAAGTAATATTGTGATAAATACAGACAAGAACTTGATAAATTACAGATGAGGTGGATGGAGTTTTAATTACGAAAACGAATGATAAAAGAAGTTGTCTCTTTAATTCATTTTCTGAAGAATGAGATGGGGGTGCCATCTCCTCCCACCTCCAACTTTGGGGATTTTTGTCATAAATGCGAGAAGAATTAGGAAGAATAGTAAGTCTTGGCACTGTGTACAGAAGGTGAAGGAGTGATCGTAGATAGGGCAGAGGGTTCAAGTCCACAGGAGCAAAGAGTGACCTTGAAATGATGATGTGACTAGTTTGCGGCTGGACTATTGAATTTCAGAATATGACTACACATTCCAAATCCATTTGATTCATCACTCACCCCTAACACCCCCCATCAACTGCAGGAGGCAAAGAACACCAAGTCTTTCTCAAGGTTTCTCTGTAACTTTTTGAAATACAGTTTCTCCCATAAGAGGACAATCTCTTCCTTTTCTTGATTCAACTCCACCTGACAATAAAAACCTGGCTGCCTGGAAAGTGAAATCCAATAAATAGTTTGCTCCCCACTTAGGGGACATGCTATCTTGTTTCTGGTTTTCTCTCTTCCTTCTCACTTTGCTTTGAAACCTTTGTGTTTCCTGATCCTCCACATCATGCTTGCACCGTAGGTAGATGAGAATGTCCTTAATTCGTAAGACTGCCATCACTGGAGATTTCAGTGTGGGTGACACTGATGGGTGATTTGTATGGATGGTAGTATGAATAATAGTAATAGTCTGGATTCAAACGATTCATTCATTACTGCAATAGTCATCTAGACAGTTCTGGGCAGTCTCCTCATGGTATCAAACACGTGCCAGTATTTACAATTAACCCTCAACTACACATTTGCAGGTAGTGGACCGTGGACCCTCTCCTTTCTGGATCACCAGTCTTTTCCCTCTTTTATACAGTTTTGAGCTAAAATCATTTTGGAGAATATGGCAGCACATTGCTCTTGTCTTTCACCAAACAATACAGTGTCTCAGGTAAAGGCAAAAATGCTTGCTCAGCCCTCCGTTTTCTTTTGTGACCTGGCAAAATGCCACCATATGCTACAAAGCATTATACACATTTCTGCTTTTTTTTTTTTTTTTTTTTTTTTTGGTTAGCAGTTACAAATATTAAGTCACAGGAAAATAGCTCAGCTCTCTTTATTCCAATACTCCATGTGGAAATATCTATACCTCTCATTATCGACATGTTAACAAAACCCAAGGAAAAATGTAAGCAGAAAGCATTTCCTGTGATTATTGTGTGTCTCCTGTATTACCCTTAAAAGCACAGTGACACAAATGACAAAGCCTGTCTCTGTTGGATCGAAGCAGTGTCAGCTATTGATGGATCATGTGCAAGTGTCAGAAATCAAGCTTAGTGTTGCCAATGTCTGCCTTCGGAGTTAGTTCACTCTAAATGAATTTAATGGTGGGTAATAGTTCAAAAACTGGGTATAAAATGTTCTAAACAACTCACAGTTGACTTACTATCCATCATTTAAGAAAAATTAGCAGATCCTAACATACAAACATGTTAATGTGCCCTCTATGGGCTCATGCACATATTAGCAAGTAGGCTTTATGAGCGATCCTTAGAAGTCATATGCATTAATGCCTTGGAGCCTGTCTGACCCCTACAACTTTTGTACATCAAGGTCAGCCTTTGGAGCAATATCTGCACCTTTCTCTTGCAAGCAAAACAGGAGTGTTTTACTTTTAAGGTAAAGTTGAGATTAGGATTTAGAAAGTGCAAGGTTAATTATAGGGCTTCTTTGCCTTTAAGAAATTGACAGTGGGGGAACTAGCCTGAGAGGACATGGCTGGTGTGTTTGATATGGAGGCTCCAGGTCTCCCCTGACTATTGCCAATATCAGAAAAGGAAGAGAGTGAAAACTAACAAGACAAAGACTGTAAAAGGGACTTCACATCATTAAAATTTGTTCACAATTTTCTTTAAATAGTTTGTATTCGGTAGACTGTGCAAACTATAAAGATAGCTGATTTAATGTCTATAGATTCTTAGTGTTTCTTTCACTTTTTATCATGACTCACACTTTCTCTAAGAATTGATCCTTTTTGTCAAGGTTTTTGTTTTTTATTTTTTACATCGGTTCTTCACCTGCTGACTGCTGGAAAAAATGGCATGTTTTAAAATGTTTTTAAAAATAACTTATTTACAAGATTTGGAGTAGAAAGAATATTCACTACTTTCTTTAAATCTATAAGATGGAAAGTTAGATTTACTTCCAATGCAAAAAGGTAGATTTTAACAAATATAACAGGTTTACTCTCACCTTTAGGAAGTTATCCAGGAATGTTTTCCTAGGTTGGCTTGGAAAGATACTTTTGCCTTCAGTGTAGGTTCCTATGTGCACATTCTGGACAACAGCAGGGTAAGGTGGAAAAGGGTTATGTCTACTCTGCATTTGTTTCAGATCTGGACTCCGTCATGTCTTGGTGACAAAGGTTTGTACAACTTCATCTCTCTTGCTTTTTCCCCATACGGTGGTGGTCAGAACACCTCAAACCTTGGGAATGCTGAGAAGACTAAATGAAAAAATTTTTAGTTAAGGATAGAAAATATGCGGTATTATATAACATTTAATTTTACTATATACGTAATATATTTTATTATTTATATATATTATAAATGAATATACTTAATATTTTCATTAATAAAAAGCCCAGAAGAGTTCCTCAAAAACACTGAAGCTCACCAAATGATTTGTTCCTTCTATTCTCCTCCCCACCCTCCCACAATGGTCTGTCTTCTTTTGCAAACCCATCACTGTGGCCCTGAATGGGTTTTTAAAGTTTTTCTCTCTATATATATACACGTGTATCTATTCAACATACACGTATTGCTCTCCTACCCTTAAATTCCAATAACACACTTTAATATGATCTCTCTTTAGAATACACTTAGCTTTTCAATTAACCCTTCCATTTCTGCAGATAACATTCCTTTTACATGTCAGATGGCTACAAACTTGTTATAATAATTTGTGTGAATATAAAATATATCAAAGAGGAAAAGCTCTGTTGAAATGTTATGTATGAAAACAAATATCACTCTGTCTCAGCATGGCTTCTCTACTGTAAAAACTTGTTTTGGAAGCTCACCAGATCACAGGATCCTGGAGTGCTGGGAAGAGAATACAGCCTGGCTTGTTAGAAGCAGAGACGTTCCTTTGATCGTTCACTTCACAAGTCTTATAGCACATGCTAATGTTTTGCTCACTGAATTAGACCATCTTATTTTCCATGGAAGGAATCATTTACATGGCACAATTTCATACACCTGTGATACCCACTTAAAATCTCCCCATAGTTGGCTACCCACTGCTGCCCACGCACACAGTTATGTTTCGCATATAAGTAAAGTTCTTACACTTGGAAAAAGGGCCAATCTCTGTTTCTTGCCAATGTTACAATATCCTATTACCTTGTTCCTGCACCTGCTCGGTACAAGCAATTTTGATTCTGTCCTAATGGCCAATTATCATTACTTGATTCTGAGCTCTTGTTAAAAGGGGATCACCACATTGTAGATACAATCTCAGTCCTAAAGGGATCACATCAGTAAGTACACAACTAAGGTCTGTTTTAAAGACTGAAAGGGCAGGAATCTGCCAATATAGATGATAGATAAGAACCAGCGCATCCTATTTTTATCCTCGTTCTCTTTACCACCAGCAGCTATGCCCTGCGTGGCAGCCAAGGTCTCTGTGTCCCGTGCCTGTAGTCTGATAACATTCTGGGTTGTGTTTTATGATGCCATATGCTTCTGTCCTAAAATTGTGCTGAGAGTCCACTAAAGAAAAACTACCCATCAGTTCTCTGAATGTCAGTGGGATGTTTGGAGAAGGAAAGGTGTTCTTTGCTGTTAAATATATTTTGGCTGAGATTTCTACTTGGCAAAATGCTAATTGTGCAACCTGGGAATTTTATTTAATCTCATTGAGTTTTTGTTTCCTGAAGTGTAAAATGGAAATAACAGTTCTTTCTATCTTACGGTGTTGGTACGATCACTAAATGAGGCCACACACACACACACACACACACACACACGTCATTATTATATTTGTCTTCATAGGCTAGATCATGCTGCAGTAAAAACAACACCAAAATTTCAGTAGCTTGAGACTACACAAGTTTGTTTCTCATACTACATGACCACTGCGGGTCTGCAGGTAGTTTGGGCTCGTCAGTGCCACACTCCAGAACCCAAAGCGAAGCAGCAGCCACTAACTCAAACTTCAGCTCATCACTCATAGGACAGAGCTGGCAACCTGGTTCCACCCACCCGCAGGAGATCTGGTTGTGCAAATTGCAACCCGATCACAATTTATGCAGTCATTTCTTTATTGGTGGACTTCCTGGTTAATTTATGTTATTTAATTGCAACATAAACACACTTAATAACACCTTTATGTGCTGGTGTATTTATTCCTATAAGATAAGTATCTAGAAGTGTCTAAATCTGCCAAAAAGAAGCCTGATTCCAAAAAGGAAAACATAAGGCTATGCTTATAGAGCTACAAATCTCATTTAAAATGGGATTTATAATTTAGAGCAAAATGTAAATACTTTAGAACAACTAGAATTCTCACTTATTAATCTTTGACAGTTCTCAACCTCTACTTAATCTATTTCTCTATTTTTCCCTAGACATGAGCAGCAATACCTGATCTCAAATTTTTTAACTTAGAATGAGATAATTCCTTGGATAGTAGCAATACAGACTTTAAAGACTCTTGATGTTAAAAAACCTTGCAGACAATTTCCCAACAGACCTGATCCTCTTTCTGTCACAGTCACAAAAATGTTGTTCACTCTGATAACATGGCCTGTTATGGAGAAGATCCTTTTATTTGGACTTAGTGGCTAAACTACTGTAGTCCTCTTCTCATCTATGGTAATGCAGAAAGAGAAAAAAATCCTTCTGAAATAATTCTGCAATCAAGAAACTATGGGAGCCGTACTCCTGATGGTTGTCCCTCAGTCACCTCTTTCTCCACCTGTTTTGTCTAAATGAGTCCAATCTCCCCTTCTCATCATGTTGCTGTCTGCTAACTACAGAATAATTTGCACAGAACAATCCCTTAGTAAGCATAATTATCACAAGACTAAAAGTGAAATTGCTTTCTATTCAAAGTTTTAGGGAAAAGAATTCCTTAGCCAAAACAAAAAAACCCAAAAAGACCCCATAAAACCAGAAAAAAAGCTAACGTCATTTAGATGTCCCAACTATATATTTAAGAACTCAAATGCTAAAAGCAGAGATATAAAATTGGTTCTACAAACCTACTGTCCACTGACCTCTCCCTGGATCTTATACTAACAGCCTGCCAGGTTACATTAAGAAATAATGAGACAAGATAAAGCCAAAAGAGCTTTTGCTATAAGCTCCAAAACAGGTTGAACCATGGTAGAAAGCCCTACTTATAGGAGAATAAAAGCTTGCCAACTGTATGGCTGCTTTCTAATCTTCATCTGCAGGAGTGACATTGAAAATGTTTAATAACTAGACTTGCAATTGTCAGAAAGGACATTCGACCTATTAGAACAGATGCCAGCCATAAACAATCCATACAGCTGGACCAGTGCACAGGGCTGAATGTGAGCTCTGCTTATACATCGCTGAATTGCCTAAAGAATTTTCCCTGGCCTTCCACAACAAGCTCTGATCACATCTCCTTGCTCAGAATACAAATGCACTATACTACATATGAAAAAGCCTGGAAGTTATATCCCCTCTTAATGACAGTCAACTTCCATTCCATTCCATACTTCCATTCTAGCATCTAACAAAAAACCAAAAATCAACACACACACACACACACACACACACACACACACAGAAGTAGCAGCAGTACAGCACAGTTCTGTGTTCATGAACCATTTGGAAGTAATTTTTAAACTTGTTCTTAATTTGCGCTTTGTAGATTAGCTTACAATTCTGGTTTTAACATACTGCATATTTAAATCAACCTTGGAAAAAATAGATGCCATTCTTATATTAGAAGTGTAACATAGTGTTGATGTTTAGGGATTGTACTAGTTTTCTAGGGCTGCTGTAACAAATTACTGCAAAGTTGGTGGCTTAAAACAACAGACACTTACTCTCTCATGATTCTGGAGACCAGAAGTCCAAGTTTAAAATGGGGCACAATCCTCCCAGAGGTTCTTAGGGAGATTCTGGTTTTTGCCTTCTTCCAGTTTTTGATGACTGTTGGCATTCCCTGTGACTGCGTCACTCCGATCTCTGCATCCACCTACAGACTGTCTTCTCTTCCGTCTGTGTGTCTCTCCTTTGTGTGTCTTTTATAAGAGCGCTTGTCATTGGATTTAGGGCACACCCACATAATCTAGGATGATCTCTTCATCTCAAGTTCCTTAACTAAATTACATCTGCAAAGACCCTTTTTCCAAGTAAGGTCACATTCATATGTTCCAGGGATGTGATATGAATATATCTGTTAGGGTCTGTATGGGGGAACCACCATTCAACCCACTGCAGAGAGGATAGAAACAAGAACGGGGACATGGAAACAGGAGGAAAATGGAATGGATTACTTGACTTTAAAGCAGAGAAAAAAAATATTGAGGAAGGAAAAAAACATTTTTAAAAAGATTTAAAAAAAAATTTTTTTTTTTTACATCAAATATGTGTAGTGATTCTTATCTAAGTACACTTCTTTGAGTGGTTGCATTGTTTCACCTTGACCTTAATATTTTGTATTTCTACCGTGTCTTTTCCATAAGAGCGAAAGCACTTCACAAGCATTTTCAAATTGATTGTGAGCTTCCTTTAAGCATAGTATCTGTAGGGCATTAAAAATAGGGAGAAGCACAGACAAGCAGAAAGCAGAACAAAACCCCAGTCCAAGTGGATCACGCACCACTTCTCACATTCAGACTTGGGGGATTTCAAGTTGCACTCGTATCACCCTAATAGTGAGGTGATTTAGAAAGCCCAATTTGTAGTCACTGCCTTACAGGGTGCAACAGGTCCTACCAGGCTAATGGCTGCCTACCCTTGACCATCCCCCACACTACCATGAACTTCTAGCCTATGAACTCACATTCTCCTCACGCTGCTACCACTACTGCCATCCCTCAGCCCGCAACTATTTTAGATCAACTTTCCCAGAAAACGCCCCCTTCGTACACTTCGTACACTTCATCTCTTCCGCATTAATCCTGGCAGAACTCCCTTTAGGTACACGTGACTGACATTCAGATACTAAATGCATAGTTCTCCATTGCTATTCCTAGTTACAAATTTGCACACGTTTCCAGCTCAGTGTGTTCTGTCATCCTTATATGTCCTTTCACTGAGTGCATCCTCTTTCCCATTATATTTCAAGATCCATGAGATAAGGAGTCCTATCTGTTAGTTACTTTGGAACCCAAATATGCATTCCTCTAGCGGGCAATTAATACTTTATGGGACTGACTCCAAGGGGGTGCGTCTCAAATCTTAATGTGCATCCGAATCACCTGGAATTCTTGTTAAAATGTACATTCTAGGGTAGCACTTGAAATGCTGCATTTCTGACAAGCTCTCAGGGAACTGGGATCTGCTGGTTCCTGGGATCACATTTTAAGTAGCAAGATCTTAGGGCACCAAATAAGTTCAAGGAGGGGATCTACAAGTTAAATGTATCCTAAAGAGGGGATAGGAAAGAGATGGTCATGCAACTAAGTGACAGAGAGAGTCATCTCAGAGGGCTCTTACCCATTTAGATCATCTGGATAAAAATTCCATGCAAGCTACATAGACTCAGTTTTGGAAATCCCTGTGATAAGGGTTGTCCTTTCCTTCATTATTTTCTCCTCTTCCTTTTAAAAGTGAAAAAAAAAAATATCCCACAATATTTTTTCCTACAATGCTGTAGGATGACTGTTTTCTTACATTATCAATGCAGGGAGGTGATTATCAATAGCAGCAATTGAGCTAAGCCATATTAAGAGGATCATAATGAAACAGAAGTTCGTCTTATGGGATGAGACAAACATGGACTCTGTAAAAGACATCTCTTGGCATAGAGAGCTATAGGGACATTGTGATTATGGGCATCAGAAGAAGGCTTCACTGAGGTGGCATTCAGGGTACAGAGTAGGGTCAGGGGAAAATGCCAGACCCATGTGTACATCAGCTACCTGCTGAGGCACAGTGGTGCCAGGAGCCATCAGATACAGCCACCATCATCCAAACTCCCACCAGCACTAAGGTATTTTCCACCCTGGTCCCTTCCTCACCCACCTTCTGTTGCAATAATAGGAGATGGCACTTAGCTTCTGAAACTTCAACTAATTGGCCCTGAATGCAGCGTCAGACACTGACATTCATACCTCTTCTATGGACAGCATGGCCTAAAAGAACTTTCATCAATGATAGAAATGTTCGATGATCTGCCCTGTCCAATACAGTAGCTACTGGTTACACGTGGCTATTAAGCATTTGAATTATGTCTAGTGCAAATGAGGAACTGAATTTGAATTTTATTGAATCTTAATTAATTAAAATGTAAATAGCCATATGTGGTTAGTGGATATCATATTGGACAGCACTGTTAGAGGCTGCAAACTCAGGGAGGACAGTTTAGGAAGATAGATCACCAAACCAAGGAAACAGCTCTCCCAAGTAAACCTTTTACACACTTAACATAAACAAAGAGCCCACACACTGCAGGGCACATTATTTAATACTTGAGCCTAAGCCAGTGGCTGTGTCAGTGTTCTCTGCTACAATCACAACATCACTTGGCCCATTAAGATAGAGACATGCAGACCCTTAGGTGTGGTTTAGTACTGGACAAGGCAATAAAAGATTGCTTCGGGCTCAGTTGTTTTAATAAGGCCAGATGGGGTTATGCTGGTCAACTGTTCTGACCTGTGGGGCAGAGAATAAGGTGGAAAAGACATGCAATTTAAAAAACACATTTAAGAAAAAATGTAATTTGCTGATAAATATACAACCTCCTCACCTCTCTTCAGAAGGGATTTAAGAGGTCATACATTTGGGAGAGGGGCCCAAGGATTAGAAAAAGAGAATAACAAATGTTTGCCCATAACACGATGCAATAAATCCCCTTACACATTCAACCAGTATAAGAAATAGGTCCTTTGTCATCTCTAGGGTCAGGCTTGTAATTAGCTAGGGACCAAGCGACGACGTGAATCTGACATTAGCAAATGCAGTGAGATTTACCTGTCTAGCTAGTAACCCAGATGAGAAGGGAGGGATTTTGGGAGGCCTCCATGGGCACCAGGAGGGGTCGGGGTCTAATTGAAAAGAGCACAACTCCAACACCTAAGTTTCATTTTGGTCTTCCTCTAGGGCTGGTGATGGCAGCTGGACAACTGAGTTTCCTAACTACAGAATGAAAATGAAACTCTTACTGTGATTTGGGCAGAGCATTTTGCAGATAAGAAGCAGTAAAAATGGCCAGTGGTAGAGTTGGAGTGATCGGAAGCATATTATAATGCAGTAATTTAATATCCCCAGTGGACTGTTGACCCCTTTACATGTGAGGTGAGCTGTACATGGAGAATATGTCCAGTTGGAGGGAGATACTAGCAACGACCTGCTTTTTGAGGAAGTGCCACTCACAGGGAATCATAAAATTAGCTTTGGGGAAGTTCCTGGAAAACTCTTGTAGTGATAGTGCCTTCTTTAACTGACACTGTTTTGGCAGGCTGGAAAAGAGGACCAGGGTTGTGATTCAAAGGGAATGGGGTGTGGTGGAAAGAACACAGGCTTGGAGTCAGACACCTCTGGCTGTAAACACCTATTTCTCCATTTATGCTTTGTACCAAAGTCACCTGGGGAGCTTGTGAAAGCAACAGATTCCTGGGTTCTGCACTGACCTACTAAACCAGAATCTCAGGACTTGGGGCCCCTGTGTCT
Organism: Cynocephalus volans; assembly: GCF_027409185.1. Classification (NCBI taxonomy): domain Eukaryota; kingdom Metazoa; phylum Chordata; class Mammalia; order Dermoptera; family Cynocephalidae; genus Cynocephalus; species Cynocephalus volans. The sequence goes on from NC_084464.1 coordinate 26,198,307, forward strand.
CCATTTTTAAAATAAGCACTCAAGGTGATTGTGAGATGGAGCATCTCTAAGCCTTAGCTGTCTAAAAGGTGATATAGGATCGCAATACTCGAGTCTTGGGTGACTTGGTGGTTTATTAGACATAGAGTGATTTTTCAAAAAAACACGCAGAACAGATCGAGGCTTAATAACTTGTAGCTGTTATAATGATGAGCCATGGATTTGCCTGATTTAAACGCTGTTTTCTCTTTGGAAATCTCGATAGGTGACATGTACCTTGTTAAGCCTCAGTCACTGTGCTAAGACAGCTGGAGACTATCAGCCAAATTAGCTGGGATCCCAAAGTTGCAAGTTGTTGTTCTCTGAGTATTGATAAAAGCAGCCTTTTTTTTTTTTCCTTTTGACTATAAGAGTTAATGACCCTGATGTAAGGTCCCTTCAGATTGGGGTATTTCTAAGGGGTGGGGGGAGGGGAAACATCAATTACGTTGTAACAGGTTGTCTGCTCCAGTGAAAGTCGAGGGCTGTGGGTCGGACCCACCTGAGAATGGTAATTTGTTCCGGCCCAGGAGAGGCGCTTCCAGCCCAAGGGCTGCCAGCGCAGCTGCCTCCTGCGTGGCACATCTTGCTTTCATTTGGCAGCGTGAGGCTGCAAGAAAAGGGGGTGGGGGGCTGGCCTTCTGCCCCGGAGCTCGTGAGAGTGAAGGTAGCTGCAACACCAGCAGGCTCGAGATTGCTGGTGCTGAGATTGGCGGAGGGGCGGGGCTGCGGGGGGAGGGTGTGCACGTGAGACCCCGAGCCGGGTGGCAGCGGCGCGTCTCAGGTAGGACCGGGAGCGCCTCCCGCCCACACACCGGCCTCCGGCCGTGGGATTCGGCTTGGCTCGGACAGCGAGGTCGGCGAGGTCAGGACCCTTCCGGCGCCTTCCCCGGCCCGCCCCGCCGCGGCGGCGTTGCTGTAGAGCGGCGGGCGCGGCGCGGCGCGGGGCGGGGGCATGCTGGCGCGGCGGAGGGGCGCGAGTGGCAGCGCGCGGGGGCCGGAGCAGCGGCCGGCCCGGGGCGCCCGGGGGCCGGATGGCGGAGCCCACGCGCGCCGCGAAGCCGGGGAGGTTCGCGCTCCGCTCGCCGCGCTGCAGGGAGGGCGCGGTGCCAGGCGCGGGCGCCGAGAAACCCAAAAAGAAAGCTTTTTATTTGCTGAGGATGAAGCCCCCGAAGGAGCCCGCCCCCAACAACAGCAACAACGTGTCCTTTGTGATCCACTGTCAACTAGGCAAGGAGATCAAACACATTTGCAGCAACTGCAGTCGGGGGGAGGACGCCCGGGACGGTGAGTGCGGGGGCCCGTCGGGGTTGGCGGCCAGCGCGGGAGGCGGGAGGTGGCTCTGCCGGTCCCCAGTTCGGGGGCACCGATGGCATCTGCTGCCTGGAGAACTGCAGGGACGCCCGCCCGGCACTTTGCAGAGTGCCGCCCAGAGCGAACCCGGCTCGTTGCCGTGCCTGTACCGTGGATGGACTCGTATATGCTCCCCCCAAGTGAGGGTTTTGAAATAAAGGAGCCACTCTGGGATGTTCATTAGGGAAGGTGGGGTTTTAGGGATTTGGCGGCGGCAACATTACTAGCTTTCAGAAAGATGGTTACACCTGCTTTTTCCCTCCATCCTTGCATTATGACAGGTATAGGATGTGCCGGCCTGGGTTACCGATGTGGGCTTCCTTCGGGTGGCTTTGCTTTGGAGAGGAGGTTTGGCCTCGGCGGCGGCGGCGCTCAGCGCCCTGGAGACTTGTGGAGTTGTTGAATAATGTCTGTTTAGAGTAAAATATGGCTGTGATTTTTGGAGTGCTGCTGGTCCCTCTTGGAATCTGCCTGAGGGCCAAAATGTGGGGAGGTGGGAGAGGGGGCTGGCAGTGGCATCTTCCAGAGGAGCCTGGGCATGTGCGAGCCAAAGATCTCCCCCAAATCCAATCCGAAGTGGGGCGGTGCAGGGGTGCCTGGCTGCCCAGCGACTGGGCAGAAGGAGCGAGAGCCGGTGCGGACCAGGCAGAAGCCTCTGCAGACGTGGACGCGCCTGTGTGGCGGTGCGTTCGCAAGAGCCTCCAGGCGGTTCCGGAGCAGCTCACAGAGCAGAGTCCTGAGGGCCACTGAAGGTCGCGGAAAAGTTTTAGGCAGCAGATTGTGCAAGAAAAGCATTAGCTGCTGGCCTGCCTGAAGCTCATCTCCTCGCTTGCCACGCACACCTGCTTGGGCAGGCAGATTTTCCTATCAACCGGGCAGGTTTCGCTTGTTCCCTTTGGAAGAACAGATATTACTTAGAATCCCTCCTTTTCTTTGTTGGCCTCTGAAGTGCAGAGTAATGAAGTGGCTGTGGCTTGGCTAAGGTCTTTTCAAAATTAGAGTCCTACTAGCGTAATTATAGTTTTCTTTGGTTAAACTGCATGAGAGGCTGTGCAGGATGCGCTAGGCATCCAAGAGGAAAACCAGGACAATACTGGAAGAAGGTAGACACTCAACGCACAGTCTCTTAGGTCTGGGGAGGAGATTCGTTTCTGCAAAGCACACACTTACTGACGTGTTTGATTGTTATGGTTGCTACATAAGCTGATAACACCAAGACCTGTGGACTATGAATGGATTGAATAATCAGATAATCCAAAGCCAGACCTTTCCCATATACTGTAATGAAACAGAGCTTGAGATGCAGGCTAAAATAATTAAATGTCAATCGCTCTCTCTGTTGATTGAATTCCTTCCCAAGTGGGCTGCTTCCACAACCTTGGGGGTTTATTTAAATTAGTATCTCTAAATGCTACGACAGTAAGGAAAGGTTGTAAGTCTATACTCAAGGATGTACGTTTACATATGTAATTATAAACTATCACTGGTAAACGTGGTGTACACTGTCAATGGAGGCAGGGCATGTATTTTTAACCTACAGCACATATTTCTTCTTGTAACATGAATTATCTCTGTAGCTTCAAACACTTCCAACTGCCCTACAGAGCTATGTATGGATATTCACATACCATCTGATATGATTAAAGTATTTAATCTCAAATGATTGTTATATAGGGGAGACTGGATATTGCAGTGCCCAATTTTTGCCTAATTCTGCACCGCTACTCCTGCCAACCTAATGTCAGTGAAATAGAATGCAGTCATGAGTTTAACCCTTCTTTTTTTACTGCCAGAACCCACAGCAGCACTGCTCACTGTAAAAGGAAAGGAAGTTCCAATAAATTTCACTTTTTGCCAGGATTGACCTTCCATGATAGTTTGTAATGAGTGGATGTTCTGTTAGATAAGTTCTCTAGAACCTATTTGAAATTTTAGGCATATTTTCTGTATGCCAGGAGCACCGGCTATATTAAAAGAAATGTATCGTCAAGACTGTACTGATGTGAACAGATTTCCCCAATGTACTTAGTATTTGTTAGGGTTCTATACAGGAAGATGTTTCTTATGGTGGGGCACACCTGCATTATGTCCAGCACCATATATGTGTCTGGTTCCTCATTCAGAGGTGGCTGCTTAGTGGCAACCATAGAAAATACTGGTCCAGTTGGAAAGCCCTCTCTTGAAATTTTGCACAGGTACAATTTTATAAAGGTACTGGTCTCTGAGTTTCTTTACACTTAATTTTTTTGTATATAAAATGGCAGTTATTTTATAAATATTTAAAGTATATTTAAAGACACCCTATAACTAAAAGAATTTAGCTGATAGAATAAACTTTAAAAGAAAAAAATATTCCTGGCTAGTTGAGCAGTATATAAAAGGTGAAATTACATTTTAGCAATTATCTTTTGACTATCTTTTAATATCAAGAGTATTGATTTAAAAAAAGTTAATAAAGAACTTGAAAAAGTTCTAGTATTAAAGATGTTTTGCTAGCCTTATTTTAAGGAATTCTCTATTTTAAAAAAAAATACAAAAAAACGTAGAATACTAATCACCATTAATGGCCAAAGATAGTTTGTGTTTTCTTCCATCTTTGCTGTTTATGTTCAATGCTGAGGCTATATTTAGATGAAGAAACAAGCTTATATAGCCCTTCAGTGGTAAAGGCCACAGGGCAAATACAGGGTGGAACAAAGATTCAGACCTTCCTGTTTGACTTTAAAATCAAGGCACTTTCCACTACATCCAATTAATTTTTTTTAATGGCAATTATCTCTGCCACCTACTCCAAATGTAGATAATTAGGTATTGTGTGTGTTCACATCTGTGTGTGTGTGTGTGTGTGAGAGAGAGAGATGTATACATGTGCAGTCTCAATAAGCTAAGTTTATTATGGTAAATAATTAGAAGAAATTGCAGGATTTCCTGGTACATTTAATTGTTTTTTAACTTGCCTTGCCTTACCTACCTGATTTTGGTAGGAGCAGAGGGGAAGAAATTTACAGCTAAGTAGACAGGAAATTATGTACATGGTAAAGCTACAAGAAACATAACTGAATCATCCCCAAATTTATATTGGAATTCAATAGGAGAACATGATTTAATTTACAAATAGTTAAATATCAATCATAGGGAGAAATCTATTCTAGAAAGCAGGGTATTTCAGTACATAATTTCATACACATTTTTATTTGAATTCCTTCTCTGTCTATTAATAGTGAGGAATTATTTTAGGAATTATGACATCATTAATAATTATGTATTAAGATGTAATTTCAATAGAAATAAAACATTTCAACAGCTTTAACAGTTTTTTGAACTATTTTGAAGCCTCTCAGTTTTATTTTATAGTGATGTTAAAAGTAAAATGATAGATTTAGAAATGAGACATTGGTTACTCAGTGCCTTTGATGTGTGATAATCAATATTTCAAAGTTGTCTTCATTTTGCTAAATAGGATTTTTATTCTTTAAACATTCATATACAAATTCACTAATCTGTTAGCTTGCAACACACATTTTGTTTTAGGAATTAGAAATGTTTGACATGTTTTCTGATGGATTCCAATATGAACTTTTGGAATGACAACAATTTGTAGGGTTCCTTTTGCAAGACAGCCTTTTAGGCAAGGAATGCCTCGTGAGTTTCTATGGGTCACATCCCTCATTTTTCGGATGAGAAAACTGAGGTGCATAAAGATTAGGTGAGCAGTTCTCCAAGGTCAAACCACCATTTGGTGTCGGGCCTTTTAACAGAACTTATCCTTGAAGAAGAAAGTAGTTTCCATAGTGACCCAGAGTTGGTGGAACCCATGACCTGTTTTCAAATAATGGCTCCTCCACTTGCTAGCTGGGTGGGTGATTCAGGATATTACAATATTATTTACTGCATGGAGATGCAAGGGTTGAATGAGATAATTGGTACAAAGCACTTAGCATGGTGCCTGACAAAAGAAAATGCTTGAGAAATATTAGCTCTGAATCCTATCATTTGTGTTGTTACCTCCGAGTCCCATTTTCCTTGGGTTTTTCCTCCTGCAATACTGCACTGCTTTGTTTCTTCTGTGATTAAACTTCCTTGGATTGGGTCCAAGATGAAAGCACCCAATTCTTCTCTATGTTTAACAGTTAAAACATATATTTCTAGTAAGGCAATTAAGTTAAGGGTCAAACTGAGGAAAAACTTCCACATTGCACATGTTGTCAACAGGGTTTTTTTGTTTGTTTTTTGTTTTGTTGGGTTTTTATTTTGCTTGAAAGTTTAAATAATCATGACCAGTATGTTCTAGATAAAAGGACTCACATATGTATCTAAATTCACAATGATGAGGCATTTTTTTGGTCAGTTGAGTAATCAAAAAATGATCAAGTTGCAATCCATTTGTTTCTCAGGGTGGAAGAAATGGGAGAGAGATGGAAAAGGGTCTAACAAGATGTTAGGAAGGGTGTGCAGATCTGGGGAAGTTCTAATCAAGATGGACTCTTTTAATACTATTAAGGTATCATGTACTCAAAACAGCCAAGCTGTTGATTGAGTCTCACGATTGTTTGTAAAATTAGCAACTTGTATGTGCAAGGCCTTCTTAGCTTAGGGGTAGATACCAAGAGTTAGGACAACCAGTGTTGCCCTTGAAGACTTTGGGCTGTAGTGAGAGCAGGAAAGTAAACTTCTAAATTATTGGAGAAAGCCTTTAACTGTATGAGGAAGGCAGGAGGACTTCCCAGAGGAGGTGACAGTTGGACTAGGGCCTAAAGGAGGAATTTTCCAGATAAAAGGGGTAAGGGTGTTTTGGTAAGGAGAAACCATATGCAAACAATTTAAACTGTAAAAGAGGATGGCATATTCAGGAAAGGGGAGGAGTACAGCAGGTAGAATGTGGAATGTGGCAGAAAATGACATGAGTTAGTCTGGAAATGTATGTTGGGGCAATTCGTTGTTTTTTTTTTTCCCCAACCAGTATATTTGTGAAGCATTTCCAATGTGCCATGCTAAGCATTGGGGATATAAACATCAGTAAGATAGTAGAGATAGTAGAGAGACAAAAAGGTAGACATACATGTGCACAGAAGTTTTAGAAGTGTCTGAGAGAAAAAGTTGTTTTTTGGAGACAAAGTGGTTAGGTCCTACCTTGGCTCAAGAAAGGATGTTCCAAGACCTTGAAAAGCAGTGAATATCAAAAGACCGAGATTTTGCAGTTCCATTACAGACTCAAAATGTGTTTAGTACACTTTCAAGCACTAGCAATTCAAAATCAGTTTGTCTTATTTTTAACGTAAGTTTGAACTCATATCATTTAACTAGTAACTTCCCCTTCAGTTATATCTTTCTGACACTTTACAGACATCTGTAATAGTCACTTGGTTCAGGAGAGGAAATGTTAAAAAATATTTGTGAAATCTGTAGCTTAAAATATACCCATATATCCAAAGGCGATAAGATCAAACTGGAAAGATTAATAACTGAAATATATACATAAAACTTTATTGGGGGTGGAGGAAAGGGGTCAGTACGTGTTTGCCAGCCCCAAGCATTCATTTCTGTAGTTTGCTAACTAATATGAATGATGAGAACTTTTTGGACTTGACTAAGCATTTGGCGCTTCAAGAAGTGTCTGGAAGCCTGAAGGAAGGGGGCACGCTGAGCCAGTTAGGAGCCGCACTGTTGGTGTGCAATGTGGCTAGGCTGGTGGGCAGGCCACCTGTACCAGGTAGGCAGTTGTGATGAACGCACAGGGATGAAGGGGAGCCTGCTGAAGGCCAGGTAGCCAGGGACAGGGAAGAGATGACCTTTGTTCAACCCTCAGGTGGGTAAGGGAGAAAAGGAAAGTCCAAAGAGGAGAAGCTGCAATGCTCTAGGTAAGAGAACCAGGAAGCAGACAGGAATCCAGGTGTTGGTTTGGAAAGGAGAAATGAATTGTGAAGATTTTCAGCTTGGAGAAAACAATCGTGTTAGCAGTGGGCCACATGAGAGAAATAATGTGATGATTGTTTTTAGAGTTGTACTATTTCTACATCCAAAGCCAGAGGAAGGATAGAACGTGGTTATTCATTTTTTCATGTATCAAGCATCGATGCCTACAGTGAACTTGATGTGAGAGTGGAAATATAAAGAATGAGTTCCTGCCCTGAGAGAAACTCATGGTCCCGTGAGGGACATTGCCGTGATGCCATGCACACACAGGTGGGGAACCATCTCCTTCTCGGGGGAGAAGGCCAGTGAGGTCAAGTGGGAGGAGATGACACTGGAGCTGAGTGGTGTCGGATGAATAGCACTGGGCTGGCAAAGACACCTGAGGGAGCATCGCTAGGGGCAGGACAAAGAGCAAGTTCAGAGAAGAGTTAGGAAGCCTGAGGAGCACATCAAATGTAGCAAGGGTCATCCTGTCTCTCCTCTTCACTGCTGTATTTCCAGTGCCTAGCACCATGCATGGATATTGGCACTGTGCACGGATATTAACAAAATGTGTTCAATACATGCATATGCATGAGTATTAATTATGGATCTATTGTTGATTAAGTATTAATGTGTATCCATTTATTAATATGACTGCAAGGACAGAGGTTGGACATGGCTGGGGTGGATAGAGCACAGAGGCAGGGGAGTGGGGAGAAGGGGGCCCGGGGAAGTGGGAGGAAGCGAGACATGAAGGGCCTGGGAGGCCATGCTAAGGGGTTGGCACTTGCTCCATGATGGAACGCAAGAGTCCCTGAAGGCTTTTTGTAAGCAGCTTTATTGAGATATAATTCACACACCATGCAATTCATGCCTTTAAATCATATAATTCAGTGGCTTTTAGTATATTCACAGCATTATGCATCTCTCACCACAATCAATTTTAGAACATTTTTATTACCCAAGAAAGAAACCCTGTTCTCTTAGCCAATTTGTCCAATCTTCCTATTTCCCTCTCTCCCACACCCCCATCTCAGGCAGCCATTAATCAGCTTTTTGTACCTATCTATTTCTCTATTCTGGACATTTCGTATAAGTTGAATCAAGCAATATGGTCCCTCATGCTTGGTTTCTTTCACTTAGCATGTTTTCAAGGTCCATCCATCCTGTAGCATGTATTATAACTTTATTTCTTTTTATGCCTCAATAATCTATTGTATGGATAGGCCGCATTTTATTTATCCATTCATCAGTTGATGGACACTGGGGTTGTTTGCACTTTGGGGCTATTATGAATATGCCACTACGAACATTCATGTGCAAGCTTTAGTGTGGATATAACATTTTCATATCTCTTAGGTGTATACCTAGGAGAAGAATTGCTGGATCATATGATAACTCTATGTTTGTGTAGTTGAGGAACTGCCAGACTTTTTTTCCAATGTGGCTGCACCATTTTACACTCCCACTGGCAATGAAGGTATGAAAGCCCAATTCTCTACATCCTTTCCAGCACTTCTTATCTGAATTTTGGATTATAGTCACTGTGGCGGACTTTTAAGAAAGTGAGAAGATTCAAAGTTGGTGGCCAAGAAAATAGTTAATTTAGTCCATTTAAGAAAACCAAAAGGTTTAGAAAACCTAGACACCTTATATAAATATATCATACTTACAGCTTTCATATCTTATTTCCTTGAAATGATCAGAACAACCTTTAAGGTTGGAATTACTCTTGTGACCATTGTAGCTTCCTCATGTCACCTGCTGATGCCACCTGCGCTGGGCTGCCCCTCCGGCTCCAGCTCCCACCTTCACAGCCACGGTCAACTACCTCGGAGAGTCACACTTCACTGAACCTCTAAGAAGGGACTGGTTATTTTTTTTGGCCAGTGAAGTTAAATTTCTTAAAGTGATTAATTAAATGTGAAAACGATTCATTCAGGGAAAATTGGGCAAAAATGAAGACCCAAAGCAAACTATCAATTCACTGAAAAGTGAAAGAAAATTATCTGATGAAGAATGCCTTTGGTTAGAATTAGGAGGCCTGGAGCACCTTTGATGCCCTTCACCTGCTCTTGAGTCACCTCTGTCCTGAGGTTCTTCCACTTGTGAAGTGAATTTACTTCCCTTCTGCTGAGATAAAAACCCCATCTAGATCAGGGGGTGGTAAACTGTGGCCCATGGTCCCTCTGCCTATGTTTGTAGGTTGAGAATGTTTTTTATAATTTCAAATGGTTGGAAAAAAAATCAAAAGAATAATATTTTGTGACACAAAACATATGTGAAAATCAAATGTCAGCATCCATAAATACAGTTTTCCTGGAACACAGCCATGCACCTACTGTCTGTGGCAGCTTTCAAGCTACAATGCAGAGTTGAGTTGTCACAACAGAGACCTGAAAAGCCTGAGATATTTACTCTCTGGCCCTTTACAGAAAAAGTTTGCTGACCCCTGGCTACATAAAAGTTTTTGTAATTAGAAAATACCACTCCTAACCATCTTAGCTCCATATCTGATCTTAGAATTGAAAAGGGCCCTACAGATTATCCAGTATCCAATCACATATCTGTGTCATTCACCTGAATTGCAGCTTTGGTCTTTTTAAAAGGTTATTTGATGTCCTCGGGTACTGAGAAGGACAAGTTTTAAATGAAAATAAACCTAAAAAGAAAAAAACTCGTCTGAATTCAGTTTGTGGAGTATCTTTAGTATTTCCACTCCCACCCAAACCTTTATGTGGGCCTCAGGCTGGCACATTTTACAAAGGGGGATGAATTTTCTAATCCCCACCTTATAGCCAGCCATTTTGACTCTGTTACTGTTTTGGCGTGAACTTTAGAACAATGGCCTCTGCTATTTTGGCACATGGGGATTTGCCTCCACAGTAATTATTTTGCAACCCACAAAAGTAATTATAAAATCAAATAATTATCTTCTAAACAAGCTGTACTCCCAGCAGTGGCTCTTGAGGGGGAAAAAGTTCCCTTTCTTTAATTTTCATTTTTAGGGCTGTGACATTCAGTTCCCCTTTCCCTGCTCACCTGAGTTCTCTTGTTATTTCAAGAACAATAGCAATCTGTAATGAAGCACTAGGTGCTTTTGATGCAAAATCCTAAAAACAGTAGCACTACTCCAAGTCTATGAGTGGAAAGAGAGAGCAAAAAGCAAAAAAAGGGGCCGAGCCTGTGGTGCACCCGGTAGGGTGCTGCGCTGGGAGCGCCGCGACGCTCCCGCCGCGGGTTCGGATCCTATATAGGAATGACCGGTGCACTCACTGGCTGAGTGCCGGTCACGAAAAACCAACAACAACAACAAAAAAAAAAAAAAAAAAAAAAAAAAGCAAAAAAGGAGAAAGCCAAAATGGAATTGAATTTTTCTGATAATGGGAAATAAAAGGAAAAAAAGAAAAAGAATAATAGCCTACCAGACTTGATTCCTGGTCAGTTTGAATCATTGAGAGATGCATTGTAGAGAGACCTCAGATTCGGAAGGTGCTCTCAGTAAGAGTTGGCACCAGTCTTTCCTGGCACAACCTGAGAAATGAAATCTGCTGCACAATTAGTGACCATCCCTCTCGGACAGGCTGGATATATACCAGAATCGAGCTGTTTCTTGAGAGGCTTATAGTCTGAGGATGGGCAAGTGTCTGTCTGACCTATGTGGCAGGTACTATAGATAGTGTTCATTTATATGTTTGGAAGCTGTTACTGGTCTGTGAAGCCGAGGGACTGCACATGATGAAAGGATGTACAGGGGAACAGATATTAGCAACAGGAACCATCGCAGACCTGCTACACAGTCAAGAATCACCCTCTGCAAATTTCAACAACTCACTGATTAATGAGCCCCTTTACCAGCCCACTGAAAAGTCAGGCCAGAAGACAGGAGCTCATCATCCCCCAAATGAGCACACAGCAAACCCTTTAACCTGCCCAAAGCCCTAATGTTTTCATATCTAGAGCGAATAGTGTGCTGCCATTTTCCACTAGCCATGATGTGAATTATTCATGCACTATTAAGCAGCCTGTGGTCAGAACACCACTACCCGAAGTAAAACTGAATACAGAAGAAGAGGTTTTAATATCCACAGCTGAAAGAGCTGTCAGCAGTGAGAGTAGAAATGATAAGCTACTGGACCCCATTCATCCTTGCCCCGGGTCTTTGAGCTTGAATCTGTGAACACAAGTGCAGATTTCTTCTAGTGTGACAATAGAAATAGCATTGAATACCTGGTGAGTATAGTAGTCGCTGGTCTGCATGCCTCGGTTAATTTTTCAAGTTTTCCTAGGATGTAAAAAAAGGGGAACATATATAAAAAGATTATCTATATTTAAGAAATAAAAGTAAAGACAAGCAACATATATAAAAAAAGTTATTCTCTGGAAGAAGAAAACTTATGAGCATCTTAGAAAACCCTCACATTTAAACCAGATAAAAGGGGGATTGCTCTGGTTTAGGCCAGTTGGTTGGAGGGTTGCCCTGAAATGGTGCTATAGAGCTCTGGAGCTTTGCAGAACCACTGTCCGAAATGTGTTCTCTGCTCTACATTTTTTTTTTTTTTTACATAAGATATGTATTAAAGGGTGATTATTGTATCTGTAGAATATAAATATCACCTCATTACAAGGGACATTATATCCCAAATTTCAGTTTTATGAATATGACATTTAATCAAGTAGCTTGTGACATAAATAAGGTATAATCAAATAAGTCATATGTTTGTGTGTGTGTGTGTGTGTGTGTGTGTGTGTGTGTGTGTGTGTGTGTGTATGGTACATCCTAGGATACAGCTAGTTGGTTTGGGGAAAATATATATAATGGCTAAAGAATTATATTATATATAATTGGGTAGGAATATAACATTTTTAGAATCAAATTATTTCAAGAAGAATGTTTAAACTAATGCCAGCATTAATAATCACCTATTTTAAAAAGGCAACTGCTTAGAATGAAGTTATATCAGGTGTCTAGTCCCTTTTACTCCCCCTTAACATTACAGATGGTTCTGAAATTCACCATTGGATTTATAAGCAAATGTTATGGACCAAACAGGACCGACATTTAGCATTTAAGCCATAAATACGACAGATGGGTCAGTGTGCATTACTAGCTCCAAGCACATAATTAGCCATGAATGAAATGGTACAAATTTACTTTGAAAATATCATAGCCTACATCACAGTAAGATTTAACTGGGAGGATTTCCACCATGCTTTTAGGAAGCAAACAAGGCTTATTTTTATTGCAACATCCTAACAGTGCAATTCCTGGCAGTGTTTACCAGAGAGAAGGAATTAGCAGCCTCCAGGGGAGGGTTAGGAAAACAGAGTGCCCCTGGGAATCAAGCTGTAAGTTTCACTTCCAATAGCCTCAACACCAACTGCCTCTGACAGGTCGTTCCATCTCCCTGCCTCTGTTTTCCTTCCTGCAAGAACAGGTGAGGGATGGGAGATTCAGGCTTGTTTCCAGAGAGTCTTGAGAATATGCAGGAGGTGTCTGGAGACTTTTCAAAAATGAAACATAGGGCTTTGTGCTTTTATATCTGTGGTGCTGGCTTGCATGTTCCATGAGGGAGGAAGGAGACGAATTTCTCTGTTCTCCTCTCCAGTCAAGGTGATGGTTGGCAGAAGACTGGAGGACTGAACAGGCTTTGTGGCTCACAGGACCGGCAAGATGACAGTCGTTTTAACTCAAGGTGAAAGCGCAGAGTGATCCCCTGAGCTGGAGGAACAGATGGCAGCGTCATTGCTGCTACACTGCTGCTGGCTGTGCGTGTCCTCACCCGACACCTGGCCAAGGCTTTTTCAGACTGTGTGGGTCACAGAGCTATGGCCAGCACCAAAGAGCCATCTCCTGAAGCCTGTTCTAGACACCGAAGCTCCTGGCTGGTGGCCGTTCCCCTGCCACAAAGACAAAGGCTGCACAATCTTAAGCAAGGGTGGTTGGGCTGAGGTCTTCTAAGCAGTGCAGATTCTCTTCAGAATCCACAGTCCTCTGCTACTCAACTAAATCCATGGATATCACAGAATTTTTTAAATGAACAACTGGGTGTGTGACTTAGAGATAAAAGAGATTGGAGAGGCGTAGGGACCCGCGGGGAAGTAGATGGAAATGATGGTTTACTGTGTGCCTTCTCCTTCGGTCTTTTGCAGATGCTCCCTTACTTTGCTTCCTTGTGACTATTCAGGGTCACTATTTGTCAGGGTGCTTTTTATTCCCACAAACTTTAAATTAGCCTTATTGCTTGTGGGAAGGTAATAATTGTTTGCCTGGTGTCCAAAATGTGTTGAGTTCAGAACTCCTATATCCAGTCCAAGGTAATAAGGAGGGGCAGACAAGTTGTTGCATTTGTCTTTTGTGCCCCCTGGAAATATGGGCAAATGCTGAAATGCACACTTTGCTCTTTAGTGTCCCAAAGCAGTGCCGATTACAGTGTGAGAAACTTTCAAGTTCTAAAGTTCATTGTTGAGATTTTTGTCAACTTTAATGAGATGTTTTCCAAAATGTGTTCCACATAACCCTTGCTCCACAGGATGGTAATAATATGTGAAAAACTTCAAGAAATGTGGAATACTGAGCTAGTCAAAGTTGAGCCAATATTTTAATCTCAGAGCCCTTGGTATGCCAACGTACGTTGTACATCTCCAAGAACGGGGTGTGTATGCTTCTTTCCCGAAATTTATTGTATCACACACACTTCTTGTTTGTTTGCTTTTGGGTTTTTTGGCAGAGTTATCACAGGTGACTAATGCCCTACAGAAAAATTAACATGCTGCATCAGAATCCTCCCATAGAAAGGACCATATTTATTGAAAACATTCCCCCTGTGATACAGAAATGCACAGAACAATGAGATTTCTAGATGAACTTTTCTCTCCTACCAGAAGATATTAACCCTAAACTATAACATAATAATTGAGGAGAAATGCTTCTGCTTTTGCCGGACATCTTTATTCAGTGATGTTGCATTAACAGAGCTATGAATCCAAATTAAAATACTGTACTAATCATACCTCTGCTTCAGTCAATCCAGGAACCAGGTACTTTGTCTTTGCCATAGTCAGGTGGTGTGATAGAACCATGTGGCAGGGTTGGGGCTTCCAGAGACTTTGTGATCTCAATGTGTGGAATGTCTTGAGTCAGGATTTCTCAGCCGCAGGACTATTGACATCTTATGCCAGATAATTCTTTACTCTTGGCAGGGTAGGGAGTATCCTGTGTATTGTAGGTTGTTCAGCAGCATCCTCTGCCCACTAGATGCCTATCGCACCCACCTCCTGGTTGTGACAACCATATCTCCAGACATTGCCAAATGTCCCCTGGGAGACAGGATTGCCCCCTGAGTTGAGGACCACTGAATAAGGGCCAAGGTGGATAGTGTCAACCAGAAGTGAGTTCACCAGAGCAAGTGATCAGAGTGGACCAGCATCCAGGAGAAGGTTTCATGTGAAGGGGCTGATTGGGATTAGTAGAAGTCAGGAAGGAAGGGAGGGAGGATAATGTGAACAAGGGCAAAGGCAGGGAAGGAATAATAACAATCATATCATCTCTTATTTACTTTCTATGTGCCCAGTCCTGTGCCAAGCATGAGAATTATTGATTTAATCTTCTTAAGATAGCTACTATTGATCTAAATTTGGCAGAAAAAGAAGCTGGGGCTCAGAGGGATTAAACAATATGCCTGAGTCTTACTGGTAGGAAGTGTTCAGGTTAGGATTTGAAACCAGCTCTCTTTTATTACAAGACTGCATTAAAATTATAGAAGTTAGAAATAACACCAGGTAAGGTTAAAGAATGTTAAATTACAGGCAGAAGTGTCTGTACGTAAGGGGAAGCACTTCATCAGATCGTGGCAGATTCTTCAGCAGGGGAGTGATATGGTGAAAAGGGCATGTTGGATTTATCTTGTAGCATCAGCTATGCAGAAGGGACAGGGAACTGGTAGGAGTTGGACTGGGGTAATGTGGGGCTGAGCAAGCTTCAGTAATGCAGGCGTGGAGGATCTTGGCCAGGACTGGTGATTGCAGGATCCAGGATCGGAGAGGGAAGGGAACCTCAGAGAGATGTTTCCTGACAAGAGGAAACAAAGACTAGACAAAAGCCTAGAGGCATGGCGATGCTGTTCCTCCCATGGAAAGGGCATAGCTGTCACTGGGAGGCAGGAGGCACCCCAGGGTGTAGAGTTGGGTGTGGAGTGCAGTGTGAATCCAGGCTCACTTAGAGAATTGAGTTTTAGTTCATGTCCATGACTCACTGCTAATTTCCATAGTGATAGCAAACACTCAAGTCACACTTACTGTGACAAGGCACTGCTCTTTGCATTTTACATATATTAACTCACTTATTGCTCACAATAACTTCTGAAAATTATCCCCATTTTGCAGATGAGGAGACTGAGGCTCACAGAGGTTCAATACTTGCCCAAAATCTGGCTCCAGAGCCATGCCCTTCAGTACCCTGCAGCTTCTTGAGCACCTCGTTAATGCTCAGCTGCTAGGCACTTGGCAACTTTATCTCCTGTCATTGCTGAGAATCTTGGGCACTTCTTGGTTTTCTCATCTGTGAATTGAAGGGGCTGAGCTTGTAAATTTCTTTTAGCTCTACCATTCTATTTCACGAATAATAAATTCTGCTTGTTGAACAGATCCAACATAATTCTGTTACTTCAATGTAATGGAGATCTTTTTTTAAAAAAAAAAAAGAGTGATGGGTTTTCAAATGTCTCCCTTTTTGAGGCCTTGGTTGGCTTGGGAAAAGACACTTCTTCCCTGAGATTTTACAGGGCCCTGAGAAGAGTTCATGGAAAGCCATTCTGCTACCTGTGTGCCTTAGTTTCCCCTGTTCATCTGTGAATTTCTTGAGGACAAGATGGTGTTTTATTCATTGCTGTATTTCTGGCACATAACTTATTACAAGTAGAAGATCAATAATTGTTCATTTTTCCTGTTTCGTTTTTGCTTTTTAATGATTTCAGACTGAGTGAATCAGATTTAATGATTCACTTGTATGACACTGCCATCATTCAGGTAAAACCTTTCCTATAGGAAAGGGTATTATTAGTCCTCAGGATGGCTACAAAATTGGAAGTGGGGGTGAGTGAAACTGAAAGGAAATGAAGCTACTTAGCTAGCAGCTCAGTGTTGAGCTGACATTATACTATTGACGAGTATAGACAGCTGTTGGCAAACTTTTTTTCTGTAAAGGGCCAGATAGTAAATATTTTTGGCATTTGCCATATGGTCTCTGTTGCAACTACTCAACTCTGCTGTTGTAGTGAAAACACAATCATAAGCAATACATAAATGAATAAACATGGCTGTGTTCCAATAAAACTATTTACCGAGAGAGGCAGTGGGCTGGATTTGAACTGAGGGTCATAGTTTGCCCACCCCTGGTGTACTCTGCAGTGTGGCAGAGCAGAGCACAGACTTCAGCTGTGCCACTTGCCAGCTGTGTCATGTTCATCAGACTGAGCCTCAGTTTCTGCGTCTCTAAATCTGACAGCAACCTATATTTAGGGCTGGTGGTAGGATTAAATGAGATAATGTAAAGTGGTTGGCACTGACCCTCACATATAGTAAGGGCTCAATTAATGATGACTATTATTGTTATTATAAGTAGTTATATTCCTCTTGGCCTTTTTTCCCTTCTTTTCATTGTATTAAATGAATTCACATTGAATTCCTGCTTGTGAGTGCTATACTCAAATGTTTTATTTGTAGCCCTCTTTTTCTCTCTTCAGATTTCTTGAGTTTGAAGAATAATAAGGAAAATATCAGTAGTTCGTACCAACTATGATTTTTAAAGTACAAAATTCATATGAGGAAACTCACACAGGGCATGGCACATAATGCTCAATATATTGTAGCTAATAGAAGGAGAAAGAGAAGTAAAAGTAAGTTTTTAAAATGAAGAATGTAATAAAAAATTACTTAAAAATCTTGTGGAATTTCAATTAAATAGGAATTCTGACGGGGAGGATTTTAGCATTCAGTATACATAAATAGCTTTTTACATTTGGAATCAATTAATTGCTTGGCTCTGTTAATTAGGGATCCCCTGATGTGGAATCCATTGCTTATATACTAGGAATGTTAAAATCAGTCAGGGCATTTGCTTTTCAAAATGATCTGTTTGTGTTATAGCTGAAACAAGATAAATCACATATGCAAAACAGCTGTCTGTTGGTAATGAAGAATAGTCTCTGTTCTACAAATTGAGAATGCTCATTACGAACAGTCATTCATGTGCTAAGACAATGATCATTCTGTAACACACAGAAGAGATGAAAGCAGAATTTACTCATCTAGGTAGAGTTTCTTTGAAGTCCTGTGCTCTGTGTCACAGACAGCAGGATTTGTCAACCTTAGCACTACTGACATTTTGGGCCAGATATTCTTCACTATGGGAGACTGTCCTGTGTGTTGTATGCTGTTTTGCAGCATCCTGGCCTCTACCCACTAGATGCCAGTAACAACCTGTCAACCCCAGTCGTGACAGTAAAAAATATCTCCAGATGTTGCCAGATGTTTCATGGAAGACAAAATTGCCCCAGATTGGTACCACTGGCCTAGACTGATAACTAAACAGTGCCTGGAGACATTAAGTTCCAGTATATCCAATCAGCAATAACTTACATATTGTAATACATGCCAGATTTCTCAGGATAGTCTTAACTTCCACTGTTCTGCTCCATCGACCTAACAGGTATGTGCATACTTGAAAGCCCAAGTATCCTGATTTTTTTTAAATTTGAAAGTACAATGATCATCCCTATGTGGTGTTTGTCTCATTTAGGCCTTTAAGTTGGAATATGTTTATTGAAATGCTGTTCACTTCTTTGTGAATTTTGCATAGGTAAATAGTTGATGTACTTCATACTCCTTAATGATGTTGAATGTAATTATATCCTTAAGAGTGTTCTAAGTCCACCACTGGTTTAATTGAAACAAATTTCATTTAAAACTTTCATAAGCAGATCAATACAATTTTTTGGTCTGACTTTTCCCATACTGGTGTTAAGGTAAAGCTTTTTGGTGGTTTTCACGTGTAGCATGACTATTGATTGTTTTAGTAATGTGTCACATTATATGTGGCTGGGAAGGGATGGCTTTTTGGAGTGCATGGGAAGAGTATTGTTCTGTTTACCAGGATATCTTTCCAGATAAATTCTGGCATATTGGCTATATTACGTGAAGTAGGTTCATTCATTTTTAGGGTGCATTTCATTTGTAATATAAGGTTGATATTACTTGTGAATCATATCTTTAAAACAAATATCAAAAATGACCACTTTTCTTTTTGACTCACCTTTGCCCAGAGAATACAACAGTCGTAAGAAAAATGAAATCAAAGTTTGCACTTCTTACTAGATCTTACACCAAGCACTGCATGGAAATGTAGCTGTTTAACCTGTAATAAGATAAATCGATTAATAGGGGATATGGAGAAATTTAAATTGCATCTTGAAAATATTTATGGTGGGTCTTGTTTATATTTTTCCATATCACTACTCTGAGACTGATGGAATTCACTAGTCTAATGAAATGCCAAATTTTCAGCATCAAGGATTGCAGTTCAGGAATATATTTTATCTAATGCTGAATAGTTATTCATGTATTAAGGCAGTGATCATTCAGTAATATATAGAAGATATTTTTCTTATCTAGCCTGGGAATAATTTTGCCAAATTATTTCTGAGTCTACTTTATATTTACCATTTATTAAGAGACATTTTACACTGAACATCAGTACCTTGAAAAAAAGTGTGGTCCATACTGTTTTAAATGTTGGCTTTCCTAAAACATCATTTTATGCTCAATCTATTTATTTTACCCAGAATCTGTGATCTGTTTATATATAATAATTGTTTTCATTCACTGCCCCCCCCCGCCATTGTATAACATTTGACTATAGAAGAGGAACTGTATAAATAAATGACAGAACATCTCTGTTATTTTTTTAGCTCTCAGTTCTTGCGAGGTCATGGCTATGCAGTAAAATAAATCCTAGTGTTGCCATATTTACAGCACTATTTTCTAGAGTCTTCTTATTCATGTATACAGAATATCCCTTGTGCCTTGTATGTTTATGTGCTATTTACTTTGTCATGAAATTTTTGTTTGAGAATATGGGAGATGATGTGAGAGACTTTTTGTGGTTATTGTTTTATGCTGTTATTTTAGAGTTTTGTTCAAAATTTCTAGTTAAAGTCTCGATTCTGTGAAACCTTCAAAAAATCTGTTTTACTTTTATTCTTGAATGTCATGAAAATGAACCTGACTTCTCTTTTTCTCACCTTGTGCTTTCATTTTTCTTTAGAGTGCTAAGGCATTAATCTTAACTTGCAACAACATATATAAGGAGAAAAACCTGTGGAGAACAACAGCTTGTCAACAAATTAGCTAAAGATAAATACAGCATTGATAGACATTGTCACCATGGAAAGGGTCTGTGGTTCCAGTCCTCAATGTCTCTGCGCAGCCAGACTCCAAAAAATTACTTAGTAACACAAAGTTGCCTTCAAACTCTTGAATATTAGATTTTTAATGTCAACAAAATCCTCACCATTGTTTTTTGGCAGGGACCTGATTTCGAAGAATGAAATGAGGATATTCTTCCCTCTATATCTTTCCAGCCCTAACTACATTGTAGATGTGTAACTATTTGAAGTTATTTTTCATTCTCAGTATGCAATAAGTGTAAGCAATAAATGCATATGTTTGACCTATTCTAGTTACTGTCATCATGATAGTAGTATACGTAAAAATATTACTGCCAGTTTTATGGACGGGTCCCAAATGGGCACACTCTCCTAAAATGCACCATTATATCATTGATTCCTTTGACAAACAGCTATACATAGCAGTTGCTGGCAGTTAGATGAAGAAAAAAATTTTAAGGCAACCATATAATGCTGTTTATTTCTAGTTGTTCATTTGAGTTGGTCATCCTCAGAGCCAGAAAGGAAAATGCTGTGTGCACTATTGATTTAGTCTGTCAGAATTTTGAAACTTAATTCCTGCAAACATAGCTACCGGTATAAATGTTGCTTCAACTTATATAGTATATATTATGCTAGAAAAGAACTTTCTTGGTGCTATAAAGATAAGAGCTGACCTGCCTTCTTTCTGTCCTGGAGGGTACCTTAAACAAAGGGCTACTTTATGGTTTTTGATAAAATTGTCCATAGTTTATACCACATGTAATAAACTAAAATGGTCCCAATAAATATTTCTTTTAAAATCTCTGCATGATCTTATCTTCAAGAAAGTCTGAAAATTATTTTCTCCATATCTTGTTGTCTAAGCCAATAGATATTCGTGTGTGTGTGTGTGTGTGTGTGTGTGTGTGTGTGTGTGTGTGTGTGTGTGTGAACCACAATGTTGTGAATACTTCTGAAGGGCATGGACTCATCTTTAATCCACAAAGCTATACACATAACAGATGCTCAATAAATGTTTGTTGTGTTGTAGAAACCAACTTTTGTTAGAGTATTTAATATAGATTTTTTTCCCCTCCAAACCACTTCCTCTCTATTTTATCTTAGAAGTTCAGTTACTTTTCTCTTGTTGAGCTGAGAAAAAGCTCAAAATGAACAGCTGATTCTCCCTCTGTGCATATGTGGCTAAGTTCTACAGATCATTTTTTTTAAAGTTCTGTTATTAGCTTTGGGGCTCAGGGTTGGGGTTGTTTCTGAGTCTTATAGAAAGGACTTGTTTGTCAGACTTAAATTTTCTGACCGTGGTTTGTTCATTTGCAAATAAGAATTCCCTTCATTCTGGCTTATCCTCCTGAGTTTTGAATCCTTCTCAAACCATCTCAATTCTGTAAGTACACCTAATTTTTTACAAATATCAAAGGGAACAATTATATTTGTACTTGAGGCAGTATAAATGCCAAAAATGCCCTTTTCTGGGTAGTGAAAAGCCAGGAAATAGATCAAGAAATTACTTTCAGTGTTTCTTGAAGGATAGTTCAACAAATATCAAATGCTGTTAGAAAACCTATGAAAATATTGACTTCATGGTGTCTAATTTTTTTCTCTGCTTAGTGGTTCTATACCAGATCTCAGGCAATTTTTATTTAAATAAATACCCCCCAAAGCCTTCAAGGTATTCATAGTGTGTTTGCTTTATGTGTTGTATAACATTGCGAATATATTTGAATTACTCTTTGCTTTTCTAGTCAACTTAGCTATAAGACTAAAACCCAAATTATTTGACTTTCCCAAGACAAAAATTAATTGTAGATATGGCTTATTAGACCAGCTAATGGGCTGTGTTGTTTTTATTAGTCTATAAATACTGTACTTCCATTTTTCATTAGAGTGCCTGCCATTTTATGTAAATTAAATACTAAAGGATAAAGATGAATTTGGCATCCAGTTAAGCTTGAAACTATTTTATTATATACCCTCTTCTCAGAATCTCATCCAACTCCCTCTCTCCTTTTTAGTTAGAAGTTTATCTCCTTTCAAAATATAAATAGTCCATAAAAGTTGTATGTGATTGATTTTTTTTTAAACCCAGTAAACCATTTTAGTTCATTGTTCTAGTTTCTTTTCAAATAATTCCTACAACCCTATTTGAAAATGCAAGAAATTATCTAAGGAAAAATTGTAATTAGTAGAAAGGCAAGACAAAGTTTCTTTTATTTTATTATTTTTGGTGGCTGGTTGGTGCGGGGATCCAAACCTTGGTGTTAACCAAGACAAATTTTATTATATTTAAAAAATACTTTTTATGATGAATATATAATAATGCTAATGTTTGTTGGGCTCTTAATTATGACAGGGAACTGTGTTAGGCATTTAAATATATTACCTTATGTGATACAACAGCCCTATAAAGAAAATATTCTTCCCATTTTAAAGTGAAGAAATTTGCCTTAAGTAATGCAGCTGATCTCTGTCCACTGCAAAGCCGTGCTATTAAATGCTGCATCATGCTGACTGCAGTGATAGCCTCTGGAGAGGTAACATTTAATGTTATTAGTAATTCCTTTATGCCCTGTGCACTCAACCACAAGCTCTACTAAGTACCATTTGTAGACTTGTTAGACTTAAACACAAATCTTCATGTTACAGTAATGACAATATACTTTTCGTAATATAACAATCACAGAAGCTATTATTTATTAGTACTTAACGGTATGCTAGATACTATTAGTAAATACTGTTCATGTATTCATTCCTCATAATAACAGATAGGTTCTCTGATTTTCTCTGTTGCACAAAGGTAGCCACTGAGGCTTGGCACATGGCTAGTAGATGGCAGAGGTGGGATTAAATCCACTGCTCTTCCTGAAAAGAAAAGGACAGAAAAAAATTGTAGAGAAATTTAAGATCCTCTACAAATTTATCACCCAAATAAAATCACTATTAGCTGAGTTTCTTCTTCCAAATCCTGCGCCTATGCATAGATAGATATATAGATAAGTAAACTATACCTTTAGAAAAATAGAATTACACTATACATAATATTTGGCATCTTATTTTCCACTGAACAACAAACTATGGCAATATTATGTGTCATTTTTAATTGCAGCATAGACATGCATTAGCTGTTTTTTTTCTTAATTTAATCAGTCTCATGTTTGGACATTTGGGTTATTGTCTTTTTATGCTATTAAATACAAATGGAGTTTTTAATAATATATCAAACATGACCAGAATCCGCAAATTTTTTTGTGCCATATGAGACAAATTTGTGTGAAAAGCCAGTGATCAAGTTGAAGGAAAAGCCTCAGTTCAGTCAAATTTGGGATAACACTTATAACCAAGACAACTTTTTAAAGAAACATGACAGCCTTTAATCTTTCTCTTGTACATAAGAAAATTCTCCATGTGTATTTCTTACCTACAGTTTGTAAGTGCGCACTGTCTCCCCCTATTCTGTAGCCCCATCTCCAGCCATCGCTGTGCTCATAAGTAAAGAAAGGATGATCTTAGCTAGCGTTGTTTGTCCTAGCTTGAGCATTCCAGGAGATGGGAAGTGCTATCTATACCTAAGCCAAAGCCTGTCCTATCTTTTTCAAAGAAATATTCATTCATTTATTCATTCAAAGAATATTCACAGCTTGCTTCCTATGAGTCATAAAAATGGTCCTTGCCCTCCAGAATAAACAATGTGGTGGGGCATGTCCATTAGGATGCTTTTGGCTGCAGTAACAGAAGTCCCCATGCATCGTGGCCTAAAAAGTGAGGTTTTGTTGTCTCACATAAATTCATTGGTGGGGCAGGCTCCACGTTTGATTCCATTCTGACCTGATTCTGTTCTGTGCCCTCCTTTGCTTTAGGACTGTGTCCTCAGGCTGCTTGAAAGATGGTTACAAAAGTTCAGGCCTCACATCCCAACAGCATAGTGACCAGAGGCACATGTGGGACTATCTCTTGGTGTCTCTCTTCAAGAGCGAAAAAGGCATACTGAGAGGCCCCACCACCTACAAGCACCCCTTAAAGATCTCATTGGCCAGATCTGGGTGGCCTACCCACCCTTTAACCAATCACTGACCAGAGATCCACCCACTAGAGCTGGGGTGGGGTCAGCCTCTAAGAAGCTCATGGTCTGGTGGAGAAGGTATAGCTATCTGAGCACCATCCGGGGTCTGTTGAGAAGGAAGATAGGCAGAAGGCACAGTGTTGTCTGTTACAGAGGACACTGGACAGTGGCATGCAGCTGTGACACAAGTAATTAATTAGCCAGGCAGAGGAAACAGCACATGTAAAGGCCTTCAGGCAGACATGATGGGTTTCTAGTATTTGAAGGAAAGAAAGAGATTGAGCAGAGTTGGAGCTGGTGAGTGGTTGGGGATGGGGTCGATCATGTTCGTCTGAGTTGATGTGAGGACTCAAGCTTTATCCTAAGAGCAAGGAGGACATTATTGGGGAGTTTAGAGAAGAGCAATGGCATGCTTTGGATCATGTTTATGAGAAATGTTACTGGTTGCTGTGTGGAAGACTCAAATATGAATAACACAAGAAAATACACAGAAATTGATGATACAGACAACTGGTCTACCTGAGGAGAGACGTGGAGAGAATTTGGAAATATTTAGGGGTCACTTTTGACCAGTCTTAGTGATGAATTGGGTCTGGTGGAGGTAAGGGAAAGATGGTATCAGGGACAACTAGTGGGTTTCTCTCTGAGCAATCAGAGGACTGGCATTGACATTACTGAAAAGCCATCAGGTTAAAGGTAAAAACTCACTTTGGATGAAGTAAATTTGAGGTGCTTGTGAAATATTTATAGGAGACAAAGAGTAGTAATAATACTAGCTGTGATTCAGACACCGTTCCAAATCTTGTATGAAATAATCTGATTTTCACAATAACCTCATGAGACAGATGCTGTTATTATCCCTGTTTTGCAGATGTGATAACTGAGACCCAGAGAAGTTAAGTAACTTGGACAGAGTTGCACAGCTAGTAAGTGTTGTGTCAATTAGAAGAGTCTTCTGTGCTGGAATTATAAATTTAGAAATATTCAGGATTGTCTAGGGGGAGCTGAGCCCTGGGAAATCCAATGATTTAAATCCAAGCCTGAGAGAGACAAAGATACTATAGATGATAGAGGAGGGGGAGAAGGGAGGAAGAAAGGCTTCCTGTAGATCTGCTTCTTTTAAATGAATATTCCAGTGTTTAAAAAAATAATAATGAAAGGATTTAGCTCCTTTGCAAACTGAGAAGCAGCTTATGAAAGGGTCTGAGATTTTGCCAGAGAGAGTGTGAAATATGGACATATATGTTAGCACTTAAAAACCGTATAGTCTGTATAAACTCAGGCAGATCATTTCCTTGCATTGGGATTAGGTTCAGCTGCGTGAAACAAACTCAAAATAGTAACAACTTAAACAAGACGGGGCTTAGTTTTGTCTCCTATGAAAGAAGTACAGAGGCAACCAGTTAAAGGCTGCATGAAGTTCTTGAAGACCGAGATGAGACCTCCATCATGACTGTGAGGTGGCCCTTGTCCTCACAGTGGCTGCCACATGCCAGCTGTCACATCTCTGCTCTAGAAAACTGGATGAAGGGAAAAGCAGACCTGAGAAATGGCACGTCTTTTTTTTTTTTTTTGAAAGTCAAATTTTTATTTAAATTTTAACTTATCCATATACAATGTAGTTGATTTTCATGTCCCTTCACCAATTCCTCTTTCCCACTTCCCTCCCCGCCCCAACATCATATCTGTTCACTTGTCTTAACAAATTCAAGGAATTATCATGATTCTTGTGTCTTGTTCCCCCACCCCCCATTTGTTTGTATATTTATTTATTTATTTTTAGCTTCCATTAGTAAGTGAGAAAATGTGGTATTTCTCTTTCTGTGCCTGACTTGTTTCACTTAATATTCTCTAAGTCCATCCGTGTTGTTGCGAATGGCAGTATTTCATTCTTTTTTATAGCAGAGTATTATTCCATTGTGTAGATATACCACAGTTTACTTATCCACTCATCTGATGATGGACATTTGGGCTGGTTCCAACTCTTGGCTATTGTAAATAGTGCTACAATAAACATGGGAGTACAGGTGTCTCTTCAACATGATGATTTGCATTCCTCCAGGTATATACCCAGCAGTGGAATAGCTGGGTCGTGTGGTAGATCTATCTGTAATTGTTTGAGGAACCTCCATACCATTTTCCATAAAGGTTGCACCATTTTGCAGTCCCTCCAACAATGAAGGAGAGTTCCTTTTTCTCCACAGCCTCGTCAGCATTTATCATTCTCAGTCTTTTGGATATTAGCCATCCTAACTGGAGTGAGATGGTATCTCAAAGTGGTTTTGATTTGCATTTCCTGAATGCTGAGTGATGTTGAGCACTTTTTCATGGAAATGGCACATATCTTTAATCAGACCACTCACAACACTTCAGCTTACATCTCACTGGTTAAAGCTTGATAATATGGCCACACCCACCACAGAGGAGGCTGGGAAATGTCTTTTAATGAGACCAAAAAAAATCATGATTTGCTCACTAAAGAGGCAGGGAAGAATCAATTTGGCACACAACCAGCTGTCTCTGCCACTGTCAATTTGCTCTTCTGTGAAATAGAGTTTAAAATATTCACATCACCTCCCTTATTAGTTTATTGTAGGGATCAAATGATATAATAACTAGATAAGTGCTTAATGTTAAAACACTATTCAAATGATCTCTGTGAGGAAGGCCACTGGCTTCTCTTGCATACTGTAGTCACTTGATATGTTTTGAATGAGAAAATATTGAAAAAAATCTTTTTTCACTGATTTGTAGAGTCAAAAGCAGGAAATGTGAATTGGTGAGAATATTTTTCTACAATTCTTGTGTTTCAATGGCAAAGCATTCCTTTGCTTTCAGAATCAACTTCAGACTAGCTAAAACTGGTATTTGATTAGCTCTGCAGTAAAACTTCCCATTGATATTGCCTACTTTTTGCTGAACTCAGGCACTGCCTAAGAAATGTTTTCTGGTAGATAAAGTGGAAAAATTATCTGTGGGGACAGCCGTTCATGTCATTAACCCACCTGGTTCTCACCAGTCTGACATAACTGGTAACATAACAAGAATTCCAGACTGAGGTTTCTCGTGGTGACTGCATTTAAGGGAATGGCTCTGTAATTCAGAAACTCGGTGCAGTGATTGTTGAGAAATGGAATGTACAGATAGCAGGACATTTTAGATACTGTAGCTACTTATTGTATTTGGAGATTCCCAGTCATGGGTAAAAATAAATGAATTTTCTTTTCCTATTAAAATAAATCTAGGGTAGTCAGGAATTATCTGAGAACACTGATACTCTTTAAATTTCGAGTTTATCTTCCAGAAAGAGATAATGCTTTTGCATTAAATAATGACATTTAAGATTACTCCATTTCACAGGGCAAAGAGTTTCTATTATCTCTCATTATGTATGTGATTTTTATGCCCATATCAATTTCAAATTCCTCTAAAGAGAAAATAGTGTTTGCTTTTGTGTGATACTTTTCATTTTAGGATTTTAAAAAGTAGGAACTTTCTCTTCTCTTTCCTCATAACCCCTATCTCTTAATTTCAGTTGTACAGTAAATGCTTAACAAATGGCATAACCTCCTGTGCTCATGGCCCTCAGTACTTCCCAAAGTGCCTGAAGGGACAGATGTGAGGGCAGGAGTCCTGATGTCAGCCTCTTCCTTGTGACTCTCTTTTCCCTTCCCTTGACCTGACGCCTTATCGCTTAATGCTCAGAAATGTTGGAAAGGGGAAAAGGGACTAGCACAAGTAGAGCAAATTTTGTTAAGACAAGCTTCATTATGTAACCTAAACAAAAACTGAGAAGAGGCTATATAAGTTAAAATACCATATTGCAAATAAAGCAGGAAAAAATGGTTGACAGATTGTAAGCCCAAATTCTAGCTAACAATTTAACTTGGGCAACTTGAGGAGGGTTCCCACTTGGAACTGGTACAGTTCAGTTAGTTTCCTTGATGCTCTGGAGCCAGAGTCAGATTGGGTGGTCATTAACTCTACTTTCTGATGCCCTCCAGCTGAGACACAGCAGCCCCCATCCTGCCACACCTTCCCACGAGACTCAAGTGGAATCAAGAGTGAATGTAGATAGAGTAACAAACCCAAGCAATCAATACTCCAAATTTGGAGTCAAGAAGTATTTAATGAGTGCCTACTAAATGCTACTTATTATACTAAGAGTTTTCACATATACGTATATACAGTCATAGAGGTAGATGTTATTATCCCCATTTTGCAGTTAAGGAAATGCAGTTCTGAGAGTTTGACTAACTTGCCTATGGTCACAGAGCTAAGTGATGATTGGCACTTAAACCTTGATGCCCAGAGTCCAAATTCTAGGCTCTGAGGTCAATACATTTAGTCACCAGTGCAAGAGAATTTAAAAATAAGAAAAATAAGAATTTAAAAATAAACACTAAATCAAGTGCAAATTTAGAACTTCTTATGGGGCAACCATTACTCAATGATTTTCTCTGTTGAGACCTCTTTAAAAATTTAACATCTTTCATGCAGAAGAATGGTAAAAGGTTCCCAAAGGAATTAACAGGACACATACACACAAAAAATAGAATGTTTACCTCTGGAGGGGAAAAAAAAAAGACTAGTGGAACTCAGTTTCTGTGTTCTGGGAGAAGGGAAATTAAGAATTCCTTGTGAAAATCTCGACAAATAAAGGAGCAGGGTTCTTTGCTTTCTGAGTAATAGTCAAGGCAGGTCCAAGTTGGAGCTACTGATGGTAATTAAAATATATACAGAAAAGGGAAAGAAAATAAGGATATTTTAGCAAGGATCAACACTCTTACAAAATCATTCTTTCTAGAAATACTATTTGGATTTCACATAATCACTATACAGATGACAAATGGCACTGAAAAATTGGTCTAGAAGTAATGCGAGCTATGTAAGGAAACCACATAGTGTTATCCAAGAAAAAATGAGAAATCTGAGCTTAAAAGGAAGTAAACTCAAGAACTGATTCTTAAATGGAATGTAAGGCTTCAAAAGGTCCTCTGTCATCCTGTGCTCAATAGGTAAGTGAGTGGTTATTATCATGAGATCTTGGAATGAGCTCAAGGGACTGTATTTAAAAAATGCCTAGGAGTATGTTAACCTTGACAGTATTAATGGGGAGAAGACTATTTGCAAAAGATTGAATCAAAAAGCTTTCACAGCCTGGTCTTGAGCATTCTCAAGCCATCACAAGACATGATGTGTGAGACCATGAACGATCTCTGGATTCAGGAGTCCTAGGCCATCTTAACACCCTGTGTAGATTGGCACATTCTGGGCAAGTCACTTGACTCCTCTTTGTCTCATTTTCTGCAACTATAGAATGGGACACAAAAGACACTAACTCAGTATTTGGCAAACTGTGTTCCATGGAACATTAGTTTTTGAGACCTTAGTGATGACCCATAGGGAAACACCAACCAACCGTATTTGTTATTAAATTAAGTTTGGGAAACAAAGGGTTAAGCAAAGTTTATAGGTTTATTGCAGATCTTCTAGAGCCTTAAAAAGACTAAATTGGAATGCAGTTCTTCAAGAAGAGAAAAATAGTATGTTCGTCATTATTGTAGGAGAACAAAGGAAATTTTATACCCTACCTACATAATGGGGATGTTAGAAAGATCTAAAGAGATAGAAGATGTAAAAGTATTTAGGAAGAATAAAGCACTCCATGAACATTGGGCATTTTAAAAGAATTCCCAATGATTTGAGGGTTTGGGGGCTGGCAGACACCACTGAAGCATGACTTAGGTTTCCACACTAGGGATCTTCCTCCTTAGCCAGCAACCTTAAGGCTGTGGGTATAGCTGGGAAGAAGGGAGAAGGAAGGTGGAATGTGGGCTTCCTCAGGAATGCCATGAGAACATTTCTCAGAGTGTAGTCCTCGGAAGGCTGATCCGAATCACCTGGCTGCTTTTTATGCATTCACATTCCTGTTCAGTTAGTCTGAGATGGAGACCAGGGATCAAAATTTTTCACAGTGCTTCAGTTGATTTTTATGTACATGGAAGTTTGAGAACCACTCAGCACAGCTCAGAGGCTCCCAAACTTTTTTTTTTTTTAATTCATGTAATTTCTCAGGAGACATCCTAGTGGTGAAATGGTAAAGGACTTCATTCCATAGGAACCCTTATTGGCCAGGTGGTCTGCCTGGTACGAGAGGAGACTATTCATTTTTAGATAACTCTTATTGAACCTATGTTCTATGCCCAAAAAGGGTGCTTTTAATATATATCTATTAATTCTTATAAGTCAGTATTATCCCCATTTAAAGAGAGGAAGCTGATAAGACTTTTAGTCACACAGTGAATTTGTTAGAACCCTCTTGGTTACAAATAAAAAACCCAACCCAACTTTGCTTAAGTGAAAAAGAGAATTTATTGGTTCATGTAACAAAAATGTCCAGGTTAAACGGTTTCAGGCAGGGCTGGATCCAGGGACGCAAATGATGTAATGAGGTCAGTTGTGGCCCCACCTGAGTAATCCTCAGCTCTATTTTTCTCTGTCTTGGCTTAGTTTTCCAGCAGCCTTGGCCCTCAAAGCAGCAGAAAGATTACCAGGAGCTTCATTTTATAGGACAAGAGTTGCAAACTATGGCCCTGAGGGCCAGTTGCTCATTTTTAGAAGTAAAGTTTTATTGGAGCACAGTCATACTTGTGTATATGTTTGTCTATGGCTGCTATCATAGTGCAGCAGCAGGGTTGCACCCATGAAGCCTATAGTTTTTACCATTTGGCTTTATAGAAAGAGTGTGCTGACTCCTGCAGGAGAAACCACAGTTTGTTGAGGTTTGATTTGAGTCTGTGAAAGACTGAGGTTTTCAAATGAGCAAAGAGCCCATATTATTTAAAGATTGTTGCTTTGAATTAATATAAGACTTGGGAATTTATTTTCAATTCACATCAACAATGCCATTCCCAACACAAAATATTCTGTAGATTAAATAACAATAGAATGTTCTATAAGTTTTTGTAGTCATTACATAGGTTAGTGGTTAAAGGTTAGATTCCTGGGAGATGAAACAGGAATTTTGTATTGAATATCTCCGGAGGAAAGTGGCTGATAACATCTATTATCTCAGTAGATATAACAACACAGAACCTACATAAATTTAAACTCAAATAAGACCTTTCCCCCTACCTGTCTGGTCTATTTACCAGAGCTTTGTTCATTGAGTGTCTGTGGTCATGTACTTAGAAAATATCAAATATTTGACACAATAGGGCTGTTTCTTCTCAAAGCTTATAGATCATCACTGTAATATAGAGATTCTTTTCATATTAACCAATGCTGAGTGAAGGTTTTTAAGTTGATGGCCAGTACTTTGGCTAAGTGTAAAGCTAATCTGCAATCCCAGGTGAAAGAGCATGTCTATCAATAGTCCCAACAAAATCCGGAGTTGAGTCTCATCGCCTGGCCAAGCTCAAGTGCTCCTCCCTGAATGAATTAGTGGGTGTGGAGAGTGGAGATGCAGTACTCTGATTGGCCAGCACTGGGTCACATCCCCACCTCTGGTGGCAGGACTGAGATGAACTCTTCTTGAGCCACCTGGACTGGGAGGAGAGGAAAGGGACTCCATGGAAAAATCAGGAAGTTGTTGCCACCTGCCAGAAGGCCAGAAAGAACTCACATCCACCAGCAGCTATTAGGTGGTAGATTCCAGATCTGAACTCACATCCTCCTAGTTTCAAAACTAACATTCTTTCCACTCTACACAAGGTGTATAATATTTTTTTAAGTGAAGCAGATCTGAGCCTATTCCGGGCCAAACTGGCACCTGCTGAGTTCTTCATTGTAGCCTGTGGCAGAGAATGTCCTACTGGTTCGTAACGTTCTGGTGACCTAGGATGGGTATTCTTCAGGGCACCTACGTACAGGTGCACATAAAATGCTATGACATTTTAGGGTAAGACAGATATCACCTCTTTTCTCTTGCTGGATAGAGTAGGATCAATTTATATAGGCATCTGTTTTGTAGCCTTTTCAAAAAAGCAGGTCATTTCCTTCCTCACTCCTGAAGCCTTCTTAGTATTTTAGTCAATAATACAGACATTGGAAAAGCCAGACTGGCATGCAGTGGGGATATAGTCTTTAAAATAGACAAGTCTTCATTAAAAGCATGTATTTCTTTTCTTCTGAGAATCAGGTCTTCCTATTCATTAGTCCTTTCTTAATTTCCCCAACTGTAAAATTTATTATGGGGAATCTGTGTGTGTGTGTGTGTGTGTGTGTGTGTGTGTGTGTGTGTGTGTGTGTGTGTGGGTGTGTGTGTGTATGTCATAACACTATCTCATAGGATTAATGTGAGCACATAAGGAAGCACATTTTAAGTGCTTAGGTCGGTGCCTGGCACAGACTTGGTTACTGAAAAACGGTAGCTGTTATTAATACTGTTATTATCGTCGTCGTCATTGTTGCTGTCATCATCATTACCATCATCAATTCCTAAGGAAGCACTGTCCTGTTTAGAATCTCCCCTCCTGGAAAGAGGAAGATACAATGCCCTACAATTCCAGAACCAGTAGGGCTACGCCCTTTGCTCTCTCTTTAAAAACCAGGACATCTTAAAAACCTAAATCCAGGGCACCAGGATTTAGGGGCATTCTCATATTCTTAGATGTCAATGATTCAAGAGCAGATTAACAGGAGCATGACTTGGGCCATCTTTGGTCCTGTGGATCCATGAACTCGCCTTCCTTCCCTTCTCCCTCCATTGCGTGTGCGCACAGTGTTCTGCCAAGGTGCCGATCTAGGCTGGCTCAACCTGTTCATAGTGCAGGTGGCAGCAGCAGGCCTGGGAAAGCCTCCTTAGGGACCTGCTCCCAGCAGTGGGTAGAGCTGCCTCATACTAGGCAGAAATCTGGAGCCAGGAACAAAGGAAGAAGTTGGCCACGTGCCTCAGCAAATGTGCTGTGAGGTATGGGTCCAGGTTCGTGCAGCCTCTCTCTCCCCTCCTGCCATCTCCCAGCCCTCAGGACATGTTGTACAGGCACACACGTGATGGTTCTTCCCCCGTGGACACCCTTCTCTCAGCAATAGGACTGATTCACAACTCTGTCTAGGTAAGCATTTACCTGTCCCTCCAGTGATGCGGTGGGAAACACCGTCAGGTGTCGTGATGTTGTGTGATGGTTGCGTCTGGGATGCAGATGTTTAGTGTGGAATGTAATTGGCATTTCCTCTCGTGGCTCCCAGGTACAAAAGTTAGTCATCTGTGTGTCCAGGAAGCCAGGGCACTAGAGCTCCCTCCCGCTCCTCGTCAGGGCTTGCAGTACTCAGGCTATCCAGTCTTTGGATTAAGACAGATAAGCCCTTCGTTGAATGCTGCTATCCCACTACCAGTATGCTTAGCCAGCATTATGTTCACAGCTTATTCCAATGTATAGATAGTCTCCCTCCTTGACTCCAGGGTATGGGGAGGAGGAACCTGAAAGGATGGCCCCTGAAAGGGGCAAGGGCAGTGAAGGTCACTAGTCCTCCTTGTACCCTGCAAGGTTAACTTGACTGCACTCTCAGGCATCATGTCTGTGTTTAGTGGCTCTTGGGCAGCATGGCAGTGTTGATTTATCTACGAGCTCCTTAGGGGTGTATATTTGTCCCCTAACTCAGGCAACTTTTTCTGGACCAAAAGAGCCTCCATTTGCCCCATGGCCTTCCTCCTCTGATACCTAGTCCTCCCTCCACTCCCCTCTTCCCATCCTGTTCCTCAGCTCATGGGATGAGGCAGGAGCTCCAGCTTTTTAGAATAAACGTGCTACACTCCTTTTAAAAATAAATAAATAAATAAAAAACAAAAAAACCACATCTCCTAGTTAATCACTCCTAGGTTGGACAAAAACCCTTCAAAAAGATGTGGCCTCTGTAGGAGAGTGTGGCACAACTTATTATGGAGTGAGAAAGAAAAATACTGTGCTCTTAGGCCTGATACTTCATATCAACCCTTCATGTCCTCATGATAAGGTATCTCTGCATTTATAAAAGGGAAAAGCCACAGTCACTGAGGATTTTCTAAATGGCTGGGTACAGGGCTGGCCGGTTCACTCAGTTAGTTAGAGCCTGGTGCTGATAACACCAAGGTCCAGGGTTCCATCCCTGTACTGACCAGCTGCCAAGAAAATATCTATATTTATATCTATATCTAGATGTAAAAATCAAAAAAAATAAATAAATGTCTGAGTACCGGTGTGGCATCATTTTGCAGCTGCAAGAAAACGTAACGCTTGTGACAGAAAGGTGCCAGGTTAGGCCCCGGGCAACTCGGTGTAGTTGAGTGACTGCAAATCTCGACTCCACCCTGATCTTCAGCTCCCATCGCTAGGATGGTGAAATGTGGAGAATCCATACTCTCTCCTAACTGAAAGGAAAGATGAATGTTATCAGATCCTGTGACATACGCATTCTATTATTGAGTTCACTTGGGGTTAAGAAGCAAGGATCTAATCTATAAAAATCTGAGGTCCTCCAAAAATCCTAGGGGTACCTGGCCCATGGAGAATCCTTGGTGGCC
This sequence comes from Cynocephalus volans, assembly GCF_027409185.1. Lineage (NCBI taxonomy): Eukaryota > Metazoa > Chordata > Mammalia > Dermoptera > Cynocephalidae > Cynocephalus > Cynocephalus volans. The sequence continues at coordinate 26,232,580 of NC_084464.1, forward strand.
CCAAATGTCCTGCTCTTTCTGACTTTGTTGCTGACTATGGCTAGAATCAGGCAGCACAGGCAATGTGGCTTCCTTCTTTGTGGTTGCTCCGTGGCATACGGAACTGCTAACACTTTCTAAGCCAGCAGAAAGCCAGGGTTAGTGCTTTCCTCAGATAAGCCTTTTGAAAGCCAAGCCACCATGAGAAATGCAACGGTAGGGTTGCAGATGACGCCCCCCCCCCACCTACTCTCGTTGCATGCCCTCAGAGCCCACCAAGCCACCACATGGGTGGGGTTCAGAGCATCAACAGGCACAGGTGCTCTGGTTCTTGGTAATCAAAATCACGTGTAAATCAAATATTTTCTTTTCTCCTTTTCTAAAGAGGAAAAGCATCTCCAACCGTTTTTCCCCCTACAGATAAAACAAAAACCGGGTCATGTCATAAAAGGGAACTAAACTGTCTAGTCTCTTAAAGAGTGTTCTCTTGGAAGGTGGCTCTGGAAAGACCCCAGGAGATCCTCCAGCCCAGGACTCCCTCGCTACTCAGCTCTCTGAATTAGCTCAGCTGCCCAGCATCCCACCTTTTGAGTTAGCATTCCCAGTCCTGGCAGTTGACATTGGAGCTGATTCATGTCTAAATGAGCATTTTCTCCAGACAGCTGTCTCTTCTCTGGGCAGCACAAAGAAACCACCTTTGAGAGCAATGGGCTTGAGTGATGCTGCCCTTACGTTTGCCATATTGGGGGAGGCTGTTTTCTTACCACCCTGGCCCGCGCCCCTTTCCTCCCTCCCACCTACATCCCTTGTCTCTCATGCTCCTGCGGGAGGAGACCATGTTATGCTGAACCCTGCTTTGTTTTCTTTAGTTTTTCTTCCTTTTCAAGCCGTATTCACAAGTTGGCCTCCTTGTTTTGGAGCCTTCCAGTTTCATTATCTGATGGGAAAGCAGGCAGGTTGAGAGCTAGCCCTTGTCACCAAATAAAAAGTATCGTATGGGTGATTAAAATATAAGTCAGCTAAACCTAATGTAATCCAGTCCGCTCCCTAATCCAGTGTACTTAAGAGCTAAACATCTTGAATTTAATAATATACTTATTTAGGATTCATATAACTATTGAGTTATAATTATACCTTTATAATACTCTGTCTGCTCCTTGCTACTCGAGGTTTTTCAAAGGCATTCCTCCTTTCTTATAATTATTTTCATGTGGCAGTTTCAGAATAATTTGTGTCCATTTCTTAAAGATATAATTGTGAAACAGCTTTTTGGTTCTAGTGCTGCATTATTTTTTAAAGACAAATAGTGATGTTTATTTTTAAACCTCTCAAGAGGTATGTGGATGAGCTGAATTAAAGGCAGTGATTCTATTTAATAAGTCAGTAAATGAAAACTATGAGAAGCAAACACAATATCAATCCTGAGTAATTCCTGTCATTTTTTTTAAGGGTTCTGCATATAATTTCCTTTAACCTTTAGCAAGTGTTTTAGGTTGGCTGAACTCAAAGAGTCCTCAAACAGGATACTTTCAAAATTGTATCTTTTGTGTCTTAGGCTGTTTTGAAATTTAAGGGAAGATAGAAACTCTTCCAATGAAATGCAGATACCCAAGTATATACAAATCTTTGCATGTAGTTTCAGTGGTTTGATGGTGCCCCTGAACTGAAGCCCACTGGAATCCAGAGGTCCCAGGACAAGCCTGCTGCTACAGGGACTATGTTACTTTAGCTGCAGCATGTATTTGGGAAGTTCTAGAAGATAATTCTGGGCCAGTCACTCAGGTTGAGGTTGCCGAAGGCCAAGACAGTAATCTAGTAACAGGATAAAGTACAGGGTTGAAGTCAGGAGACTGAGGTTTTTAATATAGGTTTGGAGACTTGTAAAATCTGGATATGCAACAAAAAGAGCATAAACTAAGGTAAGAAATGGGGAAAGGTGATGGATTTGAAAGAGAAAGTGATCTTACAGTAATCAGATCACTAGACTGCATTGATTTGGCTTCTACCTTGGACTTGAAACCTCCTTGCTATGGTTTCCCACAATTGTCACTGCCTGTGTGGCTCTACCCAGCTTCTGACACTGTTGAAGAAGCAACCACGCAAGCAGCTGACCCCATCTAAAAAGAATAACATGCAAACTCAGTGATTCTTCAAAGTCCACTTACTTGCCTGATTGGACTTTTTTTCTTTCTCTGTTGTAGCTGTCTTCTGTTGTGGTTGTTTTTAACCATTCTCCTCTGCAACCCAAACTTCCTTAAAATGCTGCTGGGTTAATCCCCTTAAGGGCCACATTTCAACATCTCATCTGTGCCATTTGCAATCAGACACCCCAGTTGAAACGTTCAGTCCCTCTGCTTAAAGTCTTCTGGTGACTGACACTCTGGACCTCCCCTTCTCCTCCCTAGAAACCCTGTTTTATGAGCTCCTCAACCTCTTTCCTACATTTTCAGTCCCCCTCCACTGGCTCTTGCAGCCCAGCCTGCTGACCAGATCGAGTCACGCTTTTTCTACCCTGGCAGATTTCCTCTCAATAGTTTTTCAAATCTAAGGCTTTGCAAAAAGACCGCACGCTCCGGTTCCAAAGTCCTTTCCCATTGGGCCACTATCCTATTCCACTTTTTCCTTTATCATCAGAGTTCTTCAAAACATGTAAAATCATCACGTGGACCTAGTTGGGGAAACTGAAAACTCAGCCCTTCTTGCTTCCTGGTGCTCCCTCGTGTTCATCCAGAAAGTTACCAGATCTGCTGATTCTCCCACCAGGCTGAATCTCATCTTTTCTCTGTCCCTCTGTCACTGCCCTACCTGGGTGCTAGTTACCATGACTGCAGTGGCCTCCTTATTCTCTCTGTCACCTGTTACTTCACATTGCAATTCAGGTTCCCTTTTCTGCTATGACAATACTCCTAAGAAATAAACCCAGTAGCATCCCAATCATGTACCTTCTCCATCAGGCTGACCTTCTCTTCTAGGGACACTCAATCTCTCTTACTGAGCTCCTCTCGTTCCCTTGTGTTTCTCCCAAAGCACGTGTCTTCTAGCACACAGTATAATTTATTTAGTTTCAGTGTTTTTTGTCTGCCCCCTACCCCACCTCCCAGGGCAAGCTCCACGAGTTGATATTTTCCTCTGTTGTGTTTACGATATAACCTAAGCATCTGGTACAGAGGGAGCACTCAATTACGTATTTGTTGGATATAATAATGTCCACTTCCCACTTTCAGATTCTTGTTCTTTTCCCTCTGCTTATCGGATAAAACCAAAATGCCTAGGAAAATTTTGCAAAAGCCTGCGTGACCTGGCTCCAGACTCCTCCAGCCAGTGGCCCTCTGTCTCACTTAATGTAACGGGCGCTCACGGTTCACTGGGCATGATGTTCCTGAACATGCCACGCTCTTTCAGCCTTCTCTGTTCCATTTGGGTCTGTTTCTCCTCCCAGGCATCCACCTCTCTCCCTTCCCCATGTAGGTAGGATCATCTCTCTTCCATCAAAACTTAGCCAAAAATGACTTCCCCTGGGGTTTTCTCCAACACTGTGAAGTAGAATTAGTTGCTCTCTCCTCTCCTCTGTGCCTATTTTATGTCGTTGTCCATGTTGTGGTATGTTTTTGGGTTTTTTTGTTTGTTTTTTGTGACTGGTAAGGGGATCGTACCCCCCTTGGCCTGGTGTCGTCCGCACCGCGCTCAGCCAGCGAGCGCACCGGCCATCCCTATATAGGATCCGAACCTGCGGCGGGAGCACTGCTGCGCTCCCAGTGCCGCACTCCCCCAAGTGAGCCGTGGGGTCGGCCCTATGGCGTGTTTTCACACTCTGATCCCTCTGTCTTCTCCTCGAGACTCTTTGCTCAAGACCACGTCCAGTTCTTCTGTGTGTCTTCCCCAGAAGTGATCAGTGTCTGGCACAGAATTAAGTGGCCACCTAATTAACTGATTGGAAAAAAAAGGAGCTACCAGTGCCCTGAACCATGTAGTCAAAGGCTTAAGTGTCATGGTCAAATCATCGCTGCCCTCACTGCCAAACCTGTGCCTCCCCTTATCTCAGTGAGTGAATGAATGAATGAATGATTCGCTGACGTGAGTCTGGGGATTGGGAATGACCTGCCTCCTGTCCTTCAGGTCACTCGGCCAGGACTTTGATTTTGGCACTTCTCTCAGGTCCATCTACTTCCTTCCTGTCCTGCTACAAGGAGCCTTTATCAGCCATCGTCAGCTGCCACAGGGTACTGCCTGAAACATGGTTGAGGTTCCACATACATATGTTTGTTGAACGGATGGATCTCATGAGTTGAAACCATTTCCAGACCAGAAGAGGCCAGTGATCAGGCTGCGAGATTGAGCTTTCAAAGACTGCATATGTTGCGGAAGTCCAGATAATTGTTTTTTTTTTTATGTCTTTTTGTGACCGGCTGCACCATGCTCAGCCAGTGAGCGCACCGGCCATCCCTATGTAGGATCCAAACCCGCAGCGGGAGCACTGCTGCGCTCCCAGCACCGCACTCTCCGGAGTGCGCCACGGGGTCGGCCCGTCCAGATGATTTTTCTGAAGGATGGTGTTTGAGGCCAAACAGAGTGGTTTTGGGTTTGCCGTGGCTGTAGATGTAATTTTGCTCTCTGGAAAGTTGTGTTCCTCCCATCCCCTCGATTTTGCCAAGGAGGTTATTTTCTGATTATTCCTGTGTTAAAAATTCAAGCTAGGGTATTTTTACTTTACTGGATGCAAATACTCATGTAACTTAGAAAAGAGTTTTAGTCCATGTGGTAAAAAGAGGTTGGGGGATTGAGGCCTTTAAGGAAGGGTCCACTAGGCATTATGAGATTGAAAGTCTTAATATCCTCAAATGTTCAGTTATTGGGATTAGTCTAGACATTCCCTAAGGACACTCCCAGCTCCCAATTTCTAAGAATATTTTTTTAAAGCAAAACACCAAGGGGAAAACAAAGATCTAGAGGAATTAAAGCAATTATAAAATCAAACGGAGGTGTGAGTGATTTTACAATTGGTCAGTAGCCCTAAGGTGGAGCCACTTGCTCAACAGATTTCAGTGCTTCGGAGGGTCTGGGTCAAGCAGGGTAGTAGGAAGTAGAGAGTGTAGGTGGTGGAGACATTGGCATTGGAACAGACAGTTGTAAATGTTTTTCTCTTTCCTTTTTTCCTTAGCAGATAGTTCTGTAGTGATTGCATCTCCTAAGTCTCATTTGAGAGATTGCTGGACCAGTAGTTACACAGACTTTTGTCTGAGTCTTGGGATGGCCTCTCTCCGACTTGTGGGGGAGTCTAAGACAGCCCTGTTCCTCCTCCTCCTCAAGTCTTAGTGAAGGTTGGGCAAATTTGGTGTGGGGGTTCTGAATCTCTAGGGCTTGGCTGGCTGTCCCCAGCCTTTAGAACACATTGGTATGACTTCTCTTTCCAAAAGGCAGAAAGCGACACGGAACCCTAGTCATGTGGTTTCTGTTATCTGTAACCATGGAAAACGTTGGCCATCTGTGAGGCTCCCATTTTAACACTTTTCCCCCCTCTCTTTATTTCCATTTCTTTCTTGGGAAAAACAAGCCGAGGAAGTGGAGAGGCTGGCGGCGATGCGTTCTGACTCCCTGGTCCCAGGTACCCACACCCCACCCATCCGGAGGAGAAGTAAATTTGCTAACCTGGGAAGGATTTTCAAGCCTTGGAAGTGGAGGAAGAAGAAAAGTGAAAAGTTCAAACACACATCAGCCGGTGAGATTATTGTTTTCCTCCATTTCTTATTGAGTGTTTGTTGACTTCAACTCTGTATCTTAATTAGTAGAATTTAATTACTATAGGCTGTTTGAACCAAAGAAAAAAAGTCAAGCCTTAGAATTACTCTTGTTTGTAATAATTCTCCAATATTATTGAAAATGGCTTTTATATCCTGTATGTTTTCTTGTATCTTAGGGTTTTTATGTTTATGTTTTAGTTAAAGAACCACCACTTTTATTTGATTTATAAATAATCTGAACTTAGAGCTCCACTTTTTCTATAATTGAATGCTTTCCTTCTAACATTGACAATCCATTTCTTATGGATCCTATACATCCTAATTTTCACTGCTCCAGTAAAAGTCAATATATAGCAGAAAATAAGAGATATCTGATGTGTGTGTATATATATGTATGTATATGTGGTATATATATATATATCTCACACTGGGCGGATAAGTTATTTCATGGAGGAAAAACCTTGAATAAATGATTCTTGGACATGGTAGGAAAACAAAGAGTAGAAATGAATCTTCATTGCTGTGACAAAGATAACTGTATGTTCATAGCACAGTGGACAGCAAAGAAATGTGGGGAAAGCCAGCACAGCTGAGTTGAGAGTACTGATCCTGGAGTCAGATTGCCTGGGTTCAGATCCCAGCCCAGATACTTGCTAGTATGTGACCTTGCTCAATTTATTTAACTCAGTATCTCAGATTCCACATCTATAAAATAGGGCTAAGAATAGTAACTTATATGAGTTAATACTTTTGGAGAGTTATTTGACATATTAGGTGGATGTTGTTTCAGTAAGTAAGGGTATGCAGAGGGAAATATTCTATAGGGAAAGAGAAAAGGTTCTGATTTCACCCTGTTGGGTTTGAGATGAGATGGTGGGGGAACTGTACAGATTCTTTTTGTTTTGGTCTCAGTCTGTTTGGGCTGCCATACAAAATACTATAGACTGGGTACCTTAGCTCTAGAGGCTGGAAGTCCAAGGTCAATGTGTCTGCAAGGTAGGTTTCATCCTGAGACCTCTTCTCTTGGCTTGTAGGTGGCCACCATAATGCTGTGCACTCACATGAGCTCTTCTTTTCATGTGCACAGAGAGCGCGAGCAAGGGCTCTAGAGTCCCATCCTATAAGAGCACCAAGTCCATCATGATGGCTCCACTCTCATGACCTCATCTAACCCTAATGACCTTCCAAAGGCCCCACCTTCAAATATCACATTGGAGATTAGGGTTTCAACATATGAATTTGGGAGGGACACAAGTTAGTGTCACTTTGTTTTTATTTTTCTGATTATGTGCCCAGGCATTCCCCAGGCCTACCCTAAGGCTTTCCTTTCCTTCTTCCTCTACATCCTCAGAAACTCAGCCTGATTTCTTTCCTACTCAGAGTCATCACCTCCTCTGTTTCTTGGGTCTCTGCCCCTTTGCCTCACCCCCTCACTGACCTTGAAATAGGAAATGATCTGCTTCTTGTACCTGAACACAAGTGCACAGATCCGAGAATCTTAATGCTAGTCATTTTGGGGGAAGAAAGAACATAGCAAACAGAAAACTTAAAAAAGTCTTGAAATCTTAAATAGTTCTCATGATAGACATTCCTAGCTCATGTTTTCTGACTCATGTTTCTTAGATGGAAACCCCCCAATGCCATGTTGCTATAATTTAATCCTGAGATAAGTATGAACTCTGAATTTCATGACTCAAAATTATCACCCCTCTAAGTCCTTCACCCTGACTCTGCATCAGTCATTGTACAGAAAAATAAAACCTGTAGGGCATTCATGCATTCCTAAAAACTACTGAGTGAGTTACAAGTAAGCAAAACTACGAATGAAAATCCCCCACTGAATTAAACAGAAAAGGGCACGTAGGTCATTGCATCAGAGAGAAGAAATCTCAATGAAATATATTCTTTAGACAAAGCCAGATGTAAGAAATGTGCACAAGAAAGGAAATAGGAGCGTTCTGTAAGCACTGAAAAAAATAACAAATATCCCTTCCTGACTTTGCTGTGCAAAATGGTCTGTAATAATACAAACACATTTACATAATTGCCATTTGCCATCATGATTTCCTGAATGATGGCGTGGTAGATGCATCTTCTCTGGCAAATTGCGGGCTTTGTGTAGTACCTTTGGCAAGGCCGTAGGAAGAGTCCTGATGCCTCTCACATGACCTATTATGATGACTTCTTCCAGACACTGGAAAACTTGTCTTTTGGTAGATGCAAATAAGGTGGCATCAACTCATGAATTTTAAATATCTGAAAATTCATTTAAAGCTTTTTGGGGAGGGGAAAAAAAAACATGACAAGCAAAGTTGCTAACTTTAAATCATTCTTATCATTAACTATTCTTAGCAAGTTTTTGTGACCTCCATGGCCAAACTGATTAACGTGGCAGCTGAATGTGATATTTGTATGTAATTTTAAAATTGTGTTTATTAAAGAGACATTTAGCTCCTGAATTAGAGAAAGTAGAGGATATAGTGAACAATATATTTATATCATGGTAGATGGATGGGTACTTGATGTAACTGAAGCTATTCTAGTTTTAAAAAGTCAGTGTTTTACCCTGCAGCATCCTCTCTTCTTAATTGGATTCAGGAATATTACTCCTTACCTGGAAAGGAGAGACTTTCTATGCTAGATCTTAGCCCAAAGGAAAAATTTAACAACATAAAGATGTTCAACATCATAAATAGTGTATGTGTTCAAATAATACTTAAAAGTACACTTTTCTCCTTTAAGAGTCACATGTAAAATAGATACAAGAGAATTGACTGTGAGAATATTAATTGGTTGGCCAGTTTTGGCTGGTGTGCATATGTTTGTTTCGTATGTGTGTATTGTTAAAGAAAAGTTATCCAGCAACCCTTGTTGAAGATGTAAGGCAGACTTTACTCAGGACCATCGTCATAGGTATAGGGACCACCGCCATGGGGTCTTGAACTGGGGGAGAGAGACTGGGCTCAGCTCTGATCCAGCATGGGCAAGTGGGAATTTACAGCCAAGGAGCAAGGTGGAAAATTCCATGAATGGAAGAACACTAAGAGGAAAGAAACATCAGGAGTAAGGGGGATTCTGGCTAAACCAACCTAACAGGATTCTTGCTGAAGACAGGCCAGGGTGATCAGACATGACCTGGGAGATGTTGGAGAATGCGGAATGCGATTAGATACTGAGGATGATCAGATATTAGGGATGGGGGATTCTGGTTAAACTGACTGACCAGGACCCTTGCTAAAACGGGACAATGCAGGGAGGTATATGGAAGCCCAAAGTCAGGCCGCGTTAGAAAGGAGTTCAGAGGAACCTGAATCGAGTTTGGTTAGTGGGAAAATTTTTGCCAGTGTCCTAGGGTACTTCAATAAGTTCATGGGAAGTTTTGTACTACTTTTTAATTGTATTTTGCCACAAACGTTTTGAAATACCCTTATATATAATATCCTTTCATATATACAGTAATGTCCACAATTTTAAATACAAAGAATAAGCCCATATAGTAAATTTATATTATGTATTTATATTTAAAATCCTATCTTTTTTGAACATACAAAATGACATCAACGCAATGTATACTTAGCCTATGATTATTTCCACCTGAGTTCTATTTATAATTTGCCATAATTAGCTGTACTATAGTTTTGCCGTAGCTCAGAGTTACTGGTTGTGTGTTTGTGTATACAGCACCTTCAGAGGTACACCCAGAAATATTGTTTGTTAAGTTGTATAGCAGTAAGAAAACTACATTGGAAAACTGTGATCTCAACATCTTCCTCAATTTTGGCATCAACAATTACATGAATTCTTCAAAGGCAGACCTCTACGTGTCCTGCTACTCAAACCCCCTTCCTGTTCTTTTAAAAGACCTTGAGTGTTGAGACACGGAGACTGAGCTCTGGATGCTGGTGAGAGCACTATAAGACAAAGGGTCCCTCTCAGGAGCATCCCTGCATCACGTGATAGGAGGAAACCCGCGATGGACCAAGCATAAAATGCTGGGTGCTTAGGGAGATGATCTCCACGTGCTTTTTGGCCTGCCCTCAGAGGCACTGCCCAGGCTTGTAGAGCAATTAGCCTGACACGCCCACTGCTTATGTGACTCAGCAACGGGCATCCATGGCACATCCCTACACCTGCCCTGGGGATGAAGACAGAGGACACCATCCCGTCTGAGATAGAACAGATAGTGCCTCCCCAAAAGAGTCAACTGTAGCCCTCATATCCAAATTCCTTGACAATGAAGACTGTGCTTACAGAAAAGTAGAACCAGCAGGAATGAGCTGCGGAGATGCCACTGAGTTATGATTTTGTTTCCTATTGACAGAAAATCATAAGCTGCAGGGTTGGCCCTGGAAGTCTATAATGTGTCAGAATTGCCTTTGTGCTTCAAAGATTTTCTGCACACCTAGGGCCTTACGGCAGCGGTGGGGGAAATACTTTTACTGAGTGCCAACCACATGCTGATACGTCACCTGGCTCTGGGAATATACCTGTGAGCAAAAGTAGACTTTGTCAATGGCCTCCTGGCATGCAGAATGTAGTAGGCGAGGCAGACGGTCAAATCACAGAAATAAAGGAAAGAGGACACCTGTCATAAGGACAGTGAAGGAAAGGTGTTTGGGAGAATGAGGTATCAAGAAAACTTTCCTAAGGAAGAGAGGTTTGAGCTGGAATCTGAGGGAAAGGTAAGAATTTAGAAAATGAACACTCCAGGCAGCAGAAACAGCATGTGCCAAGTCCCTGTGGTAGAAGCAGCAGGGGTGAGCAGTCTAGAAAGTCAGGAAAAACCAGTGGCTGGAGAATGGAGCACTGAGAGTGTGGTGTGGGCTGAAGCTGGAGAAGTGACCACAGACTGGACCCTTGCTGGTCCTGCATCGTACGGAACAAATTAGGCAAGAGTGGCTGCAGACAGGACAGAGGCCATTGTACAGATGATAGTAGCTTGAACTAACGTTTGATGGTAGAAAGGGATGGATTTGGGACATTTTATAATGAACAAATGACAGAACTTAGAGACAGGTTGCATATGAGAAGGAGAGAAAAAAGTGGTATGTTTGGAATGGAAGATTATTCTGTTTTGGTGTTTGGGTGGAATATTAGTCTTAAAAAGGAGAAATCCTTTCATTTGTGACATTGTGGATAAACCTGAGAGACATTATGCTAAGTGGCATAGCCAGTCACAGGAGGACAAATACTGCATAAGCCCATTTAAATGAGTTATCTAAAAATAGTCAAAGTCATAGAAACAGAATAGAATGGTGGTTGCCAGGGGGAGGGGAAAATGGGGAGTTGTTGATTAATGGGTATAAAGATTCAGTTGTGCAAGATGAACAAGTTCTAGAGATCTGTACAACATAGTGCCTATAGTTAACAATGGAATATTGTACACTTAGTAATTTAAGAGGGTAGATCTCTCATTAATTGTTTTTAACACACACAAATCGACAAAGGGACAGAAGGAAACTTTTGGAGGTGATGCACGTGATTGGCAATGATATTATGGGTGTATGCATAAGTCCAGACTCATCAAATTGTTTGTATTAAACATGGAAAGTTTTTTTGTATACAATTATACCTCAAGGAAGCTTATAAAAAAATTTTTTTAAATAAAAAATGTTTTAAAAGAAGCATTGAGTTTGACATCCTAGTGTCGGTTGAGGGCATACAGTGGTGGCCTTACTTGAGATGAGTACTTTGGAAGAATGGCAGGTTTGGGAGGGATATGATGTCAATTTTAGATATGTGTTTGTGATATCCAAAGTTGGCATTTGGATATATGTAATGCAAAGGAGAGGTCTGTGCTGTAGATGTAAATTTGGGGTCATTTGCACATACATAATGATTACAATGATGACCATGTTTGGGACTGGCTGGGAAACAAGCATAGAATGGAAGGGAGAGAGGGCTGAGGATATTCAAAGAAGAATATTGTCACTAATGACTGGATAAAGGAGGATGAATCTATAAAGGAGATAGAAAGGCAGTGGCTAGAGAGCTAGGAGGACAACCAGAAGATTGAGATGTGATGGGAGCCAGGGACAGAGGATGTCAAGGAGGGTATAGTTAACCATGCCCAATGCCATGAAGAAGTCAAATTCCATCATGTTCAGGACACCTTTTTAAGTGATAATACCAGCCACTGAGTCCATCACTAAAGAACTGAGAGTCCTGGGAATTTAATCATAGTCTTTTTTTATATTGTTAACTGAAGAAAAGCAGGTGTCCTTTAAAGATACTTTTAGGGCTAGGAAACAAAAAGAACTCAGAAAGAGCCAAATCAGCACTGTAAGGTAATGCCTAATGATATCCCATTGAAATTTTTGCAAAATTGCCCTAATTTGATGAGAGGAATGGGCAAGAGCATTGTTGTAGAGGAGAAGGACTCTCTGAGGCTTTCCCAAGCATTTAGATGCTAAAGCTTTGGCTAACTCTCTCAAAATACTCTCATAATAGACAGATGTTATCATTCTTTGGTGCTCCAGAAAGCCAACACGCAAAATGACTTGAGCATCCAAAAAAACTGTTGCCATGACCTTTGCTCTTGACCAGTCTGTTTTTGCTTTCCCGGATCGCTTCCACCTCTTGGTAGCCATGGCTTTGATTGTGCTTTGTCTTCAGGACTGTACTGGTAAAGCTGTGTGTCATCTCCTATTACAGTTCTTCAAAGAAATACTTCACCGTCTTGATCCCACTTGTTTGACATTTCTATTGAAAGCTCTGCTCTTGCCTGCAGCTGACCTGGGAGCAACAGTTTTGGCACCCACTGAGCAAAAAGTTTGCTCAACTGTAATTTTTCAGTCACAATTGTGTAAGCTGAACTAATTGAGATGTCTAAGGTGTTAGCTATTGTTTCTGCTGTTAATCGTCAGTCCCCTTCTATCAGAGCACAAACAAGGTTAATTTTTTCCTTGCAAATTGATGTGAGTGGTCTGTTGCTGTGGGCTTCATTTTCAACATCATCTCTTCCCTTCTTAAAATGAATTATTCATTTGTCACCTGCAGATTTCTTTGGGGGCATTGTCCCTATAAGCTTTTCATAAAGCATCAGTGATGTTACCATTCTTCCACCCACCCAGGTTCACCATAAATTTGATGTTTGTTCTTGTCTCAATTTTAGCAGAATTCATATTGCTCTGATGGGGCTTTTTTCAAGCTGATATCTTATCCTTCCAAGTGCCTCAAGCTAGATGCTGTTCAGACATAATAAGTTAGTATGAGTTTATTTTGGTGCAAAAAAATTTTGCAATCCATGCATAATTTTTTTCATAGTACACATTTTCTATGAGCTTTTTGAAGACCTCTAGTATTTTTAAGCCAGTAAAGTACTGCAATTTAATTGATTCATAGAAAATCAAAGGTTGCTTTTTAATCTTTCACTCCAGCTATTAGCAAACCCACCTTATATAGGTAAAGTAGTGTAATAATATGGCAGCCACTTTCAGACAGGAGTAATTGATTGCCTATTACCCTACCACAAATTGGGAACCTGTAAATCATGGCATCAGTCTTTGCTTGTACCAGCCCCACGTGACTAACAGCAATAATGAGGACCAACCCTAAAATACATTGGAAACTTCCTTGCTGCTCATGATGGGATTCAGAAACAATTCGCTTGCTTTTGCCCAGTGTTCTCTATGCAATACAATGCTGATATAATGGACTGGAGAGGCTTGTGTACTCACATGAGCATAGAGCTCTAGCTTCTCATTAAGCTCCCCTGTCTAATTGCCATTCTGCTATAGGTTCTGCTTATCCTGAGATCCCCCAATGGAACAAAAGCCAACCCGTAACCCTGGCCTATTAGGCAACTACTTTACCTAATTTCCCAGTTGCCTCTTTCCCTCAGGGCTAGACCTTGCTTCCTTTATTTCTTCTATCCATTCACCCAAAGTTGCTGGTGACTTTATGAATCCCTAGGCCCTGGAAATTCCTTCCCAGGAAGCCCTTGTATCTAGAATTGTTCCTCTTTAAATAGAACTCCTTGGATAGTGAAGATAGTCTAAATTGGATTCTACCTTTGGACCTGGTGTGATAGATTTCTGGGCACTTCAGGAATAGCTTGTCCCTGATATCCAGGATAGGTGGCCTCCATGATAGCCCCAGATTGCTAATTCCTCTCTATGAGGAATTCCTAGCATGCCATGGGATTCTGGAGTACATTTGCAGTTCTTGGAACAGAGAAATAAACCCCAAGGTCACATCAGGGCTTTTTTTGACATCTATTTTAGTGTCAAAAGGGAGTAAAGACTTGTGTACTCACACAAGCATAGAGCTCTAGCTTCTCATTAAGCTCCCCTGTCTAATTGTCATTCTGCTATAGGTTCTGCTTATCCTGAGATTCCCCCAATGGAACAAAAGCCAGCCCATAACCCTGGCCTGTGAACCATCACTGGCAGAGCTCTTGAGCTGGAAGTTTATATTCTTCCCACTCAGGCAAAGAGATGAAACTGACAGATTGAAAAGAATGATGAATATAAATAGGCACTTGTGTGTTTGAAAGCACTGGTTGCAGGCCTTTGCACTCTTAACTGTAGTGTTTCCTTGGTGTTCCCATTTTTCAAGCTAAGAAAGCAATGTTACCTACCTGTTCAAAGCCTAGAGTTTTAGACATCTTTAAACTATAGGCAATTTATAAAGGATATCAGCTTAGCATATTGCATTTATTTATGTGCTGGACCCTCCAATGTCCATAAAATTACAAAAGTGAGGACAGACATGGGTCCTCCTTCCAAGGGTGAAAAAGTACATAATTAAGCCAGCAATTACAATAAAGTATAAGTGATTGACAGGAGATGCAGAGGGGCCCTGAAAACTCAAGAAAGACAAACCCAACTGAGTTACAAGTTACCAGAAAAGGTTTCCAATAGAAATGGATGTTTAATCAGGGAGTTGGGCAGTGAATGTGAGGAATTCTTCTGTCCTGGTGGACAAAACAGAATGTTGGAAAGCCTGGAGAAGAGAGAATAAGAGGTTTGCAATCTATAGCTTAAAAAGAGTTAATGGCTTGAAGTGAATTGTTGCAAGAATAGTGAGAGATAAGGATGAAGAGGTGGGCAAGTGTCTGCTCGTGGGGGTCTTATGAGGTGTGCTAAAGACATTATCCTAATGCAGGAGGACACTGTGAGACGACTTGCATTTTAGAAAGATCGTTCTCTATAGCATGGGAAAAGCTTGGAGTGGCACCAAATGTTGTTTTCAAGTTTATAATGTAACAACTTCTATATATTTCTGTCTGTAATGAGGAAAAATTTACTTGTGATAGAATTAAGAAGACATCTCATTACTGTCCCATTTAATGGATTAGTAAGTGTTCCTACTGATTCTGATAAAAAGGAAACTGGTTAGCAGGTGGTTGATTATAATGTTGGGGACAGATGAAGAAAACCTTGACTGAAATAGTCGTTAGGAACTGAAGACTATGAACAGATCCAGGAGATATTTAGGAGACAAATGAGCAAGACTTGATTGCAGAGTGGATGTGGAAGGCGAGGAAAGAATAAAGTGTTTCTCTCTGAGCAATCAGATGGATGGAGGTGACAATTCACTACATCAGGGACACTGAAGAGGAGCGGGTTTGCGGGGAAAATAATCACAGCATTTGGGTGCATGTGGGTTTCCATGTGCTTTGCTTCCAAGACCTGCAGATGGAGGGAACATTGGATATAGAGAACTGGGATGAGGAGAGGTTGCCTGGAAATACAGTTTGGAAGTCACAGGCAGCTGGATGATCATTGAAGCCATGGGTGAAAACTCCAGAGAGAGAAAGTAAAGTGGGAAGCAAAGAGGGGCTGCCGCTGCACCCTGAGAACCACCACCCTAACTGTAAGTTATGAGCAGAGACAGCAGAGCCTGCAGAGGAGGCAGACAAGGCCCACTAGAGAGTTTGGAGGAAAACCAAAGGGGAGGGGGTATTCCTGAACAGAGGAGGAGAGAGTTCCAGAAAGGAGGAGGGTCTACCCTGGCAGGTCCTGACAAGATGGTGAGGGCTGAGAAGTGTCTGGTGGGTTTAGTGGCAGCTTGTCATTGGTCTCTTTGGGGATAATGGTTTTGGGGAAGCCATATAGCTGGGATTTAGTTAGCATACAGTTAAATAGTACATGAGAGGAGAGGAAGTGCACGTCTTCTTTTAAGAAGTTTGGCTGAGAGGGAGAAGGAGGCATATATAATAATCACCAAAAGGATATGGGAGCCTGAGAGAGGTGTTTTTTGTTTAAGATTGGTTAGATTGCATCAAGCTGCAAAATTTGCCTTAGCATGACTGTGACATTCCCAGGGAAATTGAAACACCAGCAGAGTGACTGTTAAGCCGAATAAATTTATTTCCACACATTTTTCAGCAATGACAATTCTCATGACTAAGAAAAACAAACATGCAAATAATCAGAGCACTACTTAGCATCTAATTTTAATAAGAAAAGATCAAACCAAGTTGAATAGTCTTCAGCATCTAGCCAGATCACACATTCTCTTTGGGTGACTAATTAGAGCATTCCATTTCTTTAAAAAAGAGGTCCAGCATGGATAGTCAAAATATATTCTTACTTGTGTATCCATCATGACACAGAAGGGAACAGCTAGAGGTTAGAAGACAAAATAGACTTAATGGCCCTATTTTTAAAAATTTTTTTAAAAAGAAGAATCTCTAATAGATACAGGCTATACAGAACTATGAAAATCAGTACCTTCTAGTGCTGGATTGTAAAGGATGTCATTGTTTCCTTTCAAAGTGAACTTCGTCTAGCACTCTTTGCTTGTTAAGTCAAGACTATAAAATCTTTAATAGCATTGACTCTGCCTCTTTCCCTTTGTCTCCCAGCATTGGGCAGAGCAACTGGTACAGAGTAGGTGCCTGGTAAGTACGTATTCAACTGGAAGTCAGTAAGGTGGCCAGCCAACTATATTTTTGCATTTCTTTGTTTACCAAGATCTGAAAGAGGAGAGAAGAGGGTAGTTATTGAAGCACAAAATGGAAGATCCAAATATTTGAACAATTTGCCATTATTTATGGTTGTTTTTCAGGTTATCGGAGTTGTACATAGGTTAGGCTAAATGACAGCATGTGTTAAAGCTCAGGTTGTTTGGTCAGCATTGTTGTTTGGGTTATCTACTGCTGTATAACAAAACCCTGCAAAATGTAGTGGCTTAAAACAACCACCACTGTATCATCTCTTAAGGCCTAGGGATTGACTGGGCTCAACTAGGCGGTTCTTCTGCTCATCTCTCTGGGGGTCCCTTGTGCATTTGCAGACAGATGGGATTGGAATCATCTGGAGGGGCACAAAGAGAGATGGGCCTCTCTCCCTTTCCATGTGGTCTCTTCCCTGGTCTCTCCAGCAGGCAGCTCAGGCCCCCATGAGCTCAAAAGTAGAAACTGCCCAGCCTTTTTAAGACTTAGGTCCAGAATTGGCCCAATGTGACAGTCACAGTATACTGTTTGTTAAAGCAAGGCATATGGCCAGCTGAGATTCATTGGAGCAGACTAAACAAAGGTGTGAATGCTGGAGCATGTTCTTTGGAGACCATCTCTGGAAGCCAGCTACCACCATTGCTCAAGATGTTGCAAGTGATAGCTGCTACTTTTTTCCTTCCTCCCAGGTAGAATGTGCTTCAGCAATTTTATACTGACAACAGCAGCAGCAGCTGTTCTCTGTTGTGTTGACTATGTGATGTGAAATATGCATGACCATTTCCATGCCTATGGACTTGGATCTTGCAACAGACCTACATGTGATTATTAACCCCGTATGGCAGGTGAAGAAACTGAGGCTTAGAGAGGCTAAGTAACTGCCAGTTAAAAATGATAGAGCTGGAATTTGCACTTAGCATGTAGTCTTGCAACAATATTGCGTTTCAGATCCATGGGTATGGAAACTCATAATTCAGATGCTTTAAAACATGTAATTCATCTACACTTAGTGGTGATATGTCAGAAAAGGAAAGCATCTTGTAATATCTCTGTGAAGCCAAAATGTGAAGAAAGAGAAGCTCATCAGTAAATACTGATATTGGGAGTAATAATGTGAGTCTTTCTGGAATGCCCTTAAAGGCAGAAGTTACCATCTTACCCATCTTTATATGTCGCCCGCAGTATCTAGTTCGATGGTATGTGTGTAGCTGATCTTCTCTATTTGTCAAATGGCTAAGAAAGAGTAAGTTGATACTGGCTTGAAACAAATATCTGGAACCACTACATTTATTTTTTCAAGGGCACTCTACCTCTTTCTGCTATATGACTCAAAGGAACAAAATATGCACAGATTAGGCAATCAGATAGTAATCACACAGGCCTCTGGAGTTGTTTCCAGATTACAGGCTGCTAGGTAGTCGCAGAACTAGTTCTTTTTAAAGGACAGGAATGTCATCGTTTGTCATAAGATGTGTGCATGACATTGACTCCTAAGATACAGAGGAGCTCCACATTGGGAGGCAGTGTGGAACAGTGCTTAGGGGACAGGCTCTGGAGCCTGACTGCTGAGCTACCTTGGTCAAGTTGTTTGTGCTCTCTGTTGCCTCAGTTTCCTCATCTTTAAAATGGGAGTAAAATTGGCATCTTATAAAGTTATTATGAGGATTAAGAAAGAAGATAACTTATGGGAAGTTCTTAGACTAGTACCTTGCACATAATAAGTTTTATCTATCATTATTTTTTCTTCTACACATGCATTTAAAACACACAACAACAAGCCTCTGAGAGTAAGGAAAGATTTCTTATTTCCTCCTTTCAGGCTGTGGATGGTATATGATAAGCTTCTGTTGGATTTTGGCAGCATTTATTTAGGTGCTGGGTGTAGGAACCTGCATTTAGACACGTACACTTCCACAGTGCTGGAGTTTATCCCTTGTTTTATTAGGTACCGACAAGTTAGTTCACAGAAGTATTTCCTCCTCTCTCTGGATTTACAATTAAGTGAACAAACACAATGGCCTCTGAGGAAGTGCTTCATCCCGTTTCTCCTCTGTGACATCATAGGCGGAAATGCACGTGACAGAGGAAGAGGAATTCTTACAGGGGAATGTGGGCATGGTCTCCTTTTGAAAATCAGAGATCTGTGGCAAGTCAGAATGCCCCCAAAATAGAAGGTATATAAACAGAGTGACCATATACTGCATCTTCCAAACCTGGACATGTTTGAGAATAAAATGGAGTGCTATTACTACTTAGGCCAGGACAGTAAGTATGGAACAGGCCTGCACCAGGCACTGCAGGGGGGATGGTCCCCCTGTACAAAACCACATGGCCACAGGTTGCAGCCCTGAGGCCAGTTCTGTTTTACAAACAGAAAAGAAGGGCCAGTTAACCTTCAAGAGAAACTAGAGAGACCCCTGGAACTGAGGCACCTGAGAACCTTAGGATGGTCTTCACTGCCTACCGTTCCAGCTGAATTAATTAATAGTAGTCGAGTCCCCTTGCTTCTTTATGGAATTGTTTATTTGATCCCAGCCCTCAAACCTGCTTCTGCCTCCCTGCCCGCATTTCTTCTGCATGTCTTGATTGGGAATTCTGACCCAGTGCCAGTTTCTTCCACCAATAGTATATTCATTCTTCCTTCACCCCTGCCCTCGCTCTCTAAAAGTCTTGATGGCTTCTGTGGCCTCTGTCATCAGCTCCCAGCTACCAGGCTTGGCTGCCTTTGCCCTACTGCAGGCCCACAGGGAGGTGGGACACACCCTCTCACTGCTGCCTGTCATTGGAGCTGGCCTGGGAATCCCGGTGGATTCTCCTTGAGACCTTCTCTGCTGTGTTCCACACATTGTTCTTTCTTCCTCTTCCCACACTTGCCTTTTCCTTTCCTTTCTCGAGCACTCTCTTATCCCCTCTAAAGCTCAGATGTCTCCCAGGTTCATTCCATTCTTGGACATTTGCTGGTTTCCATCTATATGGCAGTCCTGGACTCAGATCTTTTTTGGCAAGTCCAATCTCTGCCCAGAGACCAGCCCTTGGCAGGACCCCAAATAAGTATACACTAAATGCCTCATATTTACCCTACCAGGCTACCTCTCCAAAAACACCCTGACTCTGAATTGAATTGTCATTCACTTTGGAATTTACATCTGAATCAAGTCTAAATTTTCTTCCATATCCAGTCCAATCACAGACATGCATTCTTCGTTCCCCATTATCTCTTAAATCTAGACACTCATCTGGGTCTGCTTTACTTCCCTAAGATTCTTTGATATTTTCCCTTTAACTTTTATTCACTGAAAACTTAATAACGACATCATTATTTAATGTACATTAGCACTGCTATTAACAATGGTAATAGCTAATAGTTCAGTGCCCACTTCATGACAAATGCTGAACTAGCTGTGGTGAAGCTCTCCCCGCATCAACAGTCCTATGAGTGAGTGACTGCTGATACCTGTTTTATAGTTGAGGATAATGAGGCTTAGGAAGGATCAGTAACTTGCCCAGGATCACAGCTGGTTAATGGTAAAGCCCTAGAGGATTTGAATACAACCCTGTCTCCAAAAGCTTTGCTCAGAAATATCACTTCTACACATGACCTGAAAACAGTATGTGAAAAGGTTAAGATTTATATATGTAGGTAGTTAAGTTTTAAATATACTTAAATTCAGAAAGCTGATCTCATTAAGAAAATGGAAGTAATATTGGAAACAGGACTTGGCGATGTCAGTGACTAATGCTGGAATTATTATATATTATATATAATATATATAATGTATTTATTATATATATCTATATAATGTGTATATTAACTTGTCTGTTAAAAAAAAATGTTTTTTTATTGGTTGGTTGGTGTATTTTGTTGGTGGTGGTGATACCAGAGGAGAGGGTCTGGGGAGGATTGATAGCTGGCCTCAACCCACCCTGTCTTCTTACCAGCTTCTTAACTCCACCACAGGAAAAAATTCAAGGGCAGAAACAGCAGAATTCAAACAGCAGAAAATGAGAACAGTTTTAATGTAACAAGTGTGGCCCAGCTCCAGAGACTGAGCAGGACCCACACCAAGTTAAACACACTAGTAAGAAATACACACTTAAAGTTTAGTACAGAAAGCAGGCTGGCTCAAGAGAGTGAGCAGCTGCTTACTGAAGGTAAGTTTGACACAAAAAGAAAGAAATATACACCTCAGCCCTCAAAGTGCAGGCTGGCCACCAGGAAAATGAGCAACAACCCTGCCTCCTACCAGGATTCCATTTTTATAGTTTCAATATATAATACATATTCATGCTATCTAATGAATATTCAACTAAGGGGGTAATTCCCATTATGTAACCTAGTCTTACACATGCTCAGTTGGTCTCCTTTCAGGGCATGTTCATTGGTCAAATCCTATCACAAGCACACATACTCAAGAATATTCTGTGCTCTTTAGCACCTCTAGTGGAAGGTAATTCAAAGGATAAACTCCCTTCCACTGAGCATGCTCGGCTACTGGGGTTGTGTAAGCCTGTATAAATTCCTTTTATTGAGCATGCTCATGCTCAGCTACCAGAGTTAGATAACTCCTTTCTACCAAGCATGCTCAGCCACTGGATTTTCATAAATTTGCCCCTCCTGGTCTCAATCTCCCCATTTTGATACTAAAAATAGGCCCAACAAGCAACAGTAACTCTCCTGTAGAAGAGGTGCCTGAGACTTTAGAGTGGGGCTTGAAACCCAGAGGTGGGCCCTGAAACTCACGCCTGTGGAAACTGAGTATGTCCTCTCTCAGAGGTTTCCTTATTAAATTGTAAGAGATATAGGAATGGCATTAGGCAGTGAATAAGATATGATTTGGGGGTTGTTTGACTAAAACAAATATTAACTAACCTTAACGGAGAGAAAAATAAACCGTGAGGCCTCACGTGAAACGAATAGTTCTTGGAGGTCACTTTTAAAGGTCTTCCTTCTTTTTGTTAGCCCAAGGGTGAGTTGGGGCCGGGCAATACATATATAAAATGTGTGAGATATTAATCAAATCACATGAATGGAAGAAAACATTGTGTACTACTGACCTGCCATGAGTGGTATTCTGACCTGGGGTAGGAGGACGTGGGTGATCACCTCAAATGCCTCCAGGACCTTTCCTGTTTAGTCACAGTAAGTGATAATTAAGCAGGACACTGTTAGAGGTCTCTGTGGGGGGGATGTCAGAGGAGTGCTAATGATGTTCAGATGTACATATAATTTGGGCATAGAAGACTCTTGTGATGTTCAGCCTATTTTTATCCTCAAATTAACGAAGTGTGAATTTCTAAGAGAATGAATGTTTCTTTTATGGCATAGCAACATTTTTGTGTCCTCTAAAAAGCTGCTCCATTCTATATTGCTGGGGTTTACATTCCTTGTCTTCCAAGGGACATGAAAGGCCCGGTTAAAATGTAGGAAGCTGCTTGTTACTACCGTACACAGTTCCCATGATATGGGTCTCTAAATGCTTCTCAGCATACAGAAAGGGGTTGTTTCATGCAGTTGTTTGAACATCATGCTAGCTGCATTTCCATGTGTTTCTATGAAGATTATATGATGCAACTGTGAACTGTAGTTCTATAGCGTCATTTTACAGTAATATATTCTTTTGTTTAAAAAAAGTTATGCAATTTATCCATTATAGCACAAAACTCTATTTCATGCATGGACAACTGGAAAGATTCATTACAAGAAAATTTGCCATTGCATCGAGGGTAATCATAACCTGCCTGATGAATGGCTGAAACATTGCTTGATAGAACTGGGTCAGATATTTATGGAGATATTCATAATAATGTGCCTTTCTCTGATGGTCTTTGTCACATCAGTTGCTAGTAGTCCTGTGAAGACTGGTGGGTTTCTGTATGTTGAATTCTAGTGATGGATACATAACTAAATATCTCTAAACAGATTAACTTGTTTATTATCAACTGCATGCCCATTTAACGTAATCACTGTCATAATTTTGCATTTAGATTCCAAATAGAAAAGTTCAGAGATTTCTAAAAAATAAGAGATTCCATTAAAGTCTGAAAGTAGAAAATATACCCTTAATCCTGACACTCTTCCAAATTATGATTATTTATACATACCTGCTTTCATTCTTTAATAATACTTTCACATAGTTGAGATCTAAATAAATAATTTTATTTCTTATTTTAGTTTTTTCATTTAATAAGTTATAGTAGAACTCTTCCTCATACTCAGCAGTCACTTTCCTGATTATAAAACATTCCCTTGGGTGTGTGCTATTAAATAACCCTGCCACAAACATCAATGTGTGTAGCATTTCTTCCTTTTGTACTTTTTTCTTTGGAATACAGACCTGGTGCTGGAGCCCACTGGGTGTGAATCATTTTACAGCCCTGCTTTCCAAAAGGTTGTAACCGTTTGTACCCCCTGTGATGTGGAAAATAATAACTTGGCACTCAGCAGGGGTGGAATGCAGAGATGTACAGTGGTGTGAAGTTAAAGTGGTTAGTGAGAAATCCAATAGGGAAGATTAGGCTCTTGCCTAGAATATTCCATTACTGGACAGTCTATCCAGAGTGGCCTCAGGGAACTGTGGTCATTGGCTTCCATTTGATTTCTTCTTTTCTAGTTTATTATAAACTTCTGCTCTGAATGTTGCGTAGGACCAGTCTACCGCAGTCTAACATTATTTTCCTCTTTTTTAAAATTATTTTTTAATTGACATCTAATAATTCTACATTTATTATGGAGTACAGAGTTATATTTCAGTACATATTATACAATGTGTGTTCATCAAATCAGGGTAATTAGCATATTCATCAACATAAAAATGTATCATTTCTTTGTGATGGGAGCATTTGAACTCTTCTTGTCTAACCATTTGAAAACATACAATAAATTACTGTTAGTTATAGACACCTAGCACTACTGTAAACCACTAGAACTTATTTTTTCTAATTTGTATGTAAAAAACAAACAAAAAAATGACATGTAAAAAAATGTAATACAAATTTCTATGTAATTTGTATCTGTTAACCAACCTCCCCATCCCCCCTTCCCAGCCTCTAGTAACCACAATTCTGCTCTCTACTTCTATGAACTCACCTTTTTTGTAGTCTAACATTTTTCGCATCAGAATAAACTGAACTTTAGTAAGTGGCAACTTTAGTAAGAGCCAGCTGGAAGATATCTGGATATCTTTAACAGTATAAACTAGCAGAAACTATAGAAGAAATATTTTTAAATGGGATCTCTGATAATAGAATTAACAACAACAACAAAAAATACTTGAGGAAGAAGTTGAAAGTTTCATAATAGTTTCTTATTTAAGGAGAATTGTATGAAAATAGGAATTCCTCCAAACAAGCCTTCAGTGAATCTTTACTGGACAAGGCCTGATGAGAGTTGAGACCACAATCAACGGCATTACTGTCACCAAGTTTCAGGCAGGGGCAGGAGCACTAGAGAGAGGAGGCATAGAAGGGATCAGATCATAGGCCCTTTTTGTCATGTTAGGGATTTCGTACTTTATCCTATAGACAATAGGTCACTATGAAGGGTTTTAAGCAGGGAAGTAGCAGAGTTCATATTTTCAATTCAAAACAAATGGTCTGGACAAAGGATATGAACAAAGGATATGAAAAGAGTAATGCAGATATCCCACAAATATGAAAAAGGTCTCACCCTCACTTATAATTAAACATACATTGAAACTAGTGAGATACCATTTTTCATTTATG
Organism: Cynocephalus volans; assembly: GCF_027409185.1. Taxonomy (NCBI): domain Eukaryota; kingdom Metazoa; phylum Chordata; class Mammalia; order Dermoptera; family Cynocephalidae; genus Cynocephalus; species Cynocephalus volans. Next base: position 26,256,922 of record NC_084464.1, read on the forward strand.
ACTTTGGCAGAGATAAAAGAAATTGATAACTACACTGTGTCAGCTCATGTGAGAGCAGAGTAGGAGACAGCCACTCTCATACAGAGGAATCAGTGCAAACATTTTGTAACATATTGTGGCAGGAGTAGTCAAAATTTCAAATGTAGTTAGCCTTGACCTTGCAATTAATCATCTTAGCAAGGGATAGTAAGGCAAGGGAGAACATTCCAGATACAGGAAAAGAAGATGCTGCAAAGTTCCAGATTTGTGTAAGGGCGTGCCCAGAAGAAATTGTACATTGCCAGCAATTTAACCTACATGTATGCTTATAGAAATACAGTAAGATGGATGTACATGGTTGTTCATCAGATTGTTTATAATAGCAAAAAACTGGAAACAAATGCCATCAGTGGGGCACTAGTTATATAAATCATAGTCTTTCTACACAATGCAGTACCAGCATACACAAAAAAGTATCAGGAAGATTTATATCTTCAGCTGTGGAGAGAACTTTAAGTTACACAGTTAGGCGGAAAAAGCGAGATGAGGTGCAGAAGAGTATTACATGATGATCTTACTCATGTTAGTTTTAAAGGAGTGATTGCATACGTACCTATTGGTTTCTGAATAAAATTTCTTTCTGCAAAAATATGGAAAACACATTTAAGAGTGTGGTGGTCTTTGGGGAGTAGAACTGGCTATTCAGATTAGACTTATTTCAATTATTGCCATATGTATGGGTTACTCGTATACAAAATAATTACAAATATACTTTCTCATTGAATTTTAGCCATGCATCATCTTTGCCCACTTTAATCTGGTTCATCAGCATATACACTATTTATGTGCCATTAACTCATTCGGGCGCTTTACCTTTATTAACTCAATGTTAATCATCACAAACCCATATGAGACAGGAACTCCTTTTATTCTCATTTTGCAAATGAGGGAACTGAGGCACAGAAGTTAAGCAACTTGCCTGAGGTCATACAGCTTTTAAAGAGCAGTGCCAGGATTTGAACTCTAGTAGCCTGGCACCCCAGGGCACACTATCCCTTTGCTCAGTTATTTTGATTTTCCAGCATTAAAACAGGAAGCTTTTTCCTAGAGTAAGGTCTTGGTAACGACCCATATACCATTGCTCGTTACCAATTTGAGGTTCTTTGTGTTCACTCAGTGAATTTTACATAGTACGAGGCTAAAGTTGTTTCTCTTTTTCAGATGCAGAATATGTTCAGCCTTCATCAGTGAGGCCAGTTCATAAAGGCGGGAAGTGCCTCTTGCATTTCCTCCTTTTTCTTTATGGACCCTAGTTTTACTTTCTGAAAGGGAAATCCACAGTTATCCCTTCCAGGCATGCTATGAACCCCAGACCAGCAGCTGGCCAGGACATGTTTGCTTACATCTCCTTCATTCTATCATGAAGCTGTAGGCTCCCAGCCTGGGCTGCCTGAATACACCATAGCAGAGCACTGTATGGTTCAAGGTCATATGCCAAGGGATCTTTCTGCGCTCTGAATCCCTGCATCAAGCTTGGGGGAAAAAAATACTGCAAGTCAAGCTAGATCCAAGGCCAGGATGATCAAATTAACACAGCTAAGAATTTTACTCTGTTTGAAGTGATGTCATGGGAAGAATGATAGTATTTCATCAGAAGTTCCTTCTTAGCAATGAGTTATTTGAAGAAACAATGCAAGGGAGCATCTTTCTTTTTTTTTTTCCTTTTCTGACTGGTTGCTGCTACTTAATGGCTCACAATGCTCCATTGTTTGGTTGTTTGGCTCCGGTTTCTCCTGCAAATTTCTTTGTTCAACAAACACTTACCCAAGTTCTTCTAAATGCCAGGCACAGAAAAGTGATAGCTAAATAAGAGTCACACACACTAATAGAAGAAATAGAACAGGCAACCAGTAATTACAAGATTGCAAGATAAGTCATCACGAATGTTCTGGAGGCACAGAAGAAGTAATTCCTTGATTGTCTTAATGTAGTCCCAACTGGTAATTAGTGCCCGGGGAAATGACCTACAGTCTCCTTTGGGAAATACTAATGCCTCAGGTGACTTCAGCCCTTCGCCTGTTCACGCACGCATACGACACACATGAATACCAGGCAGTGCAGGCACTGGTAGCTGCAGAGAAAAATACAGTAGTTACTGCTCATTGGGGTGGTCACTCCCTTCTAGTGGTTCAATATTTGGCATTCCATTTATTTTGTAATCATTCATTTTGTACTCGCCAAGTGCTAAGCCCTGAGTTAGGCCTTTGGACGCAAAGATTAAAGAAATACAGCTTTTTACTCTGGTAGACTTAAGTATGGCCCAGTCTGAGCAAGAGTAGAGATAACAGTGCTCTGAGAAGCAAAGAAGACAGAGTGAGATTCCAACGGGACTTTGGAACTGGTGTTGAAGGTCAGGAAGAGAGAAGGGAAATTCCAGACATAGGAAGAAATGCCATAATGTCATGGACTAAGGAGGGGCATGTCCAAAAGGATTGATAAAAGGAAGTTAGGTGGCATAGAGCAGATTGTTGGGACACTGAGAGGTCAAGGAAGAGTGCCGTTACCTCCAATAATAATAGTTTGGAGTTGTTATTAACCCATTAATGCGTGGATTATGCATTGCTTGTTTAATTCTTACCGTAGCCCCACGAAGTACTATTAGCCCCATTTTGCACTTGTGGAAACTGAAATGCAGGGAAGTTTGGTAACTTGCCAGTGTCACATCTCAGTGAGTTGAGAGCCAGGATCAACCTGGTTCATTGCCATCCAGAGCCTGCAGATCTAACTGCAGCACACAGCTACAGTCCTTACAGAATGACCGGCATTTTGACTGACAGAATTAGGGGCGAGGGTATTCCAAACACATGGGATAAATGTAGGCACAGAGGTGGGAAATCAGAAGTGCATTTTAGAAGTTTGACTTACTTGGAACAAGGGTTATAATAGGCAAGTGCAGGGAGATATAAATTGGGATTAGATCATGGAAAGTAGTAAAGACTGCAGAGTTGGACTTTTATTCCATTGGAGGCTTTGGGCAAGGAGGTGACATAATCGCAGCTGGCATTTGGGTGACTCACTGGCAGTAAGAGATATAGCCAAGGACAGGAACAGTGGGGAGCCTGGTAAGGGAGGCCAGTTACAGGCTATTGCAACAATCAAGGCGAGTAATTGGAGCCTGCATGAGGTGGTGGCATCATGAATGAGAGAAAGAAGAGAGGAGCGACATGGAGGAGGTGGAGATGATAGAACTTGGAAGACAAAATGTGGGGGTGAGGGAGAAAAGGTCAAAGATAGCTCAGAGGTTGACCCCGGGTGACTGACGATTGGTAGTACTTTTTGAACAGGAATGGGGAATTGTTGAATTTAGGAGATGAGAAGAGAAGGAGAGTTCCATTTTTGACAAGGAGCCCTTATGGCCGGAGGGGACCCAGGAGGCCCCCCTGGTCACACAGTGAAGGAGAGACCGTCTACTTGGAGTGCAGGGTGCCACAGCCAGATTCCACCAAGTCTTGAAAAAAGAGGGAGCAGCCTTAGTTAACCCCATGGGGCCATCGTATTAATTTCCTAGGGCCGGTTCCTTCCGAGGTCTGTAAGGGAGAATGTTCCGAGCCTCTCCCCTGGCTTCTGGTGGTGTGCTGACAACCTTTGTCATTTCTTGGCTTATAAAAGCAATACCCTGATCTCCACCTTCATCTTCATGTGTTGTTCTCCCTGCACGTGCGTGTCTGTGTGCAAACTTCCCCTTTTCTTAAGGACACCAGTCCCCTTGGATTAGGGGCTCATACTATTCCATCATGACTTCATCCTAATCTAACTAGAGACATCTTCAACTCTATTTCCAAATAAGGTCACATTCTGACATACTGGGGATTGGGACATCAACATGTGAATTTGGGGGAAGGCAATTCAACCCATGACAGCAGTAAATGAGATGAGCGCCTACTGCTCTCAAAAGATACCTAGGTTTCTGTTCTCCTTTGGCATCTTCTTGAGGTTTGCTAGCAACTCTTTATTCTTTATTAGCTTAAAAAAATTATCAAGTCAAGAAGAGCTGAGGTCTGTTGACAATTCATTCCTGGACTTTGCAAGTATTTTTCATCAGCAAAAAAATGTCAGGACATAAATTATTCTTGTGATCCGCATCCTCTTAGTTTCCCAGCTATACAGCATTTCTGAGCAATAGTAGTTCTTCCCCCAAACATTATATTCCAGGAAAAGTGGTTTCACAGCCAGGAGCACATGCCTAATAGCTAGAGAACTCTTTGGGGGGGATGAGCTGCTTGAGAGAACAGGTAAAGGTGAGAGCCTGAGCTGGGAGTTAAACCAGGACGTTCTGGTGCAAGTAAAGTCCCGTGTTCAATGCCTGTTAGGAACTCATTTGTGCCCACTTTGCTCTGATTTGGGCATCTGGCTTTGTCAATTAAATAGTTTATAGTCTTTAACTCAAACTTAATTTTTTCTTCTTGGAAAATGAATTATATCACCTCCTTGAAAAAATTCTCCAAAAAATTTTTAAAGGTATCTGATTTTTCCAAATTCACCTTCATTCTCATAAGGCTTATAAGCTACTGTGCCCAAGCAGGATCAGAGAAAAACACATTTAGATCAAGATACAGGATCCTTTCTCATGAAAAGAAATTGACACCTGAAGGAGCCCTGAGCTGTACAGCTTGCATCAAATGGCATTGCAGAGATGGGTGGACGCCCATGAATGGATCACAAAAAGCTCTACCCTGGGTGTTCATAATTCAGATCCAGTCCTTCCCTAAATAGCTCTTTGGTGGTGTTCCATTTTCATGTGAGCGTATTTACATTTCCACCCCATTTATACAATTTGCCAGAGCTTGAGGCTGATAGCTTAAAAACTTTCCCTTCACTTCCAGTTTTTGTTATCCTCCCAATCTCTATAGCCTTGAAAATGAGCTTTTCTGAGCTTCTCATTAATTTTTCACTCCTCTCGCTGCATGAGGCTCCCAGATATACAGCACTTGGATTGCAGGCCAAAAAATGCTTGGCAAGCCACTGCCGCATCCAACAGTAAGTTTCAGAAGCATACCTCAAGGGATTTGGACAAAGAAAATGTGCACTACCTGTTTGCACTGTTATTATGGGCTCCCCATGAGACCTTGAGAAAGTTGCATTATGTCCCAGTATCAGGGTATGCAGTGATTCTCTTTCTTTTTTAATTGGATATTAAATTAAGAGTAGCAGTGTGATATACTAGCAAGATCACTGGCCTAGCTGTATGACCTTGGACAAGTGACTTCACCTTTCTGAACTTATCATTTCATCTTCAAATGGTTATCTTAACTAGACCATCTCCAAGATTCTGTGACATCTAACCTTTCTCTCATTTTGATAGAAAATGGGCACTCTTCTCTACAAGCATAAAGAAAAGTCATTTAACAAGTCTCCCTTAGTGTCACTGGTATCTCTAGCCAAGAACAGGATCTGTGTGTTGCAAGGCTAAAATATTCCCCTGCACCTAGCTTTATGTAAGAAATACGCCACTAAAAAATTTTCTGCATGGAACAGCCCCCTTTCCAGTTCTCTGTTGTGACATTGGATGCTGTCTCCTGACCTTCACTGCCCCTCTTTTCCACCTGACCCACCCACCCCACACAACCACCCTGATTGAGATTTGAGTGCATTTCTTTAGGGACCTTTTACAAAGTTATTTCGTGTGCTGGAGTTTAGCATTTATAGGACAAGAATGGGCCAGAAACCTCTGTAATGAGCCTAGAGTCTTGGTGAGCATGAACTTGCTCAGCTGGCAAAGTTAACCCTATGAAAATTTTTACCCAGCTGGTTTAATTGGAACTGGGGTGTGAACAGGGTCAGAATGGATAAGACTTTCATGGATTTAGTTTATTAACTAATTAAATCAGTAATGCACGTGGTTTCCTTCTGCAAAGTCTAATGAAATGAGGTCACCTTCTGAGTATATAGATGGTCTTTCAAGAACTAATAATTCAAATGTTCAGTGAACAAAGTAGGATAAAAGCTGGTTTTTGTCACCTTACACTGCCTGTATCTACTGTCTAGAAGTAATTATCTTGAGAATGAACTCTTTTGATCGGGAGCCAGAAATGTTGTCTGTGACAAATAAATTCCCTGGCATTGTCCTTGAAGACAATAAATGATGTCACTAGAAGGAAAATATAAAAAGAAAACCTGGTAGGAAAGAAAATAAATAGGGTTTAGGAATTAAGTGTACAGTAATAATAGAACTATTGGGGAAACCACCTAAATTTTATGTCATATTAGGTACAAACTTTTTGTAAAAGAAAAAAGTTTAATAACTTGCTTCTGCGACTAGTAAAAAAAAACAAAGGAATTCTGAGGCTGAGCTAAAAATGAGAATATTTTCAGAACACAGCAAGCACTTAGAATAGAGACAACTTGTTAAATCAACATTAAATCCGAATGTGTTGATTAGCCGGTGGATTATTTCTTCATAGGAGTAGAGAGTGGTACAGTATTTAAAACACTGGGTACAAAAACCCTGAGTATCACTTTTTTTTGTACCCAGAAAGTCAGAAAATAAAACAGTAGCTTACATCAATAATTGCTATGAGTGCAGCTCTGCCAGTATTTGAAGTCCTTGGTGTAACCCCATTTTACTTCCTGAATTGGGTTCCACTCATAAACTCCTTTAGAGCTCAGTTTCCTCATGCATGAAGTGCTGGGCTCAGAGTAGATGGTCTCTGAAGCCCCTCACAGCCCTAATATTCTTGGTTTTAAATCAATACATTTGGAAAAAACATGAAATTTTATTAGGTGAGTTTTCAGTTGCATTCAGATATAGTAGCAGCAGAAATGATAGACAGTATTTACCCAGTCTGCTAGCAAAATATTCCTCTTTGCACAAAGCCCTTCCCAAACACCACTCAAGGTTATAACAATTTGAAAACACTGTATGATGTTATCTGAAAACTTATTTAAATAAGAAGCCAAAAGGAAGTAGGGTTGACCTGCTTAAATGGTATAGCAGCAGGCTTCCCTTACAGGAACTTAGGAATACTATAGCAAATGCTGTCCCTCTGATCACTGCTGGTTTCCTTCCTGGTTTAACTAACAATTTACAAAGAATTGCAGGTAATCTATTTCTTGTTGGATATTCTTTTGATCAAGAACAGATGTTAATGCTGAAAGTGAGAACAATTCTGAGCCAAAATGGGGTGGTTAGGTCTAAGCACAGACTTTTGGGGATACCACTGATGGCCTTTCTCTCTCATCCGCTCCATGTTATTCTGCCTCCTATTTCTGTTTATCATAAAGCCTTCATCCTCTTTCTTCCACCCTTATGAGTGTCTACTTCTCTCTATATGCCTGCCTTCTCTACTGCATCGCCAGTGGCTCTCCTGGGCATCCATTTGCTCAAAGTCAACACACTGGCGGTGGCTGCCCTTGAAAACTAAATCTTAAGTATGCTGTAGGGAAATATTCTTAACCAACAATTTTCTGCCTGGTAAACCATCATTCAGGTGAAATAAAGATATTTTTCGCCATAAAAAATATTTGGAAGAGTTTACTGTGAAGAGATATTTCCCAAAAGAGATGAGAAACACTATTATGCAGGAAGAAGAAACTAGAACCTGTAATCAAGGAGTAGAATGCAGGTGGCAATAATCAAAGAAATTGGTAAAATTGTGTACGTGTAAGTGCTCATTGCTTAAAAATAATAAAAATAATTATTAGGGATATAATTTGGGTATTTTTTTTTTAAAAGGAAGAACCAGTATCATGGATAACAACATATAAAATAGGAGAGGTGATCTGTGTAAAGGTGTTCTAAGCTCACTGTAGTATTCTGGAGGAGAGTAGAGATAGGGATCTATTTTGAACCTTCTAAGTCAAGTAAGCATATTAAATATTTAAGGCAAACCACTAAAAGAATAGAAGTAGAATATATAACGTAAACCAGTGAAGAGGGAAAAAGGAGAAAAAAGAAAACTATACCTCTTTATTCTGACAAAGAATAAAGAAGGAAGAAAAACAGGAAAATTATGGTCATTAGCATAAAATGAGGTAGATATAAATCCAAATATACTAGTCATTACAATACACATAAATGTTCTATACATACCAATGAAAAGATTGAGGTTGTTAAAAACTAAACAACAGAATCTAGCTATATGGTATTTATGAAATATACCAAAAACATAAGAGTATGGAAAAGTTTAAAATAGGGCTGTCTGGTTAGCTCAGTTGGTTAGAGCATGGTGCTGATAACACCAAGAGTTCGATACCAGCCAATAGCCAAAACAAAACAAAGCAACAACAACAACAACAACAAAAGTTTTTTAAAAAGGGCATAAAAAGATACACCAACCAGTTTTTTTTTAAAAGATTGCTAGTTTATCTACATTAATATCAGGCAAAATATAGTTTAATGCAAGAAGCATTTATAAAACTGAGTCATTATGTATCGAAAAAAGGAACAGTTCACTAAGAAGATATAACAACTCAAAATATGTATGTATGTAACCTAATAGTCTCAAAATATATACAGCAAAAGTTGGCAGAGTATAGAGATTAATGAACAGATCTGTTGTATACTTCTTAGTAATTGATCAGGCAGACAGAAGAAAGGATATAGAAAAGAAAAATATTCAATAAGCTGTAAGACAGCCAAAACCCACCATAAGTTTAGAAATATTAAAATGAACATCTAAATGTTTTATGGATTAAAGAAAAATTATACTCAGTATTAAATAGATATTTAGAACTGACAAATGCTAAATATATTACTTGTCAAACACATGTGAGATATAGCTAAAGCAGTATATAGAGGAAAATTTATAACCTTAAATGCATGAAAAGAGCCAAAGTCAATGAGTCAGAAAATCATGAAACAATAAATAAGATCCATAAAAACTAAAAAGTTATTTGAAAAGACTTCTAAAATAGATAAAAATCTAGCCAGAGTAATTACCTTAAAAAAAGGCACACACAAAAAAAAGTACTAGAAGTGAACATAGCTACAGATAGAATTCAGTTTTTTTAACCAAAAGAAAAAACAATAATTTTATGACAAAAATTTAAAAGCTAGGTTAAAAATACAATTTCCTAGTAAATAATGTAAATTTACCGAATTGGGACTGGTAGAAATAGAAAACCTAAATAAACTATAATCAGTATACATTTAGGTCAGTAGTTAAAAAAATCTTCCTCTTCTACAATTTTTTTTATTGAGGTGTAATTTACACACAGTAAAATTCTATTTTCATGTACACTTCTATGAGTTTTGACAAACGTATACGGACATGTAACCCTCATTACAGGAACAATATGGAACATTTTTATTGCCCTAAAAAAATCTCCTTTTGCCTCTCTGTAGAAAACTCTTCCATCCCAAACCCAAGTAACCATTGATTGATTTTCTGCACCCATAATTTTGTCTTTTCCAGAATGTGGTATAAATAGAATCATATAGTATGTAGCTTTTTGAGAATGCATTTCAGACCCATCCGTGTTATGGTGTATGTCTGTGGTTGATTCCTTTTTCTTGCTGAGTAATATTCCCTTGCATGAATATCCCATAGTTTATCCACCCTACCAATTGAAGGACTTCTGGTTTGCTTCTAGTTTTTGGCTATTATGTACAAACTTGTTTTCATTTCACCTGAATAAATAACTGGGAGTAAGATTGCTAGTTTATGTGGTAAGTATATACCTAACTTTATAAGAAATTTCCACACTGTTTGGTTTCAAAGTGGTTGTGCCATTTTGCATTCCCATGAGCATTGTAATTGAGTACCAGTTGCTCTGCATTCTTGCTAACACTTGGTATTGTCTATTCTTTTATTTAAGCCAGTCTTAATAAGTATGAATGGTATCACATCGTGGTTTAAATTTGCATTTAATGATTAATGAGCATCTTTTCATGTGCTTATTTGCTATTTTTATATCTTTGTTTAAATCTCGTGACCATGTTTAAAACAGGGTTGTTCATTTTTCTATTACTGAGTTTTCAGACTGTTTTATATGTTGTGGATAAAAATCACATACAGGGATACTTCAAAAAGTCCATAGAAAAATTCACATTATTTTTCAGTTCTATTCTCCCACAACTTTTTTTTTTTTTTTTTTTGTCTTTCGTGACCAGTAAGGGGATCAGCACCCTTGGCTCGGTGTTGCCTGCACTGTGCTCAGCCAGTGAGCCAGTGAGCGTACTGGCCATCCCTATATAGGATCTGAACCCGTGGCGGGAGCACCGCTGCGCTCCCAGCGCCACACTCACCCAAGTGAGCCATGGGGTCGGCCCTCCCACAACTTTTTAAAGTACTCTCGTACAGTAGTTTAAAATCATTTTTCTCTTAAAAAAAAAAAAAAAAAAAGTAGGCATAGGTGATCGTTTAGCCAAATTCTGCCAAACTATCAGGGAACAATTACAAACTATTCCAGACAATAGAAAATGAGAAAAAGTTCGCCAATTATTTTATGGTATAACCATTATACCCAAACAAACAGTATTTGAAAGGAAAATTTGTAGATCAATTTTACTTGCAATACAGATTAACTATTATATGAAATCCAGCAATTTGGGGGGTGGGGGTGGAAGGAATCATGTCTTAGTGAGATTTATCCATCCAAGTTTGGGTTAATATTAGAAAATGTATTAATGTAATTTAATGCATGACCCTATTACAAAGAAAATCATATAATTATCTCAAAAGAAAAAGAAAAAACATTCAATGAAATTTAACATCCATTCACAATTTTAAAGAAAAAATTTTTTAGCAAATTACAAATAAAACTAAAGATCTTTAACCTGGTAAAGTATACCTACAAAAAGCACCACATTGAATGGTGACACATTGGAAGCCTTCTTTTTGATAACAACTAAACAAAAAGAGTGTTTAGTTTCATCACCTCTATTTAATAGAGTTCTGCAGGTCCTATGTAGAAAAGTGGGACATGATGATTTCCTCAGAGAGAATCTGTAGACAAGAACTAAAATGGAGAGTACGACAAGTTTGCTAAGTACAAAATTTATGTGTGTGTGTGTGTGTGGATATAGATACAGATATTATATATATTGATTTTATAGACAGATTATATATATATACACACACAATAAAATTCATATATAACAGCTAAAAGTAATAAGAAAACATAATTTTTTAAGAGATTCTATACTTGACAGCCAAAACAACACCCCAAAACTCAGAACTTTGATTCTGGTTTCTAGAGTTGATTCTCCATTTCACCCTAAAATGACCTGGCTCTTTATATTGCCACCTAAGAAAAATTTGATTCTGCCTATACCTTCTGACTTCTTTACAATATCTGTACCCAGGTGGTTCTATTCTCCACGTGTGTATACTTGTATATTGATCCACTTAATTTTATTCCAAACCTTTATTAAGTAACTCCTGTGCTTCAGGCACTTTCTTTTGCCCAGCACCTATTTAGCAAGTTTCCTTTTTTAGATCTGGAAAAACTCAATGGCTGCTCTCCAGAGCCCTCTAAACACAGATCAGATAGTCTTTGTTTTGACCCAGGTTTCTGTATAAAACATTATTTTTTTGCTATTTTTAAGCACCTTTGAGTCTCAACTTTTTGGATGTCATAAAATTGTCCCCGTGGTCATCCTGAAAAGAGCCCTTCCAAAGGCAACTTCCACATTTAAATGACTCTTGTCTACAGAAAAACAGGGAATGCTATGCAGTACACATGCTATTTAACTTTGTATCCTCTGAGCCTGACAGAGAGTCTTGCAAAAAGAGGGTTCCAGTTGTATTCTGGAATGGATTATACAAAGCGTCAAAACGTCAAGAAAACAAAGCAATTTATTTTAGATTTTCCAAGAGCAGGTGTGAAGGGTCTGCTTTATCTCCTCAATTGCCATTACTTCTTTGTCACTGTACAATGATAAAGGGACCTCCTACAGGTCCTTCACTAACAAGAAGATGAACCAAACAAGGGTACAAATGCAGCCTCCTTCCTCCCTAGCTCTTGGCTTGTCCCCTTCTCTTCCCACCCAGGGTTCGCCCCCCTCACCACCACAGGGAGCCTCTGGGGCACAGGTGTGGACACCCACCAGCATACCTTCTCAGGCTCCATTTCCTGGAAGGTCTTGGCCATCTAGGCAGGGAGACCAGCGGACCTGATAACCAGAATGTGGTTCCAAAGGGGGTGCAGGCCCCAGGTGGGCACACCCCCTTGGCCCAGACATCTCACCTTGTATGAGGGGCAGAGCTGGGGGGAGGTCCTCTCAGGTGGCAGGCTTGGGGCAGGCTTTTTTGGATCTGGTTGTGCAACGAGAAATATGTCAGCCTGTTTCCTGAAGATTCTAACTCAACATACTATCATTAATTTTAGGTAGAATCATAATATGTGAGAACTTGAAGAAACCTTTGAAATCATTTCATCCAAACTTTCCATCAAATGGGGAAACCAAGGCCAGAGAAATGAACTGACTTGTTGGTGGTCATAGGACAGGGTCCACATTAGACAAGTAATAGAAAACCAGGAGTCCAGGTGATCGTTCTCTTTCCCACCCTTCTAGCTATGATATCCACAGTTCCTATCACTGGAGTTCCTGAATGCTTTAACTGACTAAGTTGCCAGCCTTGTTGCTAGAGAATAAAACTGACAAATTTTAACCACAGTGCACCAAACCCATGAGTGGAGGACAGAGGTAAATGCATATACATTCCCAGCAGCATCTACATAACTTAGGATTTTCCTCATTGTGAAATACTAAATTCTCCATGGTAGACGGGAAATGTTGTTTAGAGACAGAAATGGACACCACTGGACTATCAGGTAAGTTGAAATGCCAGAAGCCAAGTAATGCAACAGAAAGGAACAGCATTGCATTGCTGACTTCTGTTAAAATTGTCCACTTTCATCCCTTCAAATGTCCCTTCCTAGTAACATACCCAAGGCAACTGTGCTGGATCCAACTTGGCATTGTAGACCAGCCGTCCTTTGGCCTTGAATACTGCAGCTGTAATTCAGAGTCTGTTCTTTAGTGATGTGAGAAGAGGAGAAAGTAGCTTGGAATGTGTCTGCTTTCATTCTTTTGTATATTATTATTTTAACAAACATTTATGGAATAGTTGCTATTTACTTAGGTCCTGTGCTGAGTGCTGGGAATATAGAAGTGACAAGATAGATGTTGTCTCTGCTCTTAAGTGACTTCCAGTCTATGGGGCAGAATCATATGAGATCTTCAAGAGGGAAAGGAAGTGTGGGAAAGGCTATCCCAAGAATTTAGAAAGCCCCTGATAAAGCAAAAGTGAAAAAGGAACTCTACCTATTAGCAAGTTGTGGTGGGGATGCTAGAATAGTTGCTTTTTGCTACTGAACATACTTGTAGATGAAGACTGATGTTTTTCATTAGGAACAAAGTGAACTCTAGCCTCAGGGATTCAGGCAGGGAGGTAACATTTCCAAATTTTAAAAGTTTTTAGAATAGGAAATAGGTATCTGGAGGAGATTATGGAATATTCCTGTCTAATCTTTAAAATAGACTGACTGGCCTAAGGTGGTTTAGCCATGATCTTGTTTGTGTCTGTGCGTAATCCATGATCTTGTTTGTGTCTGTGTGTAATGAATTGGGGAATTCCTCAGGGTCAGTCCAAGCTTGATTTGCATTTATATGGTTGATAGAATGCTTAGTGATAGTGGGCAAGGTTTATCTACTTTGTTATTTAGAAAGTGACATTACAGTGTTTAAAACTCAGATTTTGTGAACTATGGGTGAGATACAAGTAAATCAAAAGCACCTAGCTAATTGTTATTAAGTTACTTTTTAGTACATTCATAGAAATTACAAAGAAGAGGCATCTTCTGAGCTAGTCATGTAGTCTGACGTGTATTCATTTTTCACAATGAGTTAAAAATACGTTAGCATTCAGCTATATTTAGCCAGAAGAATACCAAATGTATCTAAATCCATAAATTGAAAGTTAAGTCAACTTTTCAGTAAGAATTATCCTTTTGATTATTAGGAAAAGTCAGCATCCAATTGCTGTCATCATTCTTCTTATCACAGTTATTACTGTTCCATCCAGCATGGTACACTAAGCACTATGACAAGAAAATAGCAGTTGTGTTACATGTTTCAGGCCAATTCAGTTAGTAGCTATACACTCCACACTGAGGTACCAATTTAGTGCAAATAAGGAATTCAGGAGACTAACAAGGACCTTCATGTCTCAAATAAAATATCATCTATGTTAGTTATTTGTCAAATTGGGTTTCTTTTATATTTATGAATAGCACTTCTGCTTGGTAAAAATGAATATTGAGGATGGACTAAAAACTAGGAGGAAATTAAAATAGCCCAGTACATAGGCTTGGATGCTGGTTAGAATCTGATTTGAAGAACCGTTCTTTCACCAGGGCCTATTATTTATATTTTAGGTTAAAGTTAGCTAAACAGATTTTAGATTTTAAAGTTAAAACATACTGCCTGTATCATTCTTTTTTCATGGCTCTATTATTTTTTTAAAAATGGAAATGTATCTTTATCGTTTAGAGAGGGAGCAAGAGAAAGATAAGGAGCCCAGGAAAGAGCCAAAGTATAAAATTATGTATATTAGATTACACTAATGTAATATAATGTTCTGAATAAAAAATATTCAGCATTATTTCATCAGTTATCACTTCTTTCTCCTAACTGTGGACTGAATGTTGTTGCCCCCCCCCCCCTCAAATTCTTATGTTGAAACCCTAATCCCCAGTGTGGCTGTATTTGGAGATGGCACCTCTAAGGAAGTAATTAAGGTTAAATGAAGTCGTAAGGATGGGGCCTTAATCTGATAGGATTAGATAACCAGAGAGCTTGCTCAGGGGCACACGCACAGTAGGTAATGTAAACACAAAGATGGCAGCCACCTACAAGCCAAGAGAAGAGGCCTCAGAATGAAACCTACCTTGCCATCACCTTGATCTTGGACTTCCTAGCCTCCAGAACAGTGAGAAATAAGTTTCTGTTGTTTAAGCCATCTAGTTCATGGTATTTTGTTATAGCAGCCTGAGCAGACTAATACATTCCCTATGTCAAATATCACTCCTAAGAGACAAAGCCCAGTTGTCTCTGAGGATGTGGCATTGTTAATGGTCTATTAATTTTTTAAATAAGCAAAGAACAGAGCATATTATCTTTTAGTGCAAGTGATCTAAATCATGTGTCAATGGCAGCCTTCATCACCACCCTCGGGACTCACTTTGGCTCACTTTTGGGCTATGCTCTGCTATGTCAGCAGAATTCAAGTAGAATAGCCACAGACTCTGCCTTCCAGGGTTTTTTTGTCAATTGCACTCTAGGTGTGATATTTTCACTTTTAACAATAACAGCAGCAACAGTGTGTTGTGGGATGTCCACAATATTCTAACTTTATTGTGGCATTCCTAACAAGAATAGGTAGACTGATAAACCTACCCACAACTGGAAGTTCACCCAACAATTTAATTGAATGGAGGCTGAAGGCAAAGACTGGAGGAAGAGACATGACCTTGAACATAGTTTGGAAACATAATTGATACTAAACTTTAACAACTAACATGGATGAGTGGGAAGTATTCTGTGAGATCAAAGACTCGTAAAGCTAACTGGGTACCCATCAAGAGGAAGAACGGGGTTTTGATCCATTGACTTATCATATTTCATGTCCTATGTGTTGAGTCGTGTAAGTACAAGAAAGCAGTAGATAGGAACAATTGTGATTTTTGAAATCCAAAAGGTAGAAGGGAGGCCTCTTTTGATCTATGTGTCATTTCTTTTAATCGTGTGCTTTTGTATAGCTAGAATCTGAAATAATCACAACTGGGAACAATATACTTCTACTTTATGCTCCTTCCCTACAAATGATGATAACATTTGAGTTTTTATGCCTATCCACAGTGTATTCAGGCAGCCTACAGAGGTTAAAATGAGAATCTTTCCAATCCACACTATTTTTTCCCAACAGGCTTACCTGGAGAGAAATCTAATTAATAAGTAAATAAATTTGATCATTACTTTTTCACCCCTCTGGTATTAATTCTGGTATCCTTGGAGCCAAACAAGTGATTGGCTTATTCACAAGACTTTTTAAAGGTAAAAGAGAAATTCGTCTTCTGATTAGAGATTAAATTAATGTTTCAGATCCTTCAAGTACATAGGCTAATTAGAAATAGTTGGATGGCCTTTACAGGGCAAAGCCTTAGGAGGAGAGCCTTCTGATATGTCTCTCTCTCTCTCTCTCTCTTTTTTTTTTTTTTTTTTTTTTAACTCTTTAAACTTGGGGAATTCATACTTAGGAAGCATCTCAGGAAAGCAAACCAAATCCTGGTGACACTGTGGGTACAGATTAAGGTTAGTAATCGGACTTGAGAGGCTGTGGACGTTTTAAAAAGATGTCATTGTGCCCTGCAGGGAGAAAAAGCAAGTGCAGAGACTGAGGACATGACAAAACTCAGGGAACTGAAGCTTGGGAAGGAACTCCAAATGGTCTTAGTTTTCTATTTGCTTTTAAGACGTTCTGATTTTAGATATGTCAGTTTTTTGAAAAATTTGTTTATTAAGCATAGCTTTTGCAAATATTGCTTTTATGGAAAGTCCCTGTGTATAGAAGTACCAGGTAAAATAACAAAGATTGGATCTATTCTGTGAATAGTTCCATGAGGAATGTAGCTTCTCTCTGCTATCTTGCATGACCTCTGGAATACTGAGAAGGTCTTTTAGTGCATCTCTGCACAACAGGAAAAAACCAAGGTGGTGTAGAAAGGCAGGATAGTGTTAAGTGTTAAACACATAGGAAAGAACTAATCTGGTATTAAAAAAAGAAAAAGACTCAGGCTTTTCCTTACTACAAATATTAATAAAGTAGAGGGGAAATAATTGGAAACAAGGTTTCAAATAAATGCAAATTTTGGTAAGTCAGGCATATGCTTTTATTCCAGAACAAAGTTAACTCTTCACAACCTACATGGTTGCAGACAGGATTAGCCTGAATACCCTTGAGGCTCTGCTGGTATTCTAGCTAAGGAATACTGTTTCTCAATCTCCAACTGGTCTCTTGGATTTCTTTTTATGTTTTCCATGGAAATGGAAAACATCGTATTAAAAAAAAAATTATCCATGTTGATGCAAATTAATCCATGCCTTGGCCTCTCTAGCCCTTCCCTTCTCCCCTCACCCTCCCCCTACCCACAGTGCCACCAGCAATAGGATAAATGAATGATGGTTCTCTAACATTCATTAGGGGTAATTTACTGTTATTTTTACACTTGATAATGGATTGTTTGTAGTAGTATTCTCAGATTTTATTTTCTTGGTTGGTAGAGTAGAGGAAAAGTTATTTTTTGAGCCTTACAAAACCATTTAACTTTAAGCAAGGAAACCGATTGAAAGGTGAAGAATGGCCCTCTTGCCCTAACTGTCTAGAATGGGCAGATTCACAACCATGGCAGATTGCCCCGCTGTAAACCAGCAGCCTCAGTGGGCCTCAATACTGCTCTAGCTGTCCTCCTATGTTTCTCTAGAATGTTCCCTTTTCCACTGTTCCCAGGACTTGTACAGTACTTTTTCCAGTATCCTGATACCTCCTTTCCTCTCGTCCCATCCTGACCCAATTCCCTACTCCCCGCCATGAGATTTTATCTTATGAGCCTAATATCGAAAACAGCAGCCCTCAGACAGAAATGCCCCAACTTACGACCGGCTAATATGTCAGTCCTCCTGATGCAGGGGAAGTGTCTCTTTCCCCTTTAAAGAACAATCTGATACTATTCTCCCACCTACTCAGAATCCCACTTCCTGACCTCTCTCTCCTGAATCCCAGTTTTCACTTATTCCTGGATCGTTCCCTGACCTAGGCAGACATACTGCAGCACCTCCCACTTTAGAAAACCCTCCCTTGGCCTTGTATTTTCCTCCAGCTACCAGTAGTTTTCTCTCTCGTAGCTGAACTCCTCAACTTGCTTATTAGTACTTTACTGAAACTGCTCTTTGAGGGCCCCATGTTGCTACTTCAAACTTTTTCTCTTAACATTCCACCTGGCTTCAGGAATCATCTACCTGCTGACAAAACCCAAGTTTTTATTTCCATCTAGATTTTCATGTAAGCTCCTCTGTCTCACAAGGACCCCAAATTCAACATGGCCCAAACCAGCTTCATCATCCACTTCCCCAAACCTGATCCTCTTTCTGTGTTTCCTTTCTCCTTAAGTGATCTTACATCCACTCTCTTGCTCAGGATAGAAACGGAGAGTGATTCTGAATACCTCCCTGTCCACCACCTCTCACAGCTCAGCTGCTCCGGCTACAGGGCTGTCTCTAAGCCCCGTGTCTTTCCCGCTCCTTGGCCTTTGCACATGACCTCCCAGTCTTCACTTCACAGACGTGCCCATCTGCTCTCTAAATGTCACTTGCTCAGACCTCCTCCAGCTTAAATCAGGCACCATTGTCACTTGTTCATCTTACCTTTTTGTTTCCCTAGGAATTTTCTCAATTCACAGTCTAATGTCTCTTCTGATGATCTAACATTTGTCACCCCTAATAAGACTGCAAGCTATGGGCTCTATTCAGGCCTAGATATTCCTGGCACATGGTAGGGGCTCAGTGATAGTTGTTGATGAGTCAGTGAGTGAGTGATGAATAGGGACATTCTCTGGAACTGGTCGAGTTCTCTGGTGACTCAGACTAGCTCCTTGAGAGCCTCCAGTGATGGGACAGCCCCATTCCCATGAAGTGCATGCAGCTTGCTTCTGACGTATAGTAGTGAGTGTTCCTGTTTCCCATCAAAAATCGCTCCTAATGAACATACTGTGTGTGTGTGTGTGTGTGTGTGTGTACACCCTTTTACCTTCTGCCTCTGAAGAGTGTTTAATCTTTAAGAATTTTTAAGTAGTCATGAAAAATAACTTGTCCACTAAAATCGAGTTACACTGACCCAGTAAAACATTTACTTGGAATGTTTCAACACGAGCTATTAATGCTTAAGCACATTTTTCAGCTTTCTCTTTACCATGACAGTTTATAGTTTGTTTTTTGTTTTTTTCCTTCGGTGGCTGGCCAGTACAGTGATTCAAATCCGTGACCTTGGTGTTATAAGCCTGCACTGTACCCAACTGAGCTAACCAGCTAGCCCTATTTGCTTGTTTTATAATTGGGGAAACAAAATATACACTTAAAAATAAGTGCCTGCCTCAGTAAAAGTCCTCTGTAATTTCCTCAGCCTTATCAATGATGATAAATCGGGAAGGATGGCTGATTTGATGTCACAACCAGGGCTAGTTTTAGTCTGCTCAACCGCATGATAATCAACAATATTCGAACCAGCAAACATTGAGTATCTTATGAAACCCAGTGGTGAGGGAAGGAATAATATTAATAAAACTAGGAAAGGAAGCTGTTTTACTGTAGGGGAGAAAAATATCTTTTCCTCAATCATCGCTAGGTTTGTGGCTGAGGCCCCTATAACAAAAGGCAGATCAAAAAGAGAAAAAGATACAAATTTATTTAATATAAGTTTATGTACCATGGGAGCCTTAGGAGATGAAGCCTCAAGGAAACAAGTAGACATATATTTTTATGCTTAGGTTTGATGAACAAGTGTATGGTCATGGAGAAATACGATTGTATAATAAAAGGGGATCTAATGGTAATAAATTTTTTCTAGTATTTGCAAAAAGAGAGCTACTGGCCTCAAACACGCGGCCAACCTCGTGTTTTTTATACAGATGTATAATTCCCAAGACTTAAACTTCATCATTTGTCTGCCTATGGTGTATATGCCACAAAACTATGGAGACACACCATTCTGTAAGTACTGGAGGAAAAAAATTATTTTTTCAGCTCTCCACCCACTCACCTCCAAAATTCTCTGTCTCCATGCCTTAGCACCACACTGATGCATGCTATATTTATCTAGTTACCCCTCTCCCACCCTACATTGGCAGTCTTGGTATTCCTGTCTCTCAGCTTCATAAATTCCCAAATTGTGAGCTAGCTCAGTGGTTGGCTTTTTAGCATAATTGCCATCACCAAATTGTGTGATTATCAGCTTCAGGAAATCCTCTGTGGAGTTTAACTAATCGATCAACAGGCATTTATTGTGCAACTATGAATTAGAAGGAAGCAGCCTGCAGAAGGTGAGAAGACTGCTGCTGGAGGCTTGTAAAGCTACATGACTACGCCAATTGCCGGGTTGAGGCAATAGCTAGGCTAAGTGTCTGGTTAGGCAATTCATAACTAAAGCCAAAACGTTTCATTATTTAAGTTTCCATTTGTATTGTCAGGGCTAGGGCTCAGACCCTCCCTTCAAACCCATTGTACAGGCTGGGTCACAAACCCCTCACATGCCAGGCTGGGTCACCAGACCCCTCACATGCAGGTCCACAAGCTATAGGTAATTGGGAAGGATCCCAGAAGCCATTGGCAGACAAGAGCTCTGTCCTCAGCAGCAGCAGAGGTGCCCACTCTGGGCATCCCAGGGGTACTGGCAGCAACAGCTTCCAGCAGCAGTAGCGGCTTCCCAGTCCCCCGCCCCGGGACACCCCGGGGGGTGGCCCTGTGGATCAGAGCCACTCATCCTTTATACTTAAGTCCATAACCCAGGACACCTGGGTGCACATGTGCAATTGCATTAGACAATAACCAAAGAACACCTGGGCACATGTGCATATTTCCATCAAATGCTCGGCAAAATTCTGAACATCTGAGAGGCCCTGACCATTTTCCTTTATTTTCTCACCAAGCCTGGTTTATACCTCTGCGTTACTTAACAAGGCTGAGGTAATGCTGACAGAGGAAGGGGTAAAAGATGTTCCAGACTGCAACTGCGATGCCTCTAGCTCATTTAGCCAGTTCTTCTTACATTTTGGTAGACATCAGGATCTCTTGAAGGTCTTGTTAAAACTCATATTCCTGGGCTTCACCCCCAAGCCCTCCACAGATCCTGATTCAGTACATCTTGAATAGGGCCCACAAGCTTTCACTGTGATAAGCTTCCAGGTGATGCAGCTGTTGCTGGTCTGACCACACTTGAAGTAGGATAGTTTAGCCACAGCAAGTGCAGCTGACTCACGCAATTTCCTTCTCTGTCTTTGCAGTAAACCTGTATTCAACGAGAGGGAGGAATAGCTGAGGAAATATAGGAGAACCTTCAAATATGTAACTCAAAGAGTTGTGTGGTCAGAACGTGATGGGCATGGAACTGAAAACAGTGTCTTGAGCAGTGACAGTATTCCACCATTGGTCCAAGCAGCCCATGGGCTGACCATGGCAGGAACTTGTGGAAACTACATTGTATAATCAGATGCAGAAAGTATCTTGCCAGGATCTGAACAGGTAGGAAAGGACAACATCTCTGAAGAGATAAAAAGGAGCTTAAAGTTTGCAATTAGAATGCTGATCACAAACTCAGTGGTATGACTCGATGCTGCCTGCAATCCGCAAGGAACTCTTAACCCAATGGAGACCCTCACCCTCCCCCCAACCCAAAGAGGCGCCTCCATGGGTAAAGTAAGATGCTTGAAATGCTGGGTTTTACTGTAGCATTCTTTTTAAAAAAAAAAAATAAACATTTATTTATTTTTAATTTATTTTTAATTTATTTATTTACTGTAGCATTCTTGCTGCCTATGGTTAATACCACTAGGTTTCAAAGAGGTCTTGCTGGACAACTAATCTCTAAATATCCCAGAAAGCCTCTGAAGAAGCCCTTGCCCCCCCCTCCCCCCAGTCTGAGGATGCTTGTCAAATTTTGGCTAATTGGGAAAACACTTGTTTTGCTCAATGACACAGAGTTTCACCTCTGCAATTAGAGTAGCACTTTTCTTTGTTTTCCCTGAGAGCAAAGCAGTTTCCAAGTATTTAGCATTCAGCTTCTAACAAGCCCCATGGAAGGAGTTATTGATTGGGCTGGAGGAAAAACAAGTACGATTAATTTTCAGACTAATCATCAGGATTCAGCATTGACCTAGTTGTCCTGGAGATTCATTAAAACCCCTCTCCTTTGCTAGAAGTAAGGAAGTTTCTAGGTTTTTGGAGAGGGTCATCGGCAGTATAAAAACCAGGGTTCTGTAATTTGAAATATTTTTGTACTTGTTAAGGGACCAAAACCACAATGGATAAAAATTGTAAACCCCCACAGTAGGTTCTGTAATTAGAAATGAAAGGCAGACTGCGTGATCCAACAGCCCGGGCCAGAGCGCACGCAACAGGGAGAAGTCCTGCACGGGAAGTGGAAGCTCAGCAGAGACCACACACCCTGCAGTACTGCCCCGTGATCCAGCAGCCCAGCAGAGTCCAAGCTGACCAGAGAAGTGGCTCCCCGGAGAGGCCCAAGACCCAAGGCAACCACACACATAAGGCACTAGAGGCCAACTGAGCAGTCACGGAGGTAGCCATACCAAATTGGCAACCATAGCAACATCTTAGTTAGTCAATAGTCTCAAACCAGTGGACTGTGAAACCCCCTGCCACAATGAATAAACATCAAAAAAAAAGATAGCAGATACAAAAAATCAAGAAAGTACACCACCAAAAGTTAATAAATCTCAAACTCTAGATCCTATAGAACAAGAAGCCCATGAAATGACTGACAAGGAATTTCGAGCGATAATTCTAAGGAAACTGAATGAGATACAAGAAAACTCAGGTAGACATCATGATGAAATGAGGAAAAGTATACAGGACCTGAAAGAGGAAATGTACAAAGAAATCAATGTCCTGAAAAAAAATGTAGCAGAACTTGCCGAACTGAAGAAATTATTCAGCGAAATAAAAAACACAACGGAGAGTTTAACCAGCAGGCTTGTCGAAGTTGAAGAGAGAACCTCTGAACTTGAAGATGGGCTGTTTGAAATAACACAAGCAGACAAAAAGAAAGAAAAAAGAATCAAAGACATTGAAGAAAATCTGAGAGAGATATCAGACAACCTTAAGTGCTCAAATATCCGAGTCATGGGTATTCCAGAAGGGGAGGAAAATGGAGATTCCATTGAAAACATATTCAACAAAATAATGGCAGAAAACTTCCCAGGTATAGGAAAAATCACAGATCTTCAGATCCAGGAAGCTCAACGATCTCCAAACGTATTCAACCCAAAAAGGCCTTCTCCAAGACATGTCATAGTCAAATTGGCAAAACTCAGAGACAAAGAGAGAATCTTAAAAGCTGCAAGAGAGAAGTGTCAAATCACCTATAAGGGAGCCCCAATCAGGCTAACATCAGACTTTTCATCACAAACCCTAAAATCTAGAAAGGAATGGGATGATATTTTCAAAATACTAAAAGACAAAGATTGCCAGCCAAGAATACTCTACCCTGCAAAGCTATCCTTCCGAAATGAAGGGCAAATAGTATATTTCTCAGACAAACAAAAACAGTGGGAGTTCACTACCACACGACCACCCTTACAAGAAATTCTCAAGGGAGTACTGGGTTTGGTTCCTGAAAAATAACTACCACTGCCATAAAAACCCAAGAAAAATCAAAACCCAGTAGTATAATAAAAATGGCATTCATGAAGAGAAAACAAACATACAAAAACGCTATCTACAACCTAAGGAACCAACAAACAAAGAAACCAAACAGTAAATCAGAAAGCAAGGAACAAAAGACACCTAAGACAACCAAACAACCAATAAAATGCTAGGAATAAATCAACACCTTTCAATAACAACTCTTAATGTAAAAGGCTTAAATTCCCCAATCAAAAGACACAGACTGGCTGACTGGATCAAAAAGGAGGACCCAACTATATGCTGCCTACAAGACACCCACCTCACCCAAAGATTCACATAGACTAAGAGTGAAAGGATGGAAAAAGATTAACCATGCAAACAGAAAAGGAAAACGAGCTGGAGTAGCTATTCTTATATCTGACAAAATAGACTTTAAACTAAAAACCATAAAAAGAGACAACGAGGGACACTACTTAATGATAAAAGGACTGATCCATCAAGAAGACATAACAATCATAAATATGTACGCACCCAATGTTGGAGCAGCCAGATTTATAAAACAAACTCTATTAGATCTAAAGAAGGAAATAGACACTAATACCATAATAGCAGGGGACCTGAACACCCCACTGTCAATATTAGACAGATCATCTAGGCAAAGAATCAGTAGAGAAACACAAGATCTAAACAAGACTCTAGACCAATTGGAATTGGCAGATATCTACAGAACATTCCATCCAACAACCTCAGAATATTCATTCTTCTCATCAGCACACGGATCATTCTCTGGGATAGATCACATATTAGGTCACAAATCAAGTCTCAATAAATTCAAAAACATTGGAATTATCCCATGTATTTTCTCAGACCACAATTGATTAAAACTAGAAATTAATAACAAACGAAACTCTGGAAACTATACAAACACATGGAAATTAAACAGCATTCTACTTAATGACATATGGGTCCAAGAAGAAATCAAGTGGAAATCAAAAAATTTATTGAAACTAATGAAAATAATGATACATCATACCAAAACCTGTGGGATACTGCAAAAGCAGTATTAAGGGGGAAATTTATTGCATTAAATGCTCACCTCAGAAGAATGGAAAGATGGCAAGTGAACAACCTAACACTTCACCTTAAAGAACTAGAAAAACAAGAACAATCCAAACCTAAAGTTAGCAGATGGAAAGAAATCATTAAGATCAGAGCAGAACTGAATGAAATTGAAACCCAAAAAACAATACAAAAGATCAATGAATCAAAAAGTTGGTTTTTTGAAAAGATAAATAAAATTGACAAACCATTAGCATGGCTAACAAAAAAAAGAAGAGAGAAGACTCAAATAACAAAAATTAGAAATGAAAAAGGAGATATCACAACTGATTCATCTGAAATACAAGGAATCATTCGAGACTACTATAAACAACTATACGCCAACAAATTTGAAAATCTGGAGGAAATGGATAAATTTCTGGACACACACAAGCTCCCAAAACTGAACCATGAAGACGTAGAAAATTAACAGACCGATAACAGACCAATAACAATAAAGGAGATTGAAGCTGTTATCAGAAGGCTCCCAACAAAGAAAAGCCCAGGATCAGATGGATTCACAACAGAATTTTACCAAACATTCAAAGAGGAATTGACGCCGATTCTTTACAAACTATTCCAAAAGATTGAAACAGACGCAAATCTCCCAAACTCATTCTATGAAGCAAACATCATCCTGATACCAAAACCAGGTAAAGATATAACCAAAAAAGAAAACTACAGGCCGATATCCTTGATGAATACAGACGCAAAAATCCTCACTAAAATACTAGCAAACAGAATACAGCAACACATACGTAACATTATTCACCACGATCAAGTGGGATTCATCCCAGGGATGCAAGGTTGGTTCAACATATGGAAATCAATAAATGTCATACACCATATTAATAAACTCAAACACAAGGACCATATGATCATCTCTATAGATGCTGAAAAAGCATTTGATAAAATTCAGCACTCATTCATGACAAAGACCCTCTATAAGTTAGGTATAGAGGGAAAGTATCTCAACATAATTAAAGCCATATATGATAAACCCACTGCCAATATCATCCTGAATGGGGAAAAGCTGAAAGCTTTTCCTTTAAGAACAGGAACTAGACAAGGATGCCCACTCTTACTACTCCTATTCAACATAGTGTTGGAAGCACTAGCCAGAGCAATCAGAGAAGAGAAGGAAATAAAGGGCATCCAGATTGGAAAAGATGACGTCAAACTGTCCCTGTTTACAGATGACATGATCCTATATATGGAACAGCCTAAAACCTCTACAAAAAACTCTTGGAATTGATAAATGATTTCAGCACAGTAGCAGAGATACAAAATCAATACACAAAAATCAGTAGCATTTCTTTTCTCCAATAGTGAATGTGCAGAACCAGAAATCAAGAAAGCCTGCCCATTTACAATAGCCACCAAAAAAATAAAATACTTAGGAATTGAGTTAACCAAGGAGGTGAAAAATCTCTATAATGAGAACTACAAACCACTGCTGAGAGAAATTAGAGAGGATACAAGAAGATGGAAAGATATCCCATGCTCTTGGATTGGAAGAATCAACATAGTGAAAATGTCCATACTACCCAAAGTGATATACAAATTCAATCAATCCCCATCAAAATTCCAAAGGCATTTTTCTCCGAAATGGAAAGAACTATCCAGATATTTATATGGAATAATAAAAGACCACGCATAGCCAAAGCAATGCTGAGCAAAAAAAATAAAGCTGGAGGCATAACACTAACCGACTTTAAGCTATACTACAAAGCTATAATAACCAAAACAGTATGGTACTGGCATAACAACAGACACACTGATCAGTGGAATAGATTAGAGAATCCAGAAATCAACCCACACACTTACTGCCATCTGATCTTTGACAAAGGCACCAAGCCTATTCACTGGGGAAGGGACTGCCTCTTCAGCAAATGGTGCTGGGATAACTGGATATCCATATGCAGGAAAATGAATCTAGACCCATACCTCTCACCATATACTAAAATCAACTCAAAATGGATTAAGGATTTAAATATACACCCTGAAACAATAAAACTTCTTAAAGAAAACATAGGAGAAACACTTCAGGAAATAGGACTGGACACAGACTTCATGAATACAACCCCAAAAGCACGGGCAACCAAAGGAAAATTAAACAAATGGGATTATATCAAACTAAAAAGCTTCTGCACAGCAAAAGAAACAATTAACAGAGTTAAAAGACAACCAACAGAGTGGGAGAAAATATTTGCAAAATATACATCTGACAAAGGATTAATATCCAGAATATATAAGGAACTCAAACAACTTTACAAGAAAAAAACAAGCAACCCAATTAAAAAATGGGCAAAAGAACTAAGTAGGCATTTCTCTAAGGAAGAAATACAAATGGCCAACAGACATATGAAGAAATGCTCAACATCACTCAGCATCCGGGAAATGCAAATCAAAACCACACTGAGATACCATCTAACCCCAGTTAGGATGGCTAAAATCCAAAAGACTGTGAACGATAAATGCTGGCGAGGTTGCGGAGAAAAAGGAACTCTCATACATTGTTGGTGGGACTGCAAAATGGTGCAGCCTCTATGGAAAATGGTATGGAGGTTCCTCAAACAATTGCAGATAGATCTACCATACGACCCAGCTATCCCACTGTTGGGAATATACCCAGAGGAATGGAAATCATCAAGTCGAAGGTATACCTGTTCCCCAATGTTCATCACAGCATTCTTTACAATAGCCAAGAGTTGGAACCAGCCCAAATGTCCATCATCAGATGAGTGGATATGGAAAATGTGGTACATCTACACAATGGAATACTACTCAGCTATAAAAACGAATGAAATACTGCCTTTTGCAACAACATGGATGGACCTTGAGAGAATTATATTAAGTGAAACAAGTCAGGCACAGAAAGAGAAATACCACATGTTCTCACTTATTGGTGGGAGCTAAAAATTAATATATAAATTCACACACACACACACACACACACACACACACACACACACACACACACACACACACACACACACACACACAAAAACAAACCGGGGGGAGGGGGGAAGAAGATATAACAACCACAATTACTTGAAGTTGATATGACAAGCAAACAGAAAGGACATTGTTGGGGGGGAGGGAGGAGAGGGAGGAGGGAGGGAGGTTTTGGTAAGGGGCAACAATAATCAACCACAATGTATATCAACAAAATAAAAGTTAAAAAAAAAAAAGGAAAGGCAGGGTAAATTTTAGCATTTAACAGCATAGTCTGTTCATTTACAGCAATTCCACAGGAATTTTGTGTATTTTGGGGGTCAATTTTTGTTTTGACTTGGGATCATTGTGGAGCAACTGAGGCAGTTGCCACATTTGTTGTAGGTGCCTAGATAGACTGTGTGCAACCTCAAAGATATACAGAATCCCCTTGGAAGAAAAGAAAAGTTTCCATGTATGTATCTGCATTTAGCAGTGAAAACTGTTCTAATTTTGAAAAGCTCACAAAACAGCAGCATATACTAGCTTGAAAATGTAGTTGATGTTGAATTATGTTATTCACATGCAAATCATGCCTTAAAAAAAATCTCTAAACTGACAAACAGACCCCCCATTGCTTCCTTTATGGCCAATTCATCCGTCCAAAAAGGTAGCTTGTAAAATGAGCTCATGACCTTTACTGTACTTTGCAGTGTAAGGCCTCCAAGCTGTACTATTTTGTTTCTTTATGAAATTTAAGATGCTTAGGCTGCCTGGGCTCAAATGTGATTGGAATCCATTTTATGATATCATCAAAACAAAAGAGATAAATTTCTTCTTATTTCCACCTGTTAAGGTTTGTTACAAATATGGCTTGGAAACATTCTAAATAAATTACTTTGGCCTGCTGGAAAAAGTGACATGCTGTTAATTTTATTGCTTTTTTGGCAAGTGTATTAGTGTTAAGCAGTCATAATCGGAGGCATATTATAAATTAGACATGACTGCTGCTATGCATAAGATCTCCAACAGCTATAGATATAGGATGGTATCAAATTATTTTCCAAGGAGAAGCAAGAAAGATGCTAATAAAATGCCAACCGTTGTTTGTTACTGGTGTGAGAATTTGCAAATACTTTGCACAGTGTTTGAATGGTGATTATGTTACTTTTCTAATAAGGAATTATACTAAAAATAAAGGTGTTGCAATTTTCAGAACTATCATTATTTCACTGACAGCCTAGTATCTGCAATAGCTTTTTGGGATAAACTTTTCTCTTTACAAAAGTATAAAACTGTTAATATGGGATAGAAATGTTTCTTCATTTTGAACTTTTAATTTTGACCTAATTTTAGACTTACAGAAAAATAGTAAAAATAGCACATAGCATTCTTATATCCTATACCTTGCTACCCAGTGTTGGCATTTTATACAACCGTAATACAGTGATCAAGAGCAGGATATTAACATTGGTGCCATGTTATTTAACTGAACTACTGACTTCATTAGAATTTCACTTGTCTTTCCTTTAATGTTCTTTTTCTTTTCTGGATGCT
Source organism: Cynocephalus volans (assembly GCF_027409185.1). Classification (NCBI taxonomy): domain Eukaryota; kingdom Metazoa; phylum Chordata; class Mammalia; order Dermoptera; family Cynocephalidae; genus Cynocephalus; species Cynocephalus volans. Next base: position 26,285,909 of record NC_084464.1, read on the forward strand.
ATCCAGGACCTCAAATTGCATTTAGTTGATTATAGTCTATAGCAGTCCATCAGTCTTTTTCTTTCAGAAAAATGTTTCTTAAAGCAAATGTTTTGTGTATTTGGTGAAATAAATATACGAGATCGTGTGTGTGTATGTGTGTGTGTCTTGGGGGTGGGTATGGTAATTGAACAAGAAACATTTGAACTCCTTGTTTGCTCAAAGAGAAATATTATAGGGTCCTTTCCAATCTGTTAATGATATATGATAACTTAGTCTCATTCAACAAACTTTTCTAATTCAGATGGACCTTGAGAGAATTATATTAAGTGAAACAAGTCAGGCACAGAAAGAGAAATACCACATGTTCTCACTTATTGGTGGGAGCTAAAAATTAATATATAAATTCACACACACACAAAAAAAAAAAAAACCGGGGGGGGGAAGAAGATATAACCACCACAATTACTTGAAGTTGACACGACAAGCAAACAGAAAGGACATTGTTGGGGGGGAGGGGGGGAGGGAGGAGGGAGGGAGGTTTTGGTAAGGGGCAACAATAATCAGCCACAATGTATATTGACAAAATAAAAATTTTAAAAAAAAGAAAAATAATTTTGTTCTTTAAATATCCTTCCTAAGAAGGATCTTATCCTTTTTTTTCCTTGAACTACAACAAAGCATCGGCTAAACAAAGATACACTGAAGCCCGAATCTTGTCTATCTTCTACAAATTTCAACTTAATATTATTCACGTTAATGGGTTTTTATTGTATGAAAAACTTGAAGTCGTTACTAAAATATGATAAATTATTCTTCTTAATACATTGACTCTCAGCCTTTTTTCTGTCACCACCGGCACATGTATACATGAGGGTCACGAGCATAGTTTGATGGGTGAAAGAGGCAGGAATTCTCAATGTCTCACCTCTCCCTAAGAATGACTGTTGAATGGAGATACACTCACATGCCCCATTCTAAAAACATGTTTTATTCTTCTCTTCTGTTTCAACGGTTCTGGCCAAAACTGAGTCTACGGCGTTCAGTTCTGATGCTAACCACCTACTTAACACAAACTCCACAAGTTAAAGGGTGTGGTTCCCAACAAGACCACCCTTATTTCAGATACCAGCCTCAAGTGGGATCCCCAGGCCACCCACACTTCTGGCCGACTGCCTGCAAAAATGGAGGTTCTCATATTTGTAGTTCAATAATTTTCTAGGACCCACAGAGCTCGGAAAAGCATGTTTAACTAATGATTGCAGTTTTGTTATTGTCAGAGTGAAGGGAGCTTCCCCTCTGCCCTCTGAAGGTTTGATAATTGAATCTGCTGAAATAAACTGACAATAGACAAATTAACAAGAGAAAAGGAATAAAAATGTATTAATGAGCAAGCACATGGGAGTCATATAAAGTATGAAACTCAAAGAAGGGCCAGATGGTTGAAACTTAAATACCCTCTTCATAGAGGAGAGGGAAGTCAGGCATGCAGGCAGTTTTAGAGGAAGAAAAAATTATTTTTAAAGGAGATGAATGGGCCTAAAGAACAGACAATAGTTTGGGAAAGTGTTATGCCCATTTATGTATAATATAAGCACCTTAAAACAGTAAACTTCCGTTTCCTTCCTCAGTCCTTGTGCTGTTTTGAAATCAACATGTATTATAAACCTTACGATGCATTGCTATTACTTTTTTATACAGTTAATTATCTATTATCAAAAAGAGAATAACAAATGCTGGTGAGGATGTGGAGAAAAGGGAACCCTTCTTCACTGTTTGGTGGGACTGTAAATTAGTGCAGCCATTAGGAAAAACAGTATGGAGATTCCTCAAATAACTACAGATAGTACTGCCATAGGATCCATTCCGTATTTACCCAAAGGAATGGAAATCATCATGTCTAAGGGATACCTGCACTCCCATGTTTATTGCAGCTCTATTTACAATAGCCAAGACATGGAACCAACCTAAATGTCCACCAGCAGATGACTAGATAAGGAAGATATGCTATATATACTCAACAGAATACTACTCTGCCATAAAAAAGAATGAAATTCTGCCGTTTGCAGCAACATGGCGAACTTAGAGAAAATTATGTTAAGTGAAATAAGCCAGACACAGAAAGAGAAATACAGCATGTCCTCACTCATTAGTGGGAGCTAAAAGAAAGAAACAATCCCACTAATGCATTGAACTTTCAAAAAAAAAAAAAAAGAGAACAGAACTGTGGTTATTAGAGGGGGAAGGGGGTTAACAAGAAATTAGTTAAGGGTCACAAAGATTAATTACATTTTGTGAACATGAGTGTACTAATTATCCTGATTTGACCACCACGTATTGTACACACATATTGATTGATATTCAATTCTGTACCCCACAAATATATATAATTATGTTTCAATAAAAAACTGTCAAAAAATTATCTTTTAAATAAATTAAAAACTGAAAAAGAAATATATTCCATTTTGCTACTCTTTATTCTTTTGTGTAAATCTGAGTTTTACCTGATACCATTTTTTTCATCCTAAAGAACTTCCTTATACATCTTATGGTGCAGCAGGTCTGGTAGTGATCAGTTCTTACAGCTTTTGTTTATCAGAAAAGTTTTTTATTTTACTTTCAATTTTGTGGAATATTTTCTCTGTATATAGAGTTATAGGTGATGGCTTTTTGTTTTGTTTTTGGCAGCTGGTCGGTACAGGGATCAAACCCCAGACCTTGGTGTTATCAGTACCACACTCTAACCAACTGAGCTAACTGGCCAGCCCTTTTTTTCCTCTTTCTACAATTTAAAGGTATTATTCCATTGTCTTCTGGATTATATTATTTCTGATAGTAAGTAAGAGATGATTCTTACCTTTGTTCACCTGTATGTAATTGTCTGGCTACGACAAGGGCTACTGCAAGGCTACGGCTAAGGCCTGGAATCCTCACAGCACCAATTGTCCAGCTCTTAATCCTGTTCATGGTGCCAATTGTAAAGCTAGAAGACTACGCCAGTTGTCAGGCTCTTTCATCTGCCGGTAATCCTGCACCAACTGGGCTGATGGTTGAGATAGGGCTGGGCCTGGAGCTCCCAGACCCCTCAAGCCCATTCACAGACTGGATCACAAACCCTTCACACGCCAGGCTGGGTCACCAGACCCCTCTACACACATCTATGAACTAGGTAACAGGTCACACAGTCCTTGGAAGCTGCAGGTCTGGAAAAACATGGCCGTGCAGGGTGGGCGCCTGAGGCTGTAAAAACACCAGCCAAAGCAGCACAGTGCAGGCGCACTCACTCCACCCACACAATGTTTACCAAATGACCCTGAACTGGCTCCGAGGTGAGGGGAGCCTGACCAAATTGTTCTATTTTCCCAAAAGTAAAATATGAGGGTACTTCAAAAATTCATGGAAAAATAGAATTAATACAAATCTTTCCATGAACTATATTTTTTGTTTGGCTGCGCTTAAGGTTTTTCTTCTTATCATTAATTTTGAATAATTCAATTTTGGTATGCCCTGTTCTCACTTTCATTATCCTGCTTGGGGTATGTTGAGGTTCTTTTTTGTTTGTTTGTTTGTTTGATGGCTGGCCAGTAAGAGATCCAAAAACCCTTGACCTTGGTGTTCCAACACTGTACTCTAAGTGAGCTAACCTTCCAGCCCCTTGTTAAGCTTTTTGGATCGGTGGGTTTATACTTTTATAGATTTATCAAATTTAGAAGAATTTAACCATTAGTTTTCCAAACCTTTTTCTCCTTCCTCTCCCTTCTTTTCTTTTGGAACTCAAATTACATGTATGTTAAGACCTTCCATATTGTTCCATAGATCACTTAGGCTCTGTTCAAAATTTTTCAGCCTTTTTTCTTTTTTGTTTCAGTTTGGATAGTTTCTATTTCTATGTCTTTAAATTCACTGATTTTTTTCTTTTGCATTGTCTAATCTCCTGTTAATCTCATCCAGGGAAACTTTTAACTAAGATATAGTGTGTTTCATTTCTACAGGTCTTTGATGATTCTTTTTTATATTGGAAGTTTCTCTCAATTTCTCTTAAAATGTTTACTTTTAAAGCTTTGGGCAGAAGTAAAATAGCTGTCTTTAAGTCTTTATCAGCGAGTTTTTTTATCTTTGTTATTTCTGGGTCTGTTTCTACTGGCTGATTTTTCTCCTGGTTGTGGTTCACACTTTCTTGCTTTTCCAAGTGCCTAGTAATTTTTTATTAACTATTGAGCATTGTGGTATCATATTGTTGACTCTCTGGATTTTATTTTACTCCTTCAAAGAGTACTGAGTTTTGTTCTGGCTGTAGTTATTTGCATGATCCTCTCAAAGCTTGTTTGCAAGTTTTTTGGATTGGTTAGGGTTGTTTTCTCTAGGGCTAGTTTAGCCCTTCAGCTAAGGCCTTCTGGGATCTGTATAGAATGCTGCAAGTATTTAATGAGTTTTCCCCACTCTTAATGGTTAGAATTTGAATGACTCCAGCTTTCTGGTAGTTTTTCTTCTGCCAGAAGTTGTCGTATGCTCAACAGCTTTGAATCTCAGCTAAAATCTCAAGAGAATTTCTGCAGCTCTGCTCTGTGTAGCACTCTCTTCTCTAGTTCTCCACTTCTCATGTTCCAGTTGCCTTAGCCCCCCTGTGAACTGCAGTCTTCATCTCTTCAACTCAACTGGACCACTGAGCTCTTTGGTATCTCTGTCTCTGTAGCACAGTCAGGAAAGTTTCTCTAGGCAGAATACTGGGGAGATCATAGGGCTGACTTTGTTTTCCTTTTCTCATAGATCACAGTCCTGCTCTGTTTTTCTGACCAGTCTGAAAACAGTTGTTTTTTAAGTTTTGTACAGATTCCTAGTGTTTTACAGTTGAAGGTCAAGTATGGTTACTCTGTCATGGCTGAAAGCTGAAATTCTGCCCTTCCTGCAGAGTTCTGTATCCTGATTTTTTCTTTTTTCCCTCTTTCTTTCTTTTCATGTTTTAAATCTTTTCCATAATCCTCAGAAATTTTCATTTTAATGACTGGAGAAGAGTTCTTTGAATGGATATACCATAATTTATATAAGAATCCCCAATAATTTAAATAAGACCAGAGGCCCATTTCAGCACATTAATATTAATGTACATTTTTAATTTATCTCCATAGGATAAAATGAAATCACTGTGTCAAAGGAAGTAGACATTTGATTGGCTTTTTGCACAAATTACCATATTACCATCTAGAAAGATTATTTTAATTTACACTCAGCATCACTGTATGAGAGTGAGCATACCACCATGACCTTGCTAGTACCGGATATTAAACTATTTTTTTAATCTTCTATTTAAATAAAAATTGGTATCATTGTTGGAACTTCGTTTATTGGGAACTTCATTTATTTTATTATTCCTGCGCTTGTATTTGCATAATGTTCTTTGGCCATTGCATTTGTTTGTCTAAATTCTAACAAGTTAAAATATGTACATGTTTTAAATATCAAATAGTAGAGAGAATCTTACAATAAAAACACCCATTCCCTGTCCCATACCTCATTATTCTAGTCTTGTTGCTCAGAGGAAGCCAGTTTTAACTCTTTACATTTCTTTTACATTCTAATCTTATAATATTATAATGCTGCTTCTTCAGTTATTAATTTGAGATGTTTACTCTTTACTTCCCACTCTTTTAGTTTAGACTCTTACTCCAATCCTCTATGTTCCTTTACGCATCTTCTCAATATATTTGTATAGCCAGATCAGCAGAGTGTTTACAATATTGTGTCTGTGTAATGAGTTCTCCGCAGACCTAACATTGTGTTATTCTCTTCTCTCATAGCTTTTTTCCTTCCTAATTTGTTTTCTTCCTAATTGTTTTACTTCCACTCCTGCAATATCTTCCTTATGATTTATTTTTTTAGCTCCAGTGTATTTATTAAGTGCCCCTGTTTTTCTTCTATCTTTTTTCCTATTTTTAAAAATTTTTTTAAATTAATTTTAGTGTCAACTGACAAGGAACAAATTTAACACAAAGATTAACATCCTTAATGAAAGAAGAACTCTTAAAAATGAATTAGAGAAATCTAAGCAGAAACTTGGTGAAGGACATGAGCAGATAATTTACAACCCCTACAGAAACACTCTAATAAGTACACCCTAAGATGTTGTGGGGGGAGGGAAGGGGAAAGGGAAGTGGGGCTAAGGCCCTTGGCCCCCTATCTCAGGGCCCTGGGGGCTTTTAGTTTTGGGGCTTTTGGTTCTGGCTCTGTGGTTGGCCTGGTTGCAGATGGTGGTGGGCAGGGCCAGGACTGGAGCTGATGGCTCCCACCTCTGTCTTCAGCTCCCCCTCACTTTAATCTTCCTTTTCAGGCATGTACTATTTACTCTCTATACCTGCCATTTTATCATCAGGAGACTTTCTCTTAGCTATTCTCTGCATGGAACCCATGTGTATTAGTCTGTTTCTGTTGCTTATAGCAAAATACCTGGAACTGGGTGATTTATAAGAAAACAAAATTTATTACTTACAGTATCAGAGGATGGGAAGTCCAGTGTCCAGGGAACAAATCTGGTGAAGGCTTTGTTGGTGGTGACAGTGACTCAGGGATCTCACATGGTGGAATGGCAGAGCAGAAAGAGACTGACTCATACTCGCCCTCCTTTGTAAGCCATCAGAACCATGCCCATTCCCACCATTAGTAATCTATTCATTAGGGCATGGTCCTCAGAATCTAATCACCTTTTCAAGACCCCACCTTTCAATTACCATAACAGATTTACCACACTCTTAACAGTAGCAGTGGGGATCAAGTTTCTAATATATTGAACTTTGGGGGGGACACCATTCAATCCATAATATTCTGCCCCTGGCCCCTCAAGTTCATGTTCTTGTCACAGATAAATACATTCATTTCATCCCCAAATTCTTAACTTGTTTCAACTCAAAAGTCCAAAGTTCAAAGTACCATCTGTCAAATCAGAGCAAGTTATCTACTTCCAAGAAACAATGGTGGAACGAGCAAAGTGTACATCTTCCCATTGAAAAAGGGAAAAATAGGCCAAAAGAAAGGGGTAACAGGTCCTAAGCAAGTCTGAAACCCAGCAGGGCAGGCATTAAATCTCAAAGCTCGTGAATCATGTACCTTGACTCCATGTTCAATGCCCTCTACATGCTGGTGTGCGGGTCGGGTCCCTGAGTCCTTGGGCAGCTCTGCTTCTGTGGCTTTCCTGGTCTCAGGTGATGCTTCAGCTTGCAGGCTGGCATTGCACACTGGTAGCTCAACAAATCTGGGGTCTCCATGGCAGTCACACTGTCACAGCTCCACTAGGCATGACACTGATGGGGTTTCTCTACTGTAACTCCAACCCCACATTTCTCCTTGGCATTGCTCTAGTGAAGGCTCTATGCAGTGAATCTGCCTCTGTGACAGATCTCTGCCTGGCCCTCCAGGCTTTTCCATACATCCTTTGAGATCTGGGTGGAGGCTCCCAAGCCTTCACAACTCTGGCATTCTGCAAGCCTGCAGACCTAACACCACGTGGACGCTGCCAAGGCTTCCAGCTTATATCTTCCAAAGCTGAAGGTCTAGCCACACCTAGGACCAATTTAATCCAATGGTGGAGCAGCCAAAGTAGCCAGGGTGCTTCCCGAGGTGGCCCTGGGCTGTGAGCCTGTGGAGTGTGCCTCAGGCTTGTTTCCTGAGACCATTCTGTCTCACTAGGCCTCTGGGTCTGTGATGGAAGAAGACTCAGACTCCATGATCTCTGAAATGCCTGCAGGGTCTTTCTTCCCTTCTTTTTAAATTTTTTTAAAATTTTACAGTGCAAGTTTTACCAGACTTTCAAGAAACAGATTATTATGATTTTAACCAGTCTCTTCCAGAGTAAGCAAAAGCAAGGAATACATTCTACCTCATTCTATTAGACTTGATTAATAATTTACATTAACAAATTAAAGGAGAAAATATATATGATCATTTCAGTAGACACAGAAAATTTATATTACAAAATTTAACACCTGCTCATGATTAACAACAAAAACACCAAAAATATAAAGAGAGAAAGGATACTGATAACAATAAAATCAAAATCAGATAAAACAAAAATGGGAGTAAGCATCATTTTTAATTCTGAAATGTTAAAAAGCATTTGAAATCTGGAAGAAGACAAGCGTGCTCACTATTTAGGCTTCTATTTCACCGTTGTACCAGCGGCCCTGGCTGGTATAGTAAGTTAAGAAAATTATATTATGAGGATTAAAAAGGAAGAAAAAACTATCATTATTTGCTAATTGTTTGATAGTTCTAGTACTGAAATTGTAAGATTGGTTATTAGAAACAGTAATGTATTGACCTACAAGTATCAAAAATCAGGTTCCTAAAGGGTAAGAAGCAATAAAACCATATTAATATTGGAAAAACAAAATTCTAAGAAAATCCAAAAAGGAAGTATAAAGATCTGCAAAAACATTTCACTAACAACCATGCATGGCACGCATTTCTGATCCTAGAAGCAGGTGGATGCCAGGCACAGGTTGCTGGTGCCACTTGAGGCTTAGCTCAAGGTTCCCTCCGGTTCCCAGCCTCCCAGAAGCAGGGTTGCCTCGATGGCTTCACTTTCTCTGTCTCCCCTCTGCCAGAGGCTGCTCCAGCTGCTCTCACTGGTTGGCTCAAGGTCAGAAAATACTACAGTTCTTTCCTTTCCTTGAGACTTCTCACAGTTATGTCTCTAGATTGGGGAAAACAGCTGGGCTGAGTTCCTCCCAGGAGCTCTTATTATTCATTCATCCCCAAAAATAATGTATGGTTTTTCCAGGCTCAGATGCTCCTTTCTGACTTGACCTGGAGCATCCAGTTAAACCTTGTCCCGCCTGGGAAATGTTCTGCTATTAGAGGATGAGACTATCCAGATACTATAAATATGAAGTAACAAATATTCACTGTAGAGCAGGAAGGCGTTTTGTCACATGATAAATTTCAAAATCAGTAATCAACAGGTTTAGAGTTAGAACCTGATCTCTCCAGCTCAGCAGTTTTCAACCCAGGGAATTTTTGCCTTCAGGGGACATTTGGCAATTTCTAGGGATACTACTGGTCATCATAACTTGGGGGCTAGTGGTGCTACTGGCATTTAGTGAATAGAAGCCAGTTATGCTGCTACACATCCTACAACACATGGCACAGTTCCCCCCCGCAGCAAAGAATTATCTGGCTCAAAATGTTAATAGTGCTGAGATTGAGAAACCCTCCTTTAAACCATCCTCAAAAAGTTTTAAATCTAAACCATCATCACAACAATAACAATTAACATTTATTGAACACTTATTTTATTTAGCACGGTGCTAAATAAATTGCATACATATTCTCACAGAAACTCCCAAGTTAACTCCTATGAGGAAGGAACTATTTTTATATCTATTTTACAGATAAGAAAACTGAGCCCTTCCTAAGGTTAAAAAAAGTTATGTAGGTTTACCCGTTGACTAAGCGATAAATCTGAAATTCACACTGGTCTGTCTGATTCCAGGACTAGGACTTTTAACTAGGCTAACCTGCCTCTCAAGTTACAGCCAATGCCTTTGTTTTATAGAATAAGAGAACTGTATGGGATCTTAATGTGGGTTTGTTCCTCTTTCAGTCCTTATAGTTCAGTGCTATAATGACTAGGGATAGATTTAGCCCAGAATCATTTTTATACTACTGGAGAACTATTTGGCTAAAATAATAAAACTTATTTTATTGCTATCTGACTCAACGTAAAGTGGCCTTAGGGAGGCCTTCACACAGTTGGTTGAAGGGAGAACTGAGAAAAGCGTCCTCCCCACCCTGCACCCAACACACACACATGCACATACACACACTTTCTCTCCCTCCCCACCCATCAGTCTTTATTGCACTTGATTCTGCCTCTCAAAGAAATGCCTTTCGAAACTACACCTTCATCTCCCTTTCACCCATGCCTTAGTTTGTGTTAGGCTGAAAGCAGAGCCTGAGACAAGAGTTTGGGTGCAGATGGTTTATTTGGGAGGTGATCTCAGGAGACAGGACTGAGGCAAGACGAGGAAGAGAAGCCACTATAAAGGTGTGTTAAGTTATTAAGGGTGCCTCTGTGGATGGTGGGGGCTCCCATCTTCATTGCTTTGAATCCACATATTTACACGCTGCACTTGTACTTGAGCTGAGCATAAAAGGGCTTTGCATGCTCTGCCCGCTTGAGAAGGGGTGCTTTCAGCAAAGTGGAGTTGCACTCACACGGAACTGTCTGCTGCAGCTACCACTGAATTCAGAGTTAGGCCTAAGGGATGAGAAGGCGTTTCCTCTGAAAGGTTCACCCAGTGCAGTGACAAAAGAGCAGATGTGGGGTGATTTCTCAACTACCTTGTGAATATTCTTCTGCTCCAATGACTAGAGAAAGATGTGCTGGCATAACACGGAGCTGTCATGTGTGTGATCACGTGGCCCCTGGGATGGTTGGTTTGCCACAGACAGACTTCCTTCCTAACACACTAGTTCTCTGCTTTTTTCATTTAAAATGGTGCTGGTATTATCTGATTTTTCTGTAAAAGTTCTGGACATATCCAATCCACAAGATACAATCATTAAGTCTCCAGTTCTTCATGGATACTGTTGAGGAGACTGAGGATAAACAGTTAACTGGACTGAAATTGGAGGAATTCAATTAATATAAGACAGCTTTACAAATCCAGCATGCAGTGGATGTCCCACAGCCATATTCCAAGTGCTAAATGCAAGCTGGATATGCCCCAAGACAGGGTAACAGTGAGAAGCATCACGTCTAAGGGCAATTACAAAATGAGAGCAGTGTGATAGGAGGAGGTGGAAAACTGCTTGAGTATACCTTTTATTGCCTATACAAAAGAAAAAAAAAGCCAATATTTATTGAGCACTGTCCACGCATTAAGTCTTTTATGGCCACTTTGAAAGAATATTAACGTATTTTAGAAGTGTTTACTTTTAGGGAGAATGGAGGAAATTGGAGGGGGGGGGCCCTGGGGGCTTCTGGGGAGCTGCAAGGTTCCATTCCTTATTTCCAGGCGGTGGCCACAGAGGTGTGCTCTCTATAGTAAGCAACACACTCATGTGTTACGTGCTTTTTTGCAAGTGCAGGACATCTTACAACTTAAAGAAGGTTAAAATACAATAGTCCCCCTGTTAGCCATGGTTTTACTTTCTGCGGTTTCAGTTACCCATGGCCAACTGTGGTCCAAAAATATTAAATGGAAAATTCCAGAAATAAACAATTCATAAGTTTTAAATCATGTGCTGTTCCGAGTAGTGTGATGAAATCTTGCCCAGGATGTGAATCGTCCCTTTGCTCAGCAGGTCCATGCTGTACATGCCACCCACCTTTTAGTCACATTATAGCCATCTGTTACCACATCGAAGAAACATAGTGTATGCAGGGCTCAATAGTATCTGTGGTTTCAGACATCCACTGAGGGTCTTGGAACGTATTCCCCGAGGATAAGGGGGGACTACTCTATTAAGAGGTTGTGTAATAACTAGATGGAAAAACTGTTTAACTTCCGAGGACAGAATGACAAGACTGAGAAACTTTTAAGCCTTCTGTGTGTATTACCTCAAATCATCCTGGAAATAAACAACAGTATCATTATCCTGACTGTCAGGTGAGGACATTGAGGCACACAAATTAAACCACTCGTCCCAAGTCACACTGCTGGGAGGTGGTAAGTTTTGGTTTTAGACTGGGGCTGAGACCGGCGGAACCTCGAAGCCCGCACGTGCCAAGGGCAAAGTGCACCTTGGGGAGAAGCCGGCCGTCATGTTGTTTCAGAGCTCTGACATTTTTCTATTGATCCGTGTCACTTTCCCCACCACTTGGAGGATTTCTCTTTAAATTAACAGTCACTGGTTATTGGTAGCAGCCAAGACAAGAGACCACTTGTTCTAGTTTCTGCAGACTTGACCCAGGCAAGATGCCATCTTTCATGGTTTTGGGGCTTGGTTTAGGTTGCTATCCTTCCCAGCCTATGTCAGGTCTGGTCGTTTTTTGAAACGTGGGCTCATCTTCAGTGCTGATGTCATGTGGACGTGTTTAGGAAATGGAGGTCTATGAATAATCTCAGAAGACTATTAATAAAGGGCAATAAATATCACATTAAAATACATCCTTAGCTCTTAAAGGGCTAAAATCTGAATCCCGGTCACCATCTCACATGTTTGATTCAATCAAACAAGTTTTCATTTGGCACCTGTTTTGTGACTCGTTAGTACATGTTGTAAGTTTCACAAAAATGTGGTCTTTGGTCAGGAAGATGGTGTATATGCAAATGTGTGCATATTTTAAATTCCATCAAGTTAGGCTTTTAAAATGGCATATAACACAATTTTCAGTAATTCACCTGGTAATTTTAGCACACACTGATCATATCACTTTCTTTCTCCATTATGTTCATCAGTGGTGGTAGCGCTATAGCCATCTGTCATCCCCAGTGATTATAATCTTTCTTAGCCACCTCCTTTTCTACATTTTTTACTTACCCTTTTATCCTACCTAGCACAGAGCTCTGCATGTGGTAAGCACTCGATAGATGTCTCAAATAAACTAATGCAAACCATAGCCTCTTCACTCAACTCTTGATTTTTAAGAGCAGGAAGACAATTTTAAGTATTCATGTTGCACACAGAATCTCATATTACTCTTCTCCTTAAATCAATATTCAGTCCCTGGTGCTGGTCCTAGAAGCTAGATGGAATCAAACAGAAAATTCAACATTCAATTTTTTTCTGCCAATGACTTAAAACTTCAGAGAAATATTTTAAGACTTTTCTAAAATAGAAAAGTAAATGGAATGTGTTGATAGGTTTTCTGCTTGCTCTATTTTTACTGCTCAGAAGCGCCTGGGCTTTGTGGATGGGTCTTAAGAATGACATATTCTCTTCCCAGTTATGTTCAGGCATCACGGCTCCCTTCTCCTTTAGAAAGGCCAGGACCGCACTGGCTTCAGGGAATCAAGGAATCAAGCAGCCGCTTGCGTGGGAATGTTGCCCAGGTCCCGGTGGCTTGTTAAATAGCAGCCTTTCTCAGCTCCTCCATGAGTTCCTTGTTCTGATGTGAGCCCAGCCAGGGCCCTTTCCAACAAGGTGTAAAGAATCCAGGCGCTAGAGCTAGAACCAGTTGCTGGGTTTGCAACTCTCCCCAGCCACATACTAGACTCATACTTTTGGGACTATTCCTGCAGTGCTCTGAGCCTCAGCTGCCTCCTCTGTAAAATGGGAACTATAGTACTTCTACTGCAGGTAGTAGGGTGTGAGTTAGGAGCACCTCACACATAACAGACCTTGAATAAAGCTTTCTTCTCCCCTTTCTGGGGTGTTGCAAGAAACTTCTCGCTGTCTTCTCTTTCCAGGCTTCCTCTTTGTTTCTTTCTAATTCATAAGGAACAGAGTAAGATTCCTTTTTTAAAACTTCTTTATCTCCCAAGCTTATTTTTCATATGGTAGAAGATGGCCTTTTGCATCATAAGAACAGCTTCTCTTCCAGGGAAACAGACCAGCATCATGTAATGTGTTTATGAAAACCCATTGAGATTAATTTAATGTTGTAACACTTGTTGCAAAACACTGTTTGACATCAGAATTGACTTGAGATTTTTCCATTTATAAAGGTTACCAATTTCCCTTTTCTCATGACATTGAAAGGTACCATATAGTCCTACACATATTGGCCATTTTAGTGCAGAACAGAGTTTTCCCCTAATTAGAGGAAGGGGACGCTGTGTGATGTACAGGAGTGCCGCGGGCATGCCCCCCGAGGCTCCCAGCCCCTGCCGCTGCAGCCCTCACCCAGTCTGGCTGCTGCATCTCTGCTTCCCGCCCAGGAGCAGATGGTGACCTTTGCTTTGTGCTGGTTGTCTGGGAGCAGCTGTGCACCTCAGCAGGCCATTCCCGAAGCACAGGCCTGGGAGAGGCTGAACAAGCAGACAATTCTGCTGCAGCTTGAGCACCTTGGATCTCATACGCCACACCTGAGCTCCGGGATGCTTCCAGTAGAGCAGCTGTTTTCATGAAAAGCTGATGTGTTTTTCATTTTCCCACTTACAATCCCCACGTCATCTCTGAGGAATCCAGACTTGCAGAGAAGTCTGAGCGGTGAGAAAGGGTGCCAAGGGGTTTGGCACCCAAGTCAAACCCGCCTCTATTTGGTTATGGGGTTGCTTTGTGCGCAGAGGCACCTTGCCTGTGGCGTCAGATCGACCGGCTTGATCTTGGCTAAGGAGCCAGTAAGTTAGTCTCTTGTCCTAGCTCCTGTTTAGTCTCAGTTCTAGAAGTGCCTCTCCCTGCGTCTCCTCTTCCCCATCGATAAAATACTTTCCCTTGCTAGTGTCTCAAGGGTTTACAAATCCTTTATTAATTATTACCACATATAAAGAGTAAATGCAGAAATGTAATGAAGGACTTCTCTCCTGGTCTGCAATCTAGTTTTCTAAACTGACTCCCTCCCTGTCTTCCTTCTTTCCCTCCTCCTTCCCTCCTCCTTTCCTTCTCCTTCTTCCTTCCTGGAAAAAAAAAAAAATTCCACTTAAACTAGGAAAACAGAAGACCCAGCAAAATTGCATCATGCGGTGCCCCGCTGTGACACCCTGAACGCTGGCATGGAAAGTGATGATCTTAAATGCGTTAAGCGCAGAGCCCAGGCAGTCTGACTGCGGAGGCACGTCGCTGGCCTGCCTCGTTCCTCACAGGGCAGGGAGCAGCAGAAGACACAGGACTGGTTGGAGGGTGGCAGTTTGGAGGAGGTGTGTGGTGGGGAGGGTGGGACTTTCTCCTTGGTGCGAGCCGGTGAATGCAGGGCCTCCTTGCTTACACTTATTGCTTACAGTTTTAGAGGCTGGGAGGTCCAAAGTCCAGGGAACGTATCTGGTGAGGGTCTTGGTGATGGCAACAGTGTGGGTCTTTCTCACATGGTGGAGCAGAGACAGACTCTCATGTGCTCTTCTGTTAAAGCCCCCAGAACCACACCCCTGACCACCGTTATTAATCCATTCACTACTGCACAGTCCTACAATCTAATCCCCTCTTCAAGGCTCCACCTTTCAATTAATATAACAGGATTTTCCACCCTCTTAACAGTCACAGTGGGGACCAAGCTTCTAATACATAAAACTTGGGGGATGCGATTCAATGAATCCCCAGCACAGGAGGTTTGGGGAAAGGCAAGGCAAGTTGTCTTATAGGAATTCAGTGTAGTCCTTGTTACTGACATTACTTTAAAGGAGAAAACTTTAACCTGGCATTGTGGCACCTGATGTCACTGTACTTCTCCATGTTTTTATAATTCAGTTCAGTGACTGGTCATCAAGAGCTCTGTGCCAGCCCTCCCAGTGAGAAGAAACAAGCCTCACTCTCTAGCCCAAAGAACACACAGTCTGTGGGGTACTCAGGTGTGCAGCTGGCAGCAGCACAGGCAGAGCCAGGCACATGTGTGGAGGAGGTGAGGTTGCTCACCTTGGGTGGTCTGGAGAAGAGTTTTCAGTAGTTCAAAATGGATGTTTTCCAAACGAGGGAAGCAATGCCAGCAAAGAAGCACAGTGGTGCTGGATGGGATGCTGGATGGATTAGGAGTAGAGGCTCTGGCAGGGGAGACAGTATGGTCAGTGGTTAGGGACAGAGTCCAGAACTAGACTCCCTGGGTTCAACTTCAAATTCTGCCATTTAATAGCTGGATGATCTGGAGAAAGTTACCTAGCCACTCTGTGCCTCGGTTTCCCCATCTGTAAAATCAGAAGAACAGTACCTCTCTCATAGGGTGGTTCTGTAGAAAACTCTCTATTGTAATATGTTATTATGTAATATGTTAATATGTTTTAACATATGTATTAACATATTAGTAATATATTATTACATATTATTAATATGTAATAATATATTGTATATGTTAATATGTAATGTTATTGATTATATATAATAATTATAATATATAATACTATAGTTAACTATTAGACTAAACAGGAATTAACTATTATACTATACTATATGGTATATTATAGTAGCTGTTATTTGAGGTTCAGTGGCACAGAGCCTCGCGTGCCAATCTGATGAATGTATATTTATTCTGTAAGCAGTAGGGACACATAACGGCTCAAGGCACATTTTATATGATCCAACATTGTTTCTGGAAAATAGCTCTGGCAGCAGTGTGAAGTCTAGGTGAAGATTGTCCACAGGCAGACATAGCAGATTCCTCTCCCAGGGCTGCAACAGTTGCATGGAAAGCAGGGCTGTGTATGAAATGATGGCACTCACTTGACAAGGCTGCACACTGAGGGAAGCACACAGAGAGGCACTTACTGGATTCAGAATATACGTTACGCAACTTGAAGTTCAGGACTACGCTGGACTTTAAATATATATATATGTATGTGTGTACATGCATATGTAAGTGTGTGTACGTATGCATACAGTCTTGTAAGAAATATGATAGGCAGTATTATGACATGCCACGTGTTATGATGTGACTGTGCATTTGCCTCTGTGTGATATTAGAGTAATCCGTTCCTAAGCCCGACAGCCACTGCTCTTTAGTAAGGACTCATCCTCTGTGTTGGAAAACTTGCCAGCATTTTCTAAGTAGTAAACAATCCAATGGCAATTAAAATCAGTGTCTTAAATAAACGCTTTTGAGTTTCAGTAGGTAAGGACTTTGTGTTTTACATCTAAGTGTCTTGTGCTTTCAAAACTTATTTTTATTTAGAGTTGTATAACCTTCTACTGATTAAACCCCCAGATACATATTCAGTTTATGTCTGTGATTAGGTGATGTTGAACTGTCCCGAAGATAGAGAAGGTGTGGTGAACTTCCTCCATAACTGATCTCAGAAGAGCTTTATAAATGCCATAAAAAGGAAAAATCCATGTGCACGTCAGCACAGCACTTGCAAGTTAAGACGTCCCAACAATGTCAAGCTATTGATGTGTCGTCTTACCCAAATACAGGACTTTTCAGCTAGAGCTAGCTTAACTTATTAACTTGTAAGAGTTATAATAACAGTTGCTGAAAATGGGGGATGAATGAAGGGGGATTATTGTACTAATCTCTCTACTTTAAATACTTAAAATCTTTCATGTTTTTAAAAAAATTCTTTTTAAAACAATTAAACTTTTGGAAATTGGAAGATACTGTTAGGAACCATTCCCCAGAGAGCACATGGTATGATTTTAGGACCAACAGAAGGGCCACTTAACCCATCTCACCTGATATTCCCAGCATTAGATTGACCATTAGTTAAAGTGACTGTCTTTAGTCCTTTAAAAAATGAACAAGGGTTACTACCTGGGGGTTTGTAGAGTGTCCTCAAATATTCATCAGGTGGTAGCACATATTAGGTGTTTTCTGCTTCTTTGTTTTGCTTCTTTCTCAAAAACCAGGGAAGAAGTGTGCTATGGTTGAAAGTCCCCCCACGCTCATGTTGTAACTTAATCTCCAATGTGGTATTTGAAAGGTGTGGCCTTTGGGAGGTGATTGGATCGTGAGGACTGTCCTCATGAATGGATTAACCCATTGATTAATTCATGGATTAATGGGCTAATGGTTTAATGGGTTATCAGGGACTGGTGCATAATAAGGAGAGCAAGTGAGCGTGTAAAAATGTTCTCACCATTCTCGCCATGTGACACCCTGCATTATCATGGGACTCTACAGAGAGCCCCCCCCCAGGAGAAGACCCCACCCCATGTGCCCCCAGGACCTCAGACTTCCAGCCTCCAAAACTGTAAGAAATAAATTTCACTTTTTAATTCAGTTACTCAGTTTCAGATATCCTGTTATAAGAAACAGAAAAAGGACTAATACAAAGTGTCTCAGGAAATGCTCACAAGATGAGGCAACAGAAAGATCAAGATCGTAGCAAACTTCCCAAGGAGTGTGGCTCCCAGGAGAAAATGGTCCTACAAATGTGAAAGAATAAGTAGTTTGGATGCTGAAGACAAATTTTTCTTAAGTAATTTCACCTGAAGCCAGCTCAGCCTGGGTCCAGCTCCTGGGTGTGGGTAATGGTTTAGAAGAGAATCTCATTGCTTTCCTCCTCTCTGCGTGGCCAGGTTGCAGCTGAGTTTCCCAGGGATCAGATTTAGTAGTGGGAACATTTTAAAGATTTTGAGGGAATCCAAATCTGTATATTCTTACAGTTGGGAGAATAGTTAGCACTGAATGGGACCATGGCAGGAATATAAATAAAATATCAGAAGAGCAAGAAGTTTAACAGGTCATCTTTTTCTCTCAAGTGCAAAGCATTAAACATTTAAAGGCTTATCATGGGTGTGTGTCTCTTAAAATGAGAACAGGAAGGCCACTTAAATTTAGACCCTACAGCTGGCTCTGATGAGGCAAAATGAAAGTGATTAATATCCTCCATCAGATTAACAGATATCCTTTTATTCTTGCTGATTTGAGGTGGGGGGTATTGTTGTGAATCCCTGAAATTTTGACAAGAGTACAAATGTCCATAAAACTATTCCTCTAAAACAGATAAAAGGATAACAAGTTGAAATCAAGAAAACAATTACGAATTGTGTAACTAATGCTGCAGTATTAATAGTAACACGTCCCTTTCATTACCTGTGTCCCATGCCAGGTAGGAGTCACCTGCTTCCAGGCTGTCACAGTGGTGTGTGGTCTGAGGCAGGGGCTGGGGGCTCAGGAAGTCTTTAGGGGCAGTGTTTCAAATCGCTGGTTTGAAGATGAGGTCAGACAGCCCAAGTCTCTAAGGAGCCAGAGAACTTGCCATCTTAACCAGGAGGGGGACAGGTCTTCTTCTGCTCAAACGATCCAAGGAGACAGAATGCCTCCAGTATCCAAAAGACTGGGTTAATATCCCTGTCAGAAGGATCCAAAGGGTCTGGGGGTGTTGAACCACAGAGAGCTCGTTTATGAGCATTGCCCCAGAGTCTGGGCAGGTCTCCGTCCCCACATATTCTGGGGAAGCATACCTCTGGGATCTCTCATATTGCTGCTGGGGCAGGGCTGCATTTTATCTGACT
The DNA here is from genome assembly GCF_027409185.1 of Cynocephalus volans. NCBI lineage: Eukaryota > Metazoa > Chordata > Mammalia > Dermoptera > Cynocephalidae > Cynocephalus > Cynocephalus volans. The sequence continues at coordinate 26,304,863 of NC_084464.1, forward strand.
TGGAAGAACCAGAGAGCACAGCTTCCTATACTTTGGGGTTCCCCAGTAAATGGGGTTTCCTGGAGTTCCTGCTACCAAAAGCAGTAGTAACATCTGTTTCCATGTATTTTCTTAAATGAATCAAAATAATTGTGTGTATGCTCCTCATGATATGAGGCCGTCTGAGAGCACTCAGGTACGCATGTGGACTGGTCAGTGGTGGTCCACTAAGCCAACTCGCATGACTCAGGCACTTGGCCAGTTTATTGTTCAGTGGTGCCCCACTTACCTGTGGGCATTTTGCCACTCATACAGTTCAAAATTGTTTTTCTCCTTAGTCATGTTTCATTTGTATCTATAAAGGCCTTTGGATTAAAGGCACAAATCGGTATTGGTTAGCTTGGGCCGCCATAAGAGAATACCATAGACTGGGTGGCTTAACAACAGAAATTTATTTCTCATAGTTCTGGAAGCTGGAAGTCTGAGATCAAGGTGCCTGCATGGTCAGGTACTGGTGACGGCTGTCTCTCTGGCTAACAGACAGCTGCCTTTTCACTGTGTGCTCACATGGCGGAGAGAGAGCCAGCAAGCTCTGGTGTCTCTTACGTCTCACCTCTTATGGTGTCTCTTTTTATAATCCCATCATGGGTCCCTACCCTCGTGACCTCATCTACCCCTAATTAGCTCCCATCTCCAAATACCATCACATTGGGTGATAGATCTTCAACATATACATTGTGAGAGGACACAAACATTGAGTTCATAACAAGACTCAAATCTAGAAATGCAAGCTAGCAAGACTCAGATCTTGAAATGCAATCTAAGGAAGCATTGCAAACACAAGACTGTCTCTACCCCCTCCTGAAGTAAGATGATATCAGTGGGGACAGAGGCATGAACCTACCAGGAAAAGCAGAAGAGACCAAAGCAGAGAGAAAATCCAGCAAACTTCCAAAGCTGGGAAGCTGATGCCTTCACTCACCGGGCCAGAGAAAGTGGAAAATTGCTGGCCGCGGGGAAGCCAAGGCCAAAGCAAGAACAGCGAGAACCAGCTGTAATTACTTGCTGCTGTGGTTGTAGTTTCTGATGATTTTAGAAGGAATTTTCTTAAATTCTTGTGTACCTACTCGGTTCAAATTTGTGTTTGTATTTTGCGATTGTAACTTGCAAACACAGTGGCAGTCTTTCTATTACATTTTTTTTTTTGCAACTTGATTTTGTCTGTTTTTAAAACCGGCAGCTTTTTAAGGTTCTCATTTATCAGTCATTTTTAAAGCTACCTGCATGGGGGAAGCCTGCTGAAAAATAATTTATAATTGCTACTTCTGTGACATCATCTTCTGTCTTTCTTCAACAAAAGAAGACATATACTATTCCTTAAAATTCCATAAAAATTTCACTCTGTATTAAAGGATTTAAACTAGAAATCCCCAATATTTAGTGGCACATTTCTTGTGCCTTAAAAAATGTTATGTTGAGCATAGTCCGGGTTAAATAAATGCCTTTTGTCTGAAGGTGTTTCCCCATGGAAGACATCCAGGTTGTGCATCTGCACCCAGTAAACATTTGGTATTAATAATTTAGTAATATTTAGAAACATTTATTTATTCAATTAAGATTTCCCTCTTGGAATTCAGACCAAATAACCATGTAAGAAGGAAAAAGAAAATAGTTCACATGATATGACTGAATTGGCTGTGTGTGTAAATTAGAATTTATCTTAGTCAATCCACTAATGCATGAAGATACTTTATATTTAAGTAGCAATAAACATCCATGCATCTGAAATCTATTAAGTGCCTAATTAAATGCTTTGGAAGGGGCAGGAATAAAGAGGTGGTGAGGGAAGGAAGGAGGAAGGAATTTAGCTTTTTAATTCTTAAAATGTCTAAGAAAGAACTAAACCCATAGTTGCCCATAAATATTACATCCTAATGGAGCATGCTAAATGCTGGATTAACCTCTGCAAGTTAGAATGGGCAACTGGTTTGCACCAAGAGACTGAGCCCTTCCCAGTAAAGAATGGCATGACCTTGAACAAGCCTTTCAGCTCTAGAACAAAAAGTGTGACCCACCATGGTATCCAGGCTAAATGTACACCATGTATTAAGTGTATCTGTGCTTATTTAAACATCACAACCATCTTTTATAGTAAATATCATTGTTTCTAACCTACAAGCAAGGAAACTGTGGTGCAAAGATATTCAGTAACTTGTCGAAGGTCACACAGCTCGTAAATGATGGATATTTTGAACTCAGGTCTGTCGGACTTCAAAATCTATGCTCTTAACCAAATGTCAAAACTTTACCTTATGCATTGTAGGAGAGGCAAAATTTGATTTCTACCCTTTTAGAATTTTTTGACTGGGCCTGCAAATAAAATTGACATAAGATAGATCAACAGGAGAAAAGCATGCAAATTTATTTAATACAAGTCTTACATGGCATGTGAGCCTTCACAAGGAAATGAAGTCCCAAAGATGCAGTTTTTGACAACTGGACAAAGAGTAGTAATTTAAGAATATGTGACAAGGCAAAGGGGCTTGGGTGAGTGTTATTGGGTAGGGAAGTGGTTAGGAAGGTCAGGGTTAGTTTAATAAGGTTGGTTTGCATAGATTTCGCTCAGCTTCCCGTTCTTGATGATAAAATTGATACTTTTCTTCTAGTATAAAGAGCACATCTTTCACATGGGAATTTCATCTACCGCTTTTAAGAAACAGCAGAAAGGTCAGAATGATCTTTGTGCACCTGCTGTTTTTCAAGTGCCTTTACCTCAAAATAGTCAATATGCCAGAGTGGCATGTTTTTGGAGTGGCATGTTCTTAACTCCTTCAACATCAGCACATTTTTCTGGATGCCCGTTTGACTCATGAGAGATAACACTTCAATATTCTTGTTTGCCCTTTCTATCTATATTAGAAGCTGTAGTTGGGGACATAAAATAACGTGGTTTTAAAATGTTCTTTATGTGTGCAAACAATTGACTCTATTGCTAAAGAAATAATGGAAGTTGGCTGTAAAAGTAAATCATCTGACTAGAAGTTTTTTTAGGTTTTGGAAGGTATTGACTACCTGGAGAAATTTTAACTATTAATCATTGGAAAGTTCCTTTTTCTTTTCCTATTTGTCCTCCCCCCCGCCCCCCGACTCTTTGAGTTCATATGAAATGCCTGTCAGGTTATTTTGAGGGAATAAGACTCAAAGAATGAAAATGCAAAGTAAGAATTTTATTGTATAACATATTTGTATGCGTCTGACATTGATGGGATTGGTTCACTTTGCTGAGTGTTACCCTTGAGAACGTGCATCATTGAAACCTCTCTCAGCCTCTGTTTCTTAGAAGGTTGGAACAGAAAATCCTGACTTCTCATGCATTTGTAAAATATTTGATTCCATATCTTTTTGACATTTACCGTCTATTCATATAATGTGAAGACATGTGCACTATACTTAGAACTTATGGAAAGAATTTAAAGTGACATTTGTTTATAAAAATAAACATATGTATCTCTAATGCTATCTTGGATGTAGATGATATATTATGCTTGAAAGCCATGGTCTTTATTTTCTGTACTAGACTTTGCCCTGTCTTTGGGTTGAGTAGTTTATACAAATTTATGGCTTAATTGGAGCCATATTTACATTCTCCCATGTTTGACCAAAGATATTACTAAGAATTAGGAGACCGTGTGGGATGCCCCACTCAAAATATCCTCTTGCTCTCTAAATGGTAGATAGCTTTAGCAAGGACTGCCAGAAATTTTAACTGTCACTGGCCTTTAGGAATCTAGATTTAAATGAAGTAGGCTTGAAGGGCACAGTGATGTGAACTTAGGAGCACTGTGTTCTGGCCTCATCACTTTGAAAACGTTATCTAGTAACATCAGTATACCTTTATTAAATTATTCATTTCTTTGATTTTTTTCTTTTTTTTGTCCTTTTTGTGACCAGTAAGGGGATCACAAAAAGGGGACACCTTGGCTTGGTGGTGCCTTTTTGTGACCGGTAAGGGGATCGCAAAAAGGGGACACCTTGGCGTTGGCCGCACCGCGCTCAGCCAGTGAGTGCACCGGCCAGCCCTGTATAGGATCCGAACCCACGGAGCGCCGCTGCGCTCCCAGCGCTGCACTCTCCCGAGTGCGCCACAGGGTCGGCCCTTTCTTTGATATTTTTAATCAGGCCCACAGTGTTACCTAGCTTTGTAGATAATTATGTCTCCATAATTTATGTCCATTTACATTATTATGGAAATATCATAATGCTTCATTGAGCATTAGGAAATGAGATGTTCTGTGTTTTTACCAAAAAATTATCTCTTTTAAAGTCTTAAGGAATTTTTAAAATCAATCTTTGATAAACATCTCTTTAAAATAAGCACTTTCCCATTTCTCCTTGGAGTAAAGTAAACCTAGTTTTATATTTTCTTGATGCTGCAGGGTCCTTACTAAAATGTTACTTACTGTGCCCTGCCCTGAATAATGGTGCTCATGGGGCCTAATCAAGGAGATAGAAGGATTTAGGGTTTTTTGCTTTAAAATCCCCTCCTTGCCTCTTCATTTCTGTGAGCTGCTGCTTCTCCGTTCAGCCAGCTTCTTGATTTCTAATTTATGTTTCTAAGGGAATATGGGTAAGGAACCAGACTACAAAGCCTATTTAAATTGTAACTAAAATTAAAGTAAACTAGCTAGGAGTGGGAGCTCAGGGAGCTCTGAAAATGATTTAACTGCTGAGGTTTAATGCATGGACCTGCGCCATCCATTCTGGTGGCTCCTTTTCCTTTTGGCTTCCTGCTCACTAGAAACTTGACTATGACCAGACGGCTGAACACTATATGGTGACTTAAAACTCTGGAAAGTATTTCGAAGTAATTCCAGGATTCACAGAGGAAGAAAATTTGTTAAATCTATTTCAAATCATTAATAAGGGTGAAATCCCTCTAATTTAAAATACATCGATATAAAGAAAAAATATTAACTGAGTTTCCAAATCATACTCTCCAATTTAATCGGATCACCTACTATTCCGCTGGTTTTTTGAACTGGGAAAACATTGACACAATATGGAAACTTTTTCTGTCATTAGCTTCAGCTCTCAATCTGGAGGATTTTTTTTTCCCTTGCATGTTTTTGCTAAGCAGCCATGAGCCCAATATATACCTTGCATTTTCATTGAGGCAAGTTAAAATTTTAACTGAACTTTCTCATAAACTGACAAAATGAGGCATCAGAGTAATTTAATGACTTCATTAGAAAACTCATCCAACCTGTATAGTTTTGAACAGGTGCATTTAAAAAATAACCTTTTTAGGTGCATTCTAAATTAACAAAGCCTGTTATACTTTAAATGAAGTTAATCGTCACTTTCCCACCTCAGATTTGTGAGCTGAGACTAAGATGTTTTTAACCCTTTTTTACTCTACAAGTCTATTTCTTATCTCTGGAGTCTTAGTAGTAGGAGAAAACTCTGCATTACTTCTATATCTGAATAAATCAGTTGCAGACAGTTTTCATAAATGGTGTCTCCACACAAGCTTTCGAGTGGGTAATTTTCTTATTTACAAAATGAAAATTACTTTCTCAGCTATACAAATTAGGAAATGAGATTAATTTTTAAACAAACATTTAAAAATGTAAAATTATAATTTTACTAATGCTATAGTAAATCCTACTAAAGGTGTTGTTCAAAATAGTTACACAGCCCTTGTGTGAAATGTTAGTAGTATTTCTTCCATATAATAGTCTAACCTGGCACATGTTGCAGCCTGGTTTCCGAAAGCTGCTTTCCTCTGTAACTTCTGCTGAAGCTTTTTCTTCCAGTCTCATCACTGCTGTGGTCTCTAGGGCTCCATCACTGCTTCTTTGTTTTGTCTCTATTAATTTCCTTCTCTAGGAAGCTCATTCCCGCCCTTGATTTTATACTGAACTCGCTTGTCTCTTTGCTTCTGATTTCTTATCAGTTCTCCAGATATATTCGATTGATTATAAGACATTTTCATTTGGGTATCCCAGTTCCATTCAAACAATAACACCACCTTGTCCATCCCACCCCCAGCCCCAAGCAGACCCTTTTCAACCTCACCGTCATGGTTGGGCTATCACTCAAGTTCAGTACACAAAGGGATTTAATGTAGGCAATGAGGTGATCACATGATTAGAGGAATGGGAAAATTGGAGAAAGCTGCCTGAATACAAGCAATTAGAGAACAATTTAGGTGGGTGGGTAGTCAGGGTCAGGGAGGTGCACAGCAGGACCCAGCCACAGGCCTGAAGATCCAAGTTCACAGTTGCATCCCTAGCAAAATCCTTAGGGAAAAAAATCCCTAGAAAAACCTCTGAGAAGCAGGGTCTCAGTCCCTAAGAACAGGGAGTTCAAGGACGAAACTAAGAAGAGTTACTGAAACTGGAGTACCTGAATCAGTACTCCAGCAGAGCAGTATCAGCTCTGATCTGCCCGGCATTTTTAAAACCAGACTAGGAGTCTCTTACCCCTCCATCTCCAATGCCAAGTTCTGTACTTACAACATACGATGTGCTAAAAACAAAAATTATTGAAAGAAAGAATGAATGAAATCTATAGATAACTTGTTCATAGCTGAGGTCTGGTTGGGCATCCTGGGTGATATGAAGTCCCGCCCTGAAAGGTGAGGGCACTGGAGGCTGGGCAGAATCAGCCCGGGGTTTGGGACGAATCTTCCCTTGAGATAACGTTAATTCCTGCAAAATTAACAATAGTCATAAAAGGTGTAGGTCCTGCATTTAATTTCTATAAATCTCAATAAGTCAAGAGCAACATTTATTTTTAAATTCCTTCAGTTAATATTTTCCTGTTTCACAATCCTCTTCAAATTTTTGAGAGTTTTTTACCTTCATTTAATTTGATAAGGTGTGGCATTTGGCTTTGACAGTAGTAGTTAAAATATTTTAAAAGCTTCCTTAGAATGATTGGGTAGACCTGTTAAATATTTTTAAGGATACATGATTTGACTGTACTTCCAACGCAAACATAACCTTCCCTTAATCCTTTTATGTTCTTTTAATAATGTAGGAAGAGGTTTTCACTAAAGCCAGAAGTTTAGAAACAGAAGCTTGAACTCAGCTATCATTCAAAATTTGACTTTCATGATATTTCCTAATCTCCTTTCTTCCGATATCCTTTCCCAGAACCATCATAAGGAAAATAGCACACTAGACTCTCCCTCCAAAAAAAAGAAATCCAAATGGCTCGTCACCACATGACTGAAACAGTCATGACACTTTGAAGGTTGACTCACATCCCAGGCATCCTTTTCTTCCATGAAGTAGAGGTTCAGGTACTAACCCACTCAAAAGAACCTTTCAGAATGAGTAACTCAGAAGGGATTACAATAACTCGGTGGGAGAATGGGTTGAGGTCATTGTTCTAGTTCTGATTAACTAGTGGAACTTCCTGGCTCAGGTTATCACAGAGCTGAGCTCTGCCTGGCCTTGCAGTCCCAGCCCAAGCCCCACCTGGCAGCCCCTTGAGGACTGCTCCCTCCTCTGAACCGACAGCAGCCCCTGCTCTGTTCTCATCACTTGCTCATCAGCCTTCTCAAGAGATGTGTGCCCTCATTTAGATGGCACGTTCTGCAAACACCAAGGCCTCCTGCCATCCTCCCTATCCTGCCCGTGGCAAATACCTAAGAGGGTCTATTCATTATGTCATGGTTGATGACATAATGATGACGGTCACTGTTTATTTCATTATGGGAGAGAAACTATGTGTAGGGAGCATTAGGGGGAATTTAGCCATTAAGGCTGCTGAGTTAATCAGTGGACAGTTTTTTCTGCCCAGGATGTGCAAGTTTCTTTTCAAAACCTAGAAACATGAGGCATTAGATTTTGGCTTGCTTTGGTTCTGTTCTGCTTTTATGTAGTAAGTGCAGAAGATAAAATGTAATTTTTCAAGATGTATCTTGGAATTGAGTTAACAAAATGTGCCTACTGCTTAAAGCTATGCCAGTGTCTTAACTATAGAGATACTCAGTATTTGGTGACTGTTGGGAAAATGGTCAGGGCCCCTCAGATGTTCAGTATTTTGTCAAGCATTTGCTGTAAATATCCACATGCACCCAGGTGTTCCTTAGCTGTTGTCTAACGTAATTGTGCATGTGCACCCAGGTGTCCTGGGTTATGCACTTAAGTATAAAGGATGAGTGGCTCTGATCCATGGCACCCTGTACCCCCGGGATGCCCCAGGGGGGCCATTGAGAGGCCATCACCGTTGCTTCTTCTGCTGTTGCTGCCAGCTGTTGCTGCCAGGGTCCCCAGGATCCTCCACGAGGCCACTGTTACCACCAGATCTGTAAGCTGCTGGACCTGTAAGCTGTTGCTGCCGTTGCTAAGGACTGAGCTCGTGTCGTCTGCCAACGGCTCCCAGGATCTTTCCCAATTACCTAGTGTGGACCTGCATGTGAGGGGTCTGTGACCCAGCCTGGCATGTGAGGGGTCTGGTGACCCAGTCTGTACAATGGGTTTAAAGGGTTTGAGCCCTAGCCCTGACAATACAAATGGAAACTTAGCATAACTAAAATAATGAAACATTTTGGCTTTAGTTATGACTGGCTGTAACTTAACAGCTGGCTTAGTCGTGTAGCTTTGCAGTGACTGAATAAATGAATGACTGAATGACTGAACTGTTTTTTGACACAAGTCATCTTAATTCAGAGGTTCTACATGAAAAAAAATGGTACTTCTGAAAGTTACCTCACTGGCAGACTTAAACTACTTGGATTAAGTCCTCTATATATCTCTCTCTCTCTCCCTCTTTTGTCTAAAGTACAAATAACACTCAGGTTTCTGTATTTGGTAATTTGGTTGTTTGGATGCTAGGCTATTGTATTGGAGTGAGATGTGGTTAACTGCATGGATAGCCCATGCACTTGGTAGAAACTCCGAGGGGAAGAGGAGATAGATGTCAGAGGGACCTTGGCTCAGCCATCCGCGGGGGAGGACATGTCCTTCCAGTGGTGATCTTGGAGCCTCCAATTGTGTTGATGAAAAAAATGTCATTTTCTTTACAAACAACAAGCATTTGTTAAGTGACTTGTGCTGGATGATGCAATTTCTGGCTATCCCCTGAGATTTCCTTCTTTGTAAAGTCTAACATTATCTTTTGAGGAAAGTTAGGATTTCAAGGTTATTTTCATCTGTCTTGAGCTTCTTTAGAAGAAGGGTCAGAAGCTTGAACATGACATGGAGCCTTGAAATGCAAGTTTTATACAAGTTTTTAAAGAAATCACATCAAGAGGGCTTATTTTGCCATTTGTCATTTTTTTTTTTTTGCCACAGAGCTCGGAAGCTTGTTCCTCTTTCTTCTACTTATGAAAAAACTCTATTTTTCACAGTTGTTTCCCTTGGGTTTTCTACAACAGGGCTTAGCAAACTGTGACTCATGGGCCAAGTCCTCCCCACTGCCTTTTTTTTTGCGAATAAAGTTTTCTTGGAACACAGCCACATTCATTCATTCATGTACTAGCTGTGGCTGCTATGGCAGAGTTGAGTAATTCCCACAGAGATGGTATGTCCTGCAAAGCCTAATGTGTTGGCTCTCTGGCCCTCTACAGAAAAGGTTTACTGACACCTGTGCTACATAATCACAGACTAATTTTTTTCCATTGTTCTTATATTTTCTGTCTATTTGAATCACAGAGCTAGAAGGATTATACAATCCATATTTCTACCTTTGTATTCTCAAAAACCTGTTGTTTGAGGAATTCATCTTGAAAGAATAGCATTAATTCAAGCCCCAGTGAAGACTCAAAGAGACCAAGTACATACCACTAACCAGCTTTCTTGAGAAACTAGAAACTTCGATTGGCTCACCTGATCAATGACCTTCATCACACACAATGGAGGAAGATACAGTTATTTGTAGGGAAGCTACTGTTCTTCATTAACTGTGAAGAAATTTGTGGATAAATTTTGAAAATAAAAGTAAAACAAAACTTTATTTCTTTCTCTGAAAAAAAGTGTAACCTTTCTGCCTAACTTATTCACCCTTTCCACAAAACCTATCCCCATGTTCCCTCTGTAAAGAACTCTCAGAGGGTGAAAGGAAATCTTTAGTTTGGGATATTATTATTTATGTGCCCTGAGGTGAAGAAATGGCAACTTTTAAAAGCATTTAAGCTCATAGCCAAATATTATAACTCTAGATTCTCATAATTTCTCTCTCCCTGAGTCTTGACATTGAAGCTAAGCTGATCACCTCTTACCCATTAGGATGGTTCAAAACAAACAGAAGATAAGTGTTCGTGAGGCTGTAGAGAGATTGGAACCCTTGTCCTCTGCTGGTAGGAATGTATAATGGCATGGTTGCTCTGGAAAGCAGTATGGCAGTTCTTTAAAAAGTTACAAGTAGAATCACCATGTGATCCAGCAATTTCACTTCTGTGTATATATCCAAAAAAATTGAAAACAGGGTCTCAAAGATATTTGCACATCCATGTTCATAGCAGCATTATTCACAAAAGCCAAGAGGTAGAAGCAACCCAACTGTCCATCAACAGATGAATGAATAAACAAAATGTGGTCTGGACATACGAGTACACTGGGATATCACCCAGCCTTAAAAAGGAAGGGAATTCGGACTCATTTGTGCAGCATGGATGAACTTTGAGGACATTGTGCTCGATGAAATAAACCAGTCATAAAAAAAGACAAATATTGTATGATTCCACTTATATGTGGCACCTAAAGTACTCAAATTCAAAGTACTGAAATAGAGACAGGAGGTAGAATGGTGGTTGCCAGGGGCTGGAAGGAGGGGGAATGTGGCGTTATTGTTTGGTGGGTACAGAGTTTCAGTTTTCCAAGAGGAAAAACTTCTGGAGATGGTTGCATAATGATGTGAATACATTTAACCCTACGGAACTGTGCACTTATAAACAGTTAAGATGGTAAATTGCTATGTGTATTTCACCACAATTTAAAAAAAAAAACCTAAGCTGATGGTATAACTGAGCTAGTAATTTTGACACAACATGTGACGGAGTCCAGACAGAGTTTCTATTTAGCCCATCCTCATGGTTTCATGGCAGTTACTTTATCTAGTTAGCTCTGTCAGGTGATAGGATGTTTCAATGAGGAGAGAAATAAAATCAAGTTGATGGATCTGTTTTCATCCCTTGTTCCTGTAATGTTGTATAGATATAATCTCTGGCAAGAGTTTCTGTTAACTGTGCTGGTTCTCATCATCAGGTTCCTTTTATGAGTCTGCCAGAAAGAAGAAAAAATTGATGATTTGTGTTTGCCTCTGAACACCATTGAGATGGGCTGGATTCCTATCGGTGCCATTGCCAAATACTTTAACCCCTCACTCACTCAAGACGAGACTGTGCTAAGAATTAGAATTTGAATTCTAAATTGCTGTCGTGGCCCAGACCTTTACTCAGATCACCCTGACCCAAATCAGCTGGAAGTTAATTTCTAAAGGTGGAAAATGGCTGGATAATATTATGGAACAAAATTCCATTCACGATGTCATGAGAAACCAGTCTGTAGCAAATAAAATGGTTTCAGCTGTTTTTGTGAATTAAGGATTGCATGTGTGTCAACTTCCATTGTGCGTGCTACATTTCCTTCAAAAGAAGTGCAAAAATACCCATCAGAAACAAAACTCAGAAGTTGCAGTCACAAAGACGAGCAGAGAAGCCTGAGTATTCATTTAAGGTAGCAAATTGCTGCTTGTCACATCTCGCTGCCTTGTCATAACTGTAAGGCATTCTGAAAGAACAAGCAGTGCCTCAAGGAAAGCTTTGAGTAGCATGGTGCTTTCAGAACTTTCTTCTCTGTTGCATGCATTAGGAGATTGCTTCTTTCTTCCTTTTGTGGGGTTTGTTTTTCGGTTTTTCCAGTTGCTGTTGGGTAAATGTTTGAGTCACAAACCTGCCATTTAAAAATATTCTGGGATTTTTTTTTCCAGGTATAGTCTGCAGGTACTAGAGGTTGATTTTTTCCCCCCCATTACAGATGAATAATTCAGGCCTCCTATTTGAAGACAATCGAGATTTGGCCATATTGCATTTATCATTAGATGACCAGTGCTTGGGTAAAGTACAGCCAAACCCAGTCCCTGTTTCTGGTTGAAGCATCTTGTCATACAAGAGGAAAAGGCTGAAACAAAAAAAAAAAAAAAAAAGCAAAATACGTTTAGTGTGTAGAATAGCAGAATATGAAGGGACATTCCTAAATTACTTAGACTTCTTAGATTTAAAAGGTTTGTTATTCAATTAAAATAAAAATTCCTTTAAAAAAATTTTAGCAAAAGAGAAATAGAAAACACAATGACTATTGTATCTATTGAACAAATTGTACTGGTAATTGAAAAACCTTCCCCCAAAGAAATCTTTATACCCAGATGGCTTTACCAATTAATTCTTTTGAATATTTAAGAAAGAAATAATATCAGTCTTATACAAACTGACTCCAGGCAATAGGAAAAGAGGAAAAACTTCTCAATTTTTAAAAGAAGACTAGCATACACTTGATACCATAACAGGATAAAGATATTATAAGATAGGAAAATTTAGGCCAATATCTCTCATTATATAAACACAAATATTTCATACAAAATTTTAGAAAATTGAATCAAATAATTTATTTAAAAGGATAATATGCTTGTATCACAATTAACTTGATTTGGTCCTAGAAATGCAAAGTTGGTTTAATGTTCAAAATTAATGTTGTTCATACTGTTAGCAGAATAAAGAGAAAATCTTATAATCGACTCATAGATGCAGATGGAATTTAGTAAAAATGAACGTCCATTCATGTTTGAAACTTTAAGCAAGGTGGAAGTAGAAAGGAACTTCTAAATTCTGATATAAGGTACCTACAAAAATAAACCCACAGCAAATATCAAACTTGATTGTGAAATAGTGAAAGATACTATCCTGAGATCAGAACAAGAAAAGAAGGGCCATGTCACAATTTCTCTTCAACATCGCACTAGAGGACCTAGCCAGGGCAATAAAGGAAGAAAAAGTAATAAAAGCTTTAAAGATCGAAAAGCAATAATGATTGAAAAGCATAATTATGTGAACAATTATGTTTCTAGAAGATACAGTAAAATTTACTAATAAGCTATTAGAACTAAGTGAATTCAGCAGGGTCCCTGAATACAAGGGCAATATATAAAAATAAATTCTATTTCTGTATACCAGCAACAAATACTGAAAAATAATTTTTAAATACCATTTACAATAATGTCAGAAAAAAATGGAGAGATATGCGATATTCATGGACTGGAAGACTCAATATTGTGAAGATGTCAGTTCTTCCCAAATCTCTAGATTCAATGCAATTTCAGTCAAAAACCCAACAGGTTTTTCATGGAAATTGACAAGCTGAGTATAAAATATGTGTGGAAATTCAAAGGAATAAAAATAGCAAGGCAATTGAAGAACTAAGTTAAAGGATATATATTGCTCGATGTCAAGAACTAATGCTAGGGGAGTTCCAGTCAAGATGGCAGAATAGACAGTCCCCAGCATCACCCTCTCCCACAAATCAACCAATTTACAACTATAAAAATGTAACATCAGCCAAGATGGGACTGCTGGAGCTCAGGGGAAGAGGAGAGCACCTACAGAGTTCATGAAGGCGGGAGAAACCATGATGAGAGAAAGAAAAAACTGAGCATTTCAGACCGCGGCTGCTTTAAGGCTGGAGCTGCTGAGCGCATGGAGCAGGAGCTGGCAGAAGCCACAGCTGTGCCCTTCAGATGGAGTTACTTGGAGGCGGCAGGAGAGAAGAAGTTCTTGGCGGCCCCCAGGACAGCAAGACCACTAATAGGGTTCCCATGGACCCATGCAGGAGTGAGGAGCCAGAACAACTGAAAAAAAGGAGCCACTCAGAGGCTGGTGAGTCATCACAAGGGACTGGTACAGGGCCCGTCCCATGGGAAGTGTTTGGAGCACAGGCAGTGGGGGAGGTGGGCCCACCGGAAGAACACTGGGACACAGCAAGGACAGCCAGTCCACACCCCAATCAGCACAGAACCACTCAGAGGAGACTTGTGGGGAACGCAAAATTGCATGGGGTGCAGTTTGATGAAAAAACTCAGGCCCAGATCAGTTTCTGCACAACCCATATCCACTGGGTCTCTGGAGAGCCAGAAGTACCCACAAGGTCAACCATTAAATCCTGAGCTGCACAAAAAGCCTTCCCTAGGGAAAGAGCAGCAAAGCAGCAATTTAGCTAAACTACACAGCTCAAGTACTGGTTCCCACAGGAAGGTCTCCCATTTTAGAAGTAAACAAAGGACAAAAAATTAGTTCCAGATCAGGCACACCACCAGCGCCTTGGGGTCTGCCTAGGAACTGGAGGCTTGGAGTCGGGCACCAGATCCCACTCCCACAACCAGGCACACAATGCGAGCACCTCGGGGCCTGCCCAGGACCCGAGGCACAGAGAAGGGGACTGGGCCCCCCTCCCACAACCAGGCACACCATGCCAGCGCCACAGGGCCCACCCAGTGACCCAAGGCATGGAGCCGGGGACCAGACACACCCCACAACCAGGCACACCACCAGCGCCAAGGAGCATGCCAAAAACATTGCCTTCATGTGGGTGGCCCACCACAGACACCACAATAACCATGGCTGCCATGAAAGGGGCTAGATGCCACAACCACCACGCAGAGGGTCTGTCAGCCACTGGAGTGCATTGATACAAGGAGAGTCACCAGCAGAGATAAAGAAAAGAAGAGGATGTCTATCTCCAGAAGACCATTTCAGAGAGACAGAAGATGCATCTGCTCTATGATAATATTGGGGGACCTGATCACACCTCTCAGCATTGGACAGATCATCTAGGCAACACATCAACAGAGTAACCATTACTCTTTCAGAGGGAGAGAAGAAATCTAGGGTAATTAGAGGGGGGGGGAGGTAGAGTGGGTTGGGGAGAGATTGGACAAGGGACATAAAGAATAATTACGATTCGTAACAATATATATGCTAGTAACATTGATTTGATCAACATATCTCAGTGTTGAACTCCAAAAATATGTATAATCAATTTTGATTCAATAAAAAATAAAGAAAGAAGAACTAATACTAGGCTGCAATGGTTAAAACAATGTGGTGTGGGTGTAGATTAGGCAAAGACACCAGAGGAACAGAAGAAACTGTCTAGATCCACACACATGTAATCACCGAATTTAAATCAAAATGACCACCGCAGTGAAGCAGGGTCTGCAGAATAAATGATGCTTAATCAGTTGGTTATCTGTTTTCAAAAAAGCAGTTATGTATTTCTTCCTCATGAGGATTCCTATTCTGCTTTTGTGTAAAAGTCCTGCTGTAGTTCAGTATTTCAAGGACAGGCATCAGAACCAACAGCAAATCTGCATATTTCTTCCTTGTGTAGTTTTCACCCCCTGAAATGACTGTTGAGAAGTAACTGAGAAGATATTAGCCTCCCTAAACACGGATATTATTTTATCATATACATATAAAAGAAGAGAGTGAAATCATAAATACGGGACTCTCTGTTTCCTCCAGCCAGTTTAACTTCTCCCTAAAGTGGGAGAATGAAAATAGTAAAATCACAGCTTACTGAGTTTTATGTCCAGGCAATGGGCTTGGTCTTTGAATGTGAAATCTCATTCAATGACAATTAACTGCTAAACTTAATAAAATGATTTAAGTGATTACAGTTTACAAGTTTTACAAGCATTATGGACTGAATGTGCCCCCCCAAATTTATGTATTGAGGCCCTAACCCACAATGTGGCTGTATGTGGTGTAAGGAAGTAATTAAAGTTAAATGAGATCAAAAGGGTGAGGTCCTGATACTATAGGGTTAGTGTCCTTATAAGAAGAGGCTCCAGAAAGCCCTCCCTCTCTGAGTGTACACACCAAGGGAAGACCATCTGAAGACATAACAAGAGGGCCATCTACGAGCCAGGAAGAGAGCTCTCACGAGAAACCACAGGGGCCAGAACCTTTGGTTTTTGATTTCCCAGCCTCCAAAACTGTGAGAAATAAATTCTAGTTACTTAAGCCCTCCGGTGTGTGGTATTTTGTTATAGCATACGAGCAGATATCAAGCTACAGAATTCTGCTCAGAAGAGAGCAGAAAAGTCTTATCTTCAGTTCTTCTGTGTATACTCTGCAGCCTGTCTATACAAGGTTGTTCATTTACAGACAGGCTTGACTAATGGCGGGGCACGTTCCCAGCTGGTAAAGGCTTGGAAGGGCAGTATAATGTCGTGCTTAAGCGTTCACATGCTGGAATCACCTGGCCTGGGTTTAAGTCCAGCTCTGCACCTTGGGCAGGTTACTTAACATCTTCATTATCTTCCAAGTGGAGATAATAGGACAAATCTCCTAGAGTTGTTGTGAGCCTTACATAAAGTAGTACACGGAGGGCACATGGTGCGCTGTTTCTAATATTAAGTGTTACAATGGTGATGATGGGGCGAGATCAAGTCTTCACACAAAATGCCTCTTTCACGCAAAATATTTGGTTAGACATCTGATGTAACTGTGTGTGAGGGTACTTAAAAAATTTCATGGAAAATTAGAATTGAAAGATAATACAAATCTTGCCACAAACTTTTTGAAATACCCTCATATAGTTAGATTTTAAAGCCTAAATATCTTAGCGCTGTCTTCTAAAGACTTCATTGCTGCAGGGTTGATCTGACCATGAGTACAAAAGCAAGCAGCAAGGCAGGCGAGCTTATTTCTATTAACCTGGCACCACAAAACACTTTGAACAAGGGCCCTATTATCTTGTAGGTAACAGGTGGTGTCTGGGGTATTAAGCTGTTCTGGGCAGAATTTCAGATTTCCATTCTTCAGTGCTTGAGGCAGTACACTTCTATCATAAAGCGATCAATAATAATTAGGTGTCTGGAATAAAATGCAGTACACCATTATGCTCCCTACATCTGGAAGGAGAATCTCACTTAACTAGCTCTAAATCAATGAATTTTCTTCTTATTCCTGGGGGGAGTGTTAGAAGCAGCAGAGAACACGATGGAGATGTGAATTGTGAATCTCAGCACAATCGCACACACAAAAAGAATGTTATAACACTCTCTTACAAGGAACAGAAGCAAGCCCCAAAGCATCAAGTCTTTACTTCTAACATCATCGTTTTTATCCCATGACATTCTCCATCCCTGCACGGTCGCCTGTTTCACATGTAATGAAAAAGTCTGTCATCGTAGGTGATGTGTAGGTGAAAGGACAAAGTGGAGGTTGTAAGTGGGACTTCATGTAAATTATTTCTCAGATCTTAGTTTTATTAAATCCTGTTCTCACATGTTCCCATATCGGGGGCCAATAAATGGAGACGGAGTTATTTCTCCGGTGCCTCATAGATCTCAGAAGAGACAACCGATACTTACTCTGTTAGAATTTGATTTGAAGTTTCCTGCACAGATTGGGGTAGAGAGATAGAAAATGGAATCTAAGTTGTAACATAACAACCTTCCTCAGTGTGCTCCTGAAAGTGTGTAGCCTGGTCCTTGCAAAGCTACCTCCTCCAAGTTGCTTCTGACTTGTCACTTTAAGGATGGTCTCCAAGAGTAGTCCATTCTATTTTCCAAATTCAGAATCCTTCTGTAAAATTACTCACCTCTAGAACTTTCTGCCAGCTTTCTTTCCCCAGAACTTCAGGCCTCTGTCTTTCTCTCGGAACACTTGGAAAAAGACTAAGAAAGTGTTAAGAGCAACCCTTTTATACTCTCGTCTGACCTACTTGAAGAAATCACCAAGAAAAGACTTATTGTGGCATATTTATTGCCTTGTAATCACCCTTTCTTTCGTCAACTGGAGTTAGTTTACTGGCCAGCTGCATGATCTCATCATAGGGTGCCTGAGTTTCTTATTCCCCTTCAGAGACTATTACAATGGTACAAAGAGAAACAGAGTTAGTAAGAATGTCCTTTAAATGTTTTTTATTTTGCAAAATAAGGAAAATACATTTAAAAAATGGTTTCAGCATCAATATATGCTGAAATATGTTTAACAAATGACTATAAAGTGAACACCATGTAACCAGTGCCCAAGTCAAAAAATAAAATATTGCCAGAACCTGGAAGCCCCTTAATATACCTTTCTGATTACAATTGCCCTCCCCATCAGAGGTAGCCACTGTCCTAATTTTTATTGTAATCATATCCTTGCTGTCCTTGCACCTGTAGTTTTAAAGCTTAGATATGTGCATCTCTAAACCATACGTTTAATAGATTGTGTAATTGTATAGCCATCACCTAATAGTTACTAAGATTTGGCCATATTTGTTGCTTTTTGGGGGGCGGTAGGGATACAAAGTGTTTTAATGTAAATTACAGGCATTTCTAATCATGCACCTCTTAAAAATAAGGAATAAGGGAAATGTCCTATATAACCACAAAACCATTATTATATGTAGCAAAATTAATAATCCCCTAATATGTTCTAATTTATTTATTTATATTTATATTTATATTTACCGAGTTTTACCATATTTATATTTACCTAGTTGACCCCAAAATGCTTTTACAGCTGGTTTGTTTAAAGCAGGATCCAGTCAGGATTCATGAAAAGTGCCCTCTGACAGCCTATTTACAGCTTAAAATGAGTCTGTGTCCCTTCCTTTTTTACATATACCTAATCAGTTAATAGAGCTCCTACAGGACCTGTCTGCAGGCACTTCTTCCATAGTAAAGAAGAAAACAAGTCGCTTCCTCTATGATAATGATATGGTCTACTCTCACATGCTATCACTCCAGAGGAAATGGTACTGTCTGAATTGCTGTCAGAAGACATACCTAATATCAATTATGTTAAAGCCAACATTGTTATGTTGGGCACATACTCTGTGGTATTGGGCTGCTCGAGGTTAAATGAGTCTATGCCTTTACTTATTTGGGGAGTGCATTCAACGGTGGGCCCATCCATGGGAGCTCATTGGAGTGCAGTTCTCTACTGACAAGTTTCTCGCAGGACCGCAGGTGTACAGGTAGATGGATGGTTGGTCACTTTGTTCCATTAGGATCTTCCAGGTCAGTCATGGCTTCTTCACTTGATATGGCAGGACTTGGGGTTTTTGGTTATGTTTGATTCAAACATTTACTAGAAAGCTCTTTACTAAAGAGTTTGGCCCTTCCTATCTAACTGTATCCCTGCTGAGTGGGCTGACCTCCCCGGTGCCTTTTCAAAACAGAACGCCGTGTCTGCTCCCTGCAACCTGGTATATATAGATCAGCATCTCTCAGAGGCTCTTCCTCAGAGCACATGTCCTGTGGTACTCCGTAAAAGGGACATATTGTCCAATGAATTGGGGAGAAACACTGGGTTAAACCCAGTTAAACTGCTCTCTTTACTTTAGGTCTTCTCAGGGCCTTCACTGTGCTAGTGAACACTGTGATTCTCCAGTGGTATGTGGCATTACCCAAAACTATTTGCCCTCAGACCCCTTTCTTAGAGTATCTCTGGGGGTTACTCTAATGCAAGACAAACTTTAGAAAATGCTGCCCTAAATGACTTGGATATAATCACAGACAACAGTAAATAAACAATCTCATCTCCTACCTCACAGGCCATAAAGACCTTATCCAAGCTAGCTACTTAGCATTACACAAGCACAATGGTTGGAGTTCCATGTTGGGGATGAGGATTTTTGTTCATGTGCCTCTCTACTTGGACTTTGCTAAAGCTCCTACCGTAGTAATGGGAGAGGGAGAGCGGGGACCAGCACTGACATAGAGCAGAGCAGGACTATGCTTATTATCGGGTGATGAGGACACTTAGGCCTCAGATCCTTTTAGATGGAATTTCCACGTGGTTTGGATTTTTAGAGGGGAAAAACGTTCTAAATGGTCAGCCTTTCTGATTTTGAGGATCACTGGGCCCTCATCGCCAAATATGAAAAGAATTTTCATTTTGAATTAGTGATTCGATAAGCTTGCTTTGGATAATCAAGTAATTGAAAACCTTCTTTCCTAGTATTAACTGGGTTATAGGCAAAATGTTTAGATTTTAGCACTCTTGAACACAAGGTGATAAAAGACACAGTATTTGGTGCTTCTACAAATTGCCTCTATATTAACATGAATTTTTCTTGAATATGTTTATTATACCATGCTGTCTAAAACCGGACATTTGGAGTTGCATTCTTTTTTTTCTTTTTTCCTTTCCTTTCTTTTTTCAGCATAACGTTTAGATTGACAACCTTGTTTTCTCATGAATTTCCTTATGAAATAAAAGACCAACTGGCATTTGCCATCTGGTCTTTCAACATAGAAGACCACCAGGTTTTTCCCATTCCTCCAGATTCTTTCTCCTGCTTCTCCTCTTTTATATATTGCATGTATACATTTAATTTTGAAATAGTCTTTTCATCTTTAAAGAATGAAAGCATTTCCTTTAGCGATAGCGTAATGTGGATTGATTGTTTCATTTTGGATCTTTCTAGGCCATAGTTGTTGCACTGTATTAATAATTCTCGTCATTATGAAGCCAGATGGGAAGTGGAGTCATGTTTGAGGTTCTGGAGGCTCATTCCATTTGCCTCTTGTAGATTTCTAGCCTAAAATTCCCTTTCACTGGAGTTGTGAAATTTAAAAGGGATAAAAGTACTGATTTTACTTGTAAGTTGACTGTTTTAAGGACTGAAGGTATGAGACTGCAGTAGGCTACTGCAAATTTCATCCTTTCTTAATTGCTTTTATCCCTTCAAACTTCTGTTCCTTTTAGAATGTAATTTAAAGGTAGTTGAGCAGGGAATTTAACAAAGATAGATTATCCTAGAGAAAAATCTAAACAAGTCTCTGTTCTGGTCTCTGAGCAGGACCAAATTACTTGTTCCAGAATCAGTGTTGGTTTTTTTACCCCCTACTTCCTCATCTTTTTTTTTTTAAATAAGAAAGCAATACTTAAAAGTTATGAAACATTAGAATTTTTCTCTTCCATCAGTACTGGGAGCCCATAGAAGATGCCCTGTCCAGAAATTGTACCTCTAGCTATATATTCTAGAAAAATCCTTATACATGTTCACATTGGTGTCTACACAAGTATGTTCACAGTGGCCATGTCTGTATGTCAAAAAATCTTGGAAACAACTTAAATTTCCTTCAGTTGCAGTCTGGTTAAATAAATTATGGCATATACATCATTTGAAATGGTATGCAGTACTCAAAAAGAATGAGGTGGTCCTGTATGTACTGATGGGAAGATCCCTAAAACCTGTCGATAAGTTAGAAGAAGAATAAGACTTGTGTGACAATATGTGAAGGATGATTCCATTAATGTTTTTAAAAGCCGTATTTATATATAGTGTGTGGAGGGTGAGTATTGGACAGGTGGGAGAGGGAGAGAATGAAAATATCAAAGGAGGGTAGTAGTGGGATTTGCAGAGTTGAGCCTATTGAGGGGGAGACAGTGAGAAAGGACTTTGTTTTCTCTATATTTCTTGAACTTATTACAGTGAAATGTTTTCATGTATTATTTTCATAAGTTTTTGAAAAAGTATATGTATGCAGGAAAAAATAAAGAAAATGCCCTAGTTGTTTTTAACAAATTCATCCACTGAGAATGAGCCCATCCAAGATGCTTATCTCAAATTCATTGATGTCTAAAAAGGATAGGATTCCGTGGCTTATCACAAACCCACGTGGATAGGGAGACTGGAAAAATAGAGGTGATGGGAAACTGGCTTTCAGTAAATATGACATAGACTGCAGTGGTGGCCCAGTAGAGGAATTTACAGAATTGATGAGACTAGAACTTCTCTCACTCTGTTATTAGGGTTAGTCTTTGGGCTCTTTCCATCATACTCTTCATTTCTAAACACTTGCTCACATGTAAACAGACGTCAGAACAATCAAGTGAAACGTAAAGCTGTGGAAATCCCCCTAGTTTTTCCTTCCTTAACAAACCAGCACAAGGATTGGTGTGTTTTAAAATATGGATTTTATGATTATTGAGGTATAGTGAGGCCCACAGATGGGGAGATGACTGCAATGAAAAGATAGGTGGTTGTTATTGCAGATCACAAGAGCAAGGACACGCCACGCCATGTAGGGCCACACAGAGAAGTGCCAGTCTGGTCAGGAGGCAGAGAGAGTGAGGAAGAAACATGGGCAAGAGCCTTTATTGTGGTTTCCATGGGAAGGAATGGGAGAGGCAGAGTCAACGGGTTTAGGATTGGCTAGTTTGAATAATTTCCATGGGCTCTGGGCTTAAGAGCTGTCCCTAGTTGTCTGGTGCCTGGCTCTGGAGTAACTAGAACAGGTGGACAGTGGCCTGGAGTATAAGAGCCCCATAGAGGAGGTGGTTGGGATTACGGGCTCTGGACTGGTTGGTTTGCATATGAAATACATATGCACAGGCATGTCATCTACTATCTCTAGGAACCGGCTGGCCCTACAAGAGGCAGTCCATTCAGAGTGAGCAAGACCGAGATGTCAAAGCATCAGAACACAGAATAAAAATGCATGGTTCATTCTCAGGGGTAAAGATGCAAGAATCAGCATGCTTTGGGGGTTTCCTGCCTAGATTTTATGTCAAGGCGGAATTTGGTGGCAAGCTTAGAGAGTCTTTCTTGGATGTGTCAACCTTTGAATATGTTTTTGGGGGCGATTTTGGGCCACTCTTGGTACAATAATTGAGAAATCGTTCACGCACTCATACTTCAGGCAAGACGGACAGGTGCAGCCTCTTTCTATGTGTTTGGATCTACTCAACTCTTTGTGGGGCTGTCAAAGCAAATCAGAATTTGTTTCTCCCTTTTCCCTCCTCAAGCTATCTCATATGTTGGTTTAGAATTTCAGTCTGCATTTACCTTTCTTTATGTGCCATATTTCTAACCTTTTAATTTAATGTTGGCTTCAGCTTTCTGTGCCCTATTAATTTCTTAACTGTTTGCTTAGATTTACTGTGTTCATTTTTTTAACCAATGCTTTTGCCATTATGGGTATTTTCCTTTGTGGTCACTCTTTTTTTTTTTTTAACCCACTTTTAACAGCTTTATTGAAGTATAATTTATATACCATAAATTAACCCACTGTAAGTATACAACTCAATGATTTTAGTCCATTTAAAGAGTTGCGAAATCATCACCACAATCTAGTTTTATAACCAAAATCTTAACACAAAAGCATCCCCATCTATGGTCAGTCAGATCTTATACTGCCCTATGCATTAATAACTTAACACTAAATAAAAGTGATCCTTACATTTTAGAACAGGTTTTCTTGTTTTAAAATAAGTCCTACTGACTTTATTTTTTAATATAAAAATAATACCTGCTTGCATGTTTTTGCCACATGTTTAACAATACGGATTTTCATTCTTTTTTTTTTCTTTCATTTTTTTTTTTCCCTGTTTCCCAAAGGCCAAACGCTGCCAGGTGATCAGCTCACCCTCATGCCTCATTCTCATTCAGTGAATGTGTCTCATTTCTGCCACCTTTGAGCAGGTGCATACACATTTCACCTCTCTCTTCCCCAGTACTTTGCTCCTCTTCTTCTGACTTCTTTTACTTTTCATACTTTTTTCCCTCTTCTTCCTTTTTTGTCCTTGTTCTACCCAAAGCTACAATTATTGGAGAGGGAGAGTTGGACCATATAGCCTTGCTTGGTGAAAAGGAAACCATTATATTTTCTTTTTTCACCACATTAACCCCACTTTCCCCTGTGTTTTGTGGACCGGTAGTAAACCAGGTCAAATGGTTTGTGTTGTCCTTCTGCACCAGACAGCCCACCTTATTATTTCATTTCCCGGAGCAGTGGTGAGTTTGTCTTTGGCCCCAGTTAAACTTAGCCCTGACTTTGGAAGGGCAGCTCAAAGTAAGATTCGGAGGGAGGCATCTTGCATACCTTGTTAAGAGAGAGAACAAGTAAAGAGTGTCTTAGAAGGAGGAAGCTTCTAAGAATAAAGTGTAATTATCTCACATTCCCATGATGTTCAACCCCAAGTAAACTGATAATAAGATTGCCTTCCACTTTTACAGCTTTACTGTTTCCATATACATTACAACGATCCTCACAGCAATGTAGTATCATGGAGAAAAAGTGCGGAGGGGAAGGCATTAAAGCCTGTTTCTGCTCTTTCACTTACTGCTTTGTGACTCTGAGCGAGTTAATTTTGCTGGGCCTCAGGTACCTCATCTGTAAAATGGGAATGATAATACTTCATAGAATTAGGGTAAGGATTAAGTTAAATAACAAACTCTCTATCCTTATCAGAATGAACTGTGCATTCTCTGTGGGTACAGTACCAGGAAATGGACAAAGCCATAGACTAAATAAATAATCTCTTCCAAGAATGTCGGTTTAACTTGGAAATTGGTGGCGGTGGTGGTGGAGGGGGTATTTGCTTGTTTAAATTAGAGCAGATATATTATGTGAGGTCCATCTTAATTTTTAACGACAATACATCAAAGAAATGGCATGCTTGGAACAGGCAACTTTAAGTCATACCCTGGGGGCCCCTGGCACTCTGCCTTTGAGGAGTGTTTCCATGAAGTGTTTGAGAAGCACTGACACGTGAAAGAGTCTACCGTAGTCTATGCCACACAGCACGGTGGCGTGTAACTTCTATTTATGTTTTATGTTGCATCCAGTTGTATTTCCCTAGCACCTACCTGGCCATCTCCTCTTGGACGTGGCTAACACTGGACTCATCATCTACCAATAGCTTTAAACAAACAGTGTGGTTACCTGCTCACACCTGCTTCTCTGTTTGTCGTTTGCTTGCAGCCCTGGAAAGGAAAATATCAATGCGGCAAAGCAGGGAGGAGTTGATAAAGCGAGGGGTCCTGAAGGAAATCTATGATAAAGGTAAGGAGGACTGGTCTGCTGTTCGTGGCCAGCAAGCTGTGCATGGAATCTCTGTGCATGTTTCCTGGAGTTGCATTTCATTTTCTGCATCACTTTATAGGATTTGAACCTTTAAAACTCCAGACAATTCTGGAGGGAAAGGAGCATGTAGTAGATAGTGCTAAAGCTATCAGTGTTATATGAGAAGAGGGAAACGAAGCTCTCCTTTCTCAGCATTGCAATCAAACCACAGGATGCTAAGAAAAATGGTGCAGCTGCCGGGATGAGGAGGTGCAGGTTGCCGGTCTGTTGGTTCGCGAACACACACAACTGGGATGAATTTCATTGCTTAGGCTCTTTCGGGCACTAGGGGTTCCCAAAACAAATGCTAAAAATCCACAAGAGTCTAGGATTTCCTTAACAGGTTTTTGTTTGTTTTTGGCAGTCTGTCTCCTCACAATAGAAGAAACTGAAGTGGAGAAAATTATGATATAGGACTATGCACATAAGATATTTTAAAGGATATTATTTACTGTGATTCAAATGCTCTGTAAATGTGTCCACAAGTGGTTGCTAGTGATTACTGCCTCGTGTCTTTGCTTATTGATTTACTCTTTAAATATGAACGTACGCAGTGGTTTACATAGTATATCAAGTATTCTTTGCTCCCCTTTTCTGAGAGCTTTGCTGTCTTAAATTGCACTTGCATGTGTGCCCTCTCTCTGCTGCTTCTGTCTTCTTTCTTCTCTCTCCTCTCTCTCCCATCCTCAGGACACACTCTCCCTGTTAGGGCTTTAAGTGGAATAACAGACTGTCACTTCCAGTCTTGTTACAGTTGTCAATAGTAGTTGTCTGTGTCAGGTCTTATTGTTTCAGGCTGGTGTTATTTGGCAGGCTAGATTATTAAATCACATAATATTCTACTTTAAAGATCCATCCCGATAGTCAAAGTGCTCCAGGAATTCTGATGACGCGGCCAGTTTTCTGTGTTTCTGTAGTCCCTGTGCCTCGTTTGTGTGCTGACACAAAAAAACAGGATGTGCTGCTAGGGTGTGGTGCTTCTCATTGATGACACCCTTTTGTGAGTTGGTCCTTATTCCTCTGGTCCATCTCACCTCATCCAGTGCTGTCATGGGGCTTCCCAGTTTATTTTTGTATTTTTGAAGTATTTTCCCTTAGCATAAAATGCCAGCCTGAAATGCAAGTTGGAAGAAGCACAGTTCTTGCCCAGCCCTGGTGGCAAGGGATACTGGAGGCGGGGTGTGCAGTTGTGCTGTTTCAAACTACGTTCTGTAATGATCCGAGCCTCCTGGGTCCAAGGAATCCCTGAGGTACAACACCTTATCCATCTACTTGTAGGTAAGGCCATACCAGAGTATAGCTTCTCTGGTTAAGATCTCCAGGGGAAAAGAATCCATAATTTTGTCACTTTCCTCCAATGTCTTGCTTTCTGTGCAATTGCCCAACCCTTCCTGGTATTGACCTTAAATCTCCACACTTCATCATAAGCTCCTTTCTCCTTGTCAGTCTTTAAGAGAGATGGAAGATATCTGACTACAGGTATAATATTATATACTAAGCACCCAAATGCTGAAGTAAATATTACTGTCACAGCTAACGCCTGTCCAGACTCTTAACAGTCTGTCTCCCACCCACTTCTTTCTTCTTAACCTTCCTATCTCTCACTGTAAAACTTCAGGAATCTTCTGAAGTGGAGAACACTTTTCACTATAGCATTTATTGTTTCCATTACATCTAACAACTGGGTGAAGGTAAGTATTGCCCAAGTGGCTTCCTGACTTAAAGAAATCAGACTGGTAGAGCAAAAGGCACGTTCTATAGGGAAAGACACGTGGGGCCATTGAGGCTGGGGCTAGTCAATGACACTCCAGCAGTCGGGAGTTTCCCAGGAATGGGGGAGGTCCTCATCCTCAGCTGTTTCTCCATCAGCAGGCACAGAGCTGCCACACACACACACTCAATAAGTGGTTGTGGAAGAAAGAACAGTCCCCCCCACCTGTCACTTGTCACCACAGCTTTCTGTTTTATCTTTGCACTTGTCACGGCCTGCTCCATTTGCTTGTTGACTGACTTTCCTTACTAGCACGAAACTGCAGGAGGGCAGGGACCTCAGAGGCTTACTGCTAGATCCCCCGAGTCTTGAATAATGTCTGATGGAGATTAGACTCTCAGAAATGTTTACTGTTTGGATGATGGGAAGAGGAGAGGAAGAGGGCGACTAAGATTAAAACTCCATTGCACATAGTGGGTGTATTGGTTTGTGTTTGCTATGGGATTTTCTGATAAAAGCATCTATTTAGATTCACTGTAGATATTAATCTCATTACCTTACACAAGGGTACTTTAAAAAGTCCATGGAATGATTCATATTATCTTTTAATTCCAACTTTCCATGAACTTTTTGAAGTACCCTCATATTTCATACACTACGTCAGCAGTTAGGAGCATGGGCCCTGGAATCAGATTACCTGGATTCAATTCCAGCTCCACTACTGACTGGCTGTGCAACTTTAGTCAAATTGCTTAACTTCTCTGTGCTTCTGTTTCCTTATCTGAAAGTGCAGATACTGTTGTGATGCAGATTGCATGCAGTAACCCATGCAAAATAGAACAGTGGCTGGCATCCTATAAATTTTCAAGAAATTTTAATGTGATTATTAATATCATCATCATCATCATCATTATTTATATTTTTCAAACCTTTCACACGCCTCACTCTAGGTGACCCTATCAACAGCCCAAGAATTAGGAAGGGTCCCCTTTTCTCTGATAATTAAAAAGGCATAAAGACCTTCAATCCCCTCAAAATGGTCTTACCAGTGTCAGTGCCCAGTGAGAACCCAGCTCCTGTGCCTAATTCAATTCTCTTTTTACATGTCCCCCATGCTTTCCTTTTAGCCTCTAAATGAGTGATTTTCCTATCGTTTATTCTTTCCTTTCTGTACCATCATTCTCCTTGAGATTCGGGTGGACGACAGAAATAAAATTTTATTGCCACAACCTCATGAACAGCAAATGGCAAGGAGACTCTAATCATTTTTTCAAGTTGTTAGTTTCAAAGATACATTCCACAGATTTGGAACAATCATTCCGTATTGCCTGGCTGGTAATTCCTCGTTTTGCACCGCCTCCTTGTGTTAGTGCACATGACTCTAGCTAGTTACCTGGCAGCAAAATCATTTCCACCAGAGATGTGTGGTCCCTGACAGCTGCCGCATCGATTTGTAATTACTGAGTCAGCCCATCCACCCCCGCCCAGCCTTCCAGGTCTGGCCTCTGTTTACGCTGCAGTTACACTGTTTGTGTGCATGATATTGCTAATGTGGTAGAAAACAATTTGTTCTCTTTAGTAGGTAAGATTTTTCTCTTCCAATCTTCTTGATGTTATTGATTCTGCTTAATGATACCCCACTTGTTCATAGGAATTATAAAAATAAACTATGGTAATTTGAGATTCATAACTATTTGGGCAGGGTGAACTTGGAATTAATGAGGCTTAACGGTGCTAACATTTCTCAAAATTTTTTATATTTTTCTTAGTGGGTTAAAATCCCAATCTGGTCAGTAAATTCAAATCAGGAAAAATGACAGCTTGGGTCTGAGAGGAAAAAGGAGCTAGCACAGGAATCCTTCATTTAACGAAATGTGTTAGAAGTAAAGAGCAGAGTTATTCAATGGCCTGTATTTTTTTAATTAACTTCCATATAGATTTACATAATTTTAGGGTCTAGAGGAGCTTTAGATAAAAGCTTAAAAATCAGGGGAAATTATTTGATCTTTAGATATATTGAGACCATGTAAAAATGCAGCAAACTTTGAAAACCACTTGAGGAAATTTTTAAATTGTGGTAGTCGTGATGGTGGTCGGGACATAAAATTATAAATTGTTTTTCTCCCATTTTCTAAATTTTCTACAATATGACTTTAATAGTTCTGTGAAGGATGCAATGTAAACATTCAAATGAACCATCAACACTCTCAGTAGTAAAAATGTTACACCAACTAATGGTGGAAAATCTGTAATTTGACAGATAGCTTATTTTTATTTATTCCTCAACCTCATGGCCTCATTAGAACTTAATTTAAATAAGATGAACAAAGTTTAATTAAAGTTCTCCTAAACTCCTGGAACATTCACTCATTCATTCAACAAATTAGTACCAAGTTCTCCCTCTAAGCCAGGTAGTCGTCTAGTTGTTAAGCTACAGTGTTAACCAAAAGAGCAAAATCTCACCTTCTCAGAGATAGGGAAGAATAAGTATATTGTATATTGTCAAGGGGTGACAAGAACTCTGAAGAAAAACCAAGCAGGGGTAAGGAGATAAAGTCAGGGGAGGGGCTGTGATTTTAGATAAATGCAATCCTGGAGGACCTCTCAGGGGTGGTGGTATTTTCACAGAAACCTAAATGAAGTGACTGGGTGGCTGAAACGGGGCCATGGGCACACAAATTCTAAAACTTGGTTCTTCTACTACTTTAAACCAACTTGTAACCTAATCCCCAAGCCCTTATGTTCTTTAAATTGACTCAGTATGTTCTCTTAAATTAAGACCCTGTATGGCATTTGCCTGTCTGTCAGTTCTCAGTAAATCAGAGAATGACACCTGCTGCTCAGAGCAGCCTGCAGTGGCTCCCCATTTTTCTCAGGGAATTTGTGAGTTCCTACAATGGCCTACAGAGCCCTACATGATCAGCCGTCCAATCCCTAACGTTTGCTATAACTCCCTGCGTACCTCCTCATAATTCCCACTCCAGCCTTGCTTTCCAGCCTTTGAGGTTTGAACCAGTCGCTCCCTCTTCTAGAACCCTCTTCCTCCAGATGTCCACATAGTTAGCACCTCTTTGAAGTCTTGGCTTAGATGTCACCCTCTCAACAACGCTTATGCTAGAACCACCAAATTTAAAATTGCCATTCCCTTTCCTAAGTTCTTTGTCCCCTTACCTTGCTCAGTTGTTTTCTTTCTTCTTTTTTTCTATCTCTTATCACCTTCAAACATGCTCTAGAAATTATTTAATACGTTCATTTTTTCTTATCTATCTCACCTGACTGAAAGTAAGCTCCACCAGGCAGGGCAGGAGTCTTTGGCTCGTTCGCTAATGTAACCCATGTACCTACAACAGTGCCTGGGACAGAGCTGATGATCAGTAAATGCTTATTGAAAAAGCAACAGATGTAAATATGAGGCTATTTCTGCACAGTCACATGATTTGGTTTATGCACCTGTATTGGCAAAATCCAGAACACCAGGAACACTGGTGTTCCTTATTTATTCAATTTTATGGTCTGTGAAACTTTAATGCCAGTTATTTAAATAGGCAATATTATATTATGTATTTATTTATTTATATGGATGCCAAATACTCTACTTGCAGATAGTGTCTTTAAGTGTTATGAGGGAAAATATACCAAAGACAGTATACTGTTTGGCCATGAGTAAAACAGTAAAATGATATTTCTCATACTTAGCAAGGATCTCAAGGAGTCACCTGGCCTACCTGCTGTTATTCTTCCAATGGAGAGATGCAGCAGCTGAAGCCCAAAGAGGTTATCACTTAACCTAAGTCATGGCCACTGAGTGTGGACTCTTAAAACCTCTGCTAAGACCAAATGTCCTACATCTGGAATTTATAGGAACACAGGAAAGCTTTGCATATTGGTGGTCAGAAGATCTCAATAAATACTGCTATTAGTGGTTATCACAGATGATCTCCACAAACAAGCATTATTCTGTATTTATAGAATATTAGAGATAACAGTGGCAATTGTGCTGTTATTTTCATCTCTGGATTTCCCTATGAAACCTCAGTTTTTTCACCATGTCATATTGGATGGTATGTTTCATTCACATGAACGTATCCCTTGTCAGGAGGGAAGGGGTGGAAGGGAAGACCACCTCTCTGCCATCGGATGAAATGAAGTCGTCCCTGCAGGTCAGACGATTCCACACCCTAAATGCGGCAACCTACAGTGATATAGGTGAAGCTGCTGCCACTCACCTGCTAATTCCCACTGCATCCCACCTAGACCTGGGGAAGAGAGAGTCTCACGGGGAGGGGACAAAGATGAGGATGTGTGTCCTGCAAACAGTGAGTGGAGCCAGCTGTGCCAACGAGCAACTCCACTTTCTACTGTGTGCTGGGAATTAGAGATAGCTTTTCACAGCAAATAATAAAGTGCATTGAAGTCTGGCGTTTTTTTTTTGTTTGTTTCTTTCTTTCCTTAATCAGGTTAGAGCAGCATTTTGGATGGTTTTATGTTTAATTCCAAACACAAACAGAAGCTCCCCAGAATGGACAACTCTTTTATGCAGAGGCTGCGTTTTCCCTCCTCTGGTATTCAAGAAGAAAAAGCCTGATATTTAAATTCAAAGGTCATCCTCTTTTAAAAGTAAAAATAAAAAATTCTCCATATTAGCGAAGGCAAACACAGGCTTGAGCTCTCTTAAATCCCGCTGTTTATTTGGTATCCCAGGTGCGTAGACTTTTAGTCTTGACGTTTATGGGAAGAGCTTTTCACAGTCTTTACCAGGCCCTGCTGTTTGGTCACATTTTTAGCTGTTTCTGATGTCTCACCTAGAAATGGCATCTTCTGAAAGCTGTGATTTGCAGTAACCGTGCAAAAATGAAGAGTTTTAACTTTCAGCATCTACAACATATAATCATCTGTGTAGCACCTAAGCACTTAATACAATGGATTTACCTAGGCTGGTTCATTTAGGTTTTTTAAACAAAATTCCCCTTTCAAAATGTAAAGGCATCAAATTGAGACAGATGAAAAATGATTTAAACAATAAAGCAAATAGAATTGTGTCTCCTAAGCAACACTGTTCTCTCAGTAAACCAATATCTCGAGACAAAAGAATTAATAAAATTATTAGTAGTGGTAGTGATATAGCAATGAGTAAGCATTCCCCAGTAATTTTATTCATTTATTGTTTCTTTGTTGAGTACCTTTTATGTTGCAGGCGCCATCCTGGGCACCAGGAACACTAGGAAGGACAAGGCAGGCATCCCTGGCTAACACAACTTACAGTCCTGGTGACAGGTTAGGCAGCTTGGCAGTAATGATGCGGAAAGTGTAGGATTTTCAGGTGGCACATGGGCACATCACCCACCCAGGCCTGGGGACATTGGGACACATCGTGGAAGGAGCGATGTCTTGCAGGAAGCCTAAGGGATAAGTGAAAATTATCCTAGAAAAGATGGATGGGTAGGGGGACTGTTACAAGCTGAAGGACTCATGCAGTTGGAGGCACCAAGTCAGGAGTGAGAGAGAGTGTGCAGCGTGTCTGTATGGTAAGGGGGGTCAGGGCCGATCATTCAGGCTGGACACTGTATTCATTGTTGTTACTTATCCTGAGAGCAGTGAGGAGCTTTGAGAGGATTTTCTACAGGATCAGATTTGCAGCCTCGTGGAGGGAGACCCAGACATAAATCAGGGAGACCAATTAGCCAACAGCTGCTGGGATTCAGATGATGTGATGGGGGGTAGGAACAAGGGTAGGAGACATGGGGGGGAGAGAGGACAAATTGGAGAGTATAGGAGACAAGGCCAGGAGGGCCCTGTGGCAGCTTACATTTGGGGGAGTGAAGGAAAGGGCGTAGGCAGGGCTGATACTTAGGATTTGGGCTTGGATGATTATGTGAGCTGTTACAAAGCCATTCACCAAGCTGAGAACCCAAAAGAATCAAGTTTAAGACACAAAATACTGTCATGATTTGTCCCTGTTGAGTTTGAGATATCCAAATGTCTAAGGAGACCATTAAATATACAGATGTGAAGCTTAAGAGAGAGAACTGAGCTACAGATGGTTTGGAGTCATTAGTGTGTACTTGGTTTTGAAGTCATTTAAACTGATATTTCTCAGAGAAAATGTAGGGTAAGAAAATTAATGGCCCTGATAGAAAACTCCATGGAACCCCAACATTTAATGTTCAGAGAGTTTAAAGAAAAAAATATCTGGGAGCGTGAAGAATCCTCAAAGACTCAGTAGTAGCCAAAGAAATAGAAAGTAAGCCAGAAATATGTAGCATTATGAAAGCCAAGGCAACAGGCTGTAGCTTAGTCGGGCAAAAAATGGTCCACAGTGTCAAATGCAGACAGTCAGATAATACAAGGAACAAGAAAAAGATAAGGAACAAAAAAAAGATAAGGAACAAGAAATGCCCTTTCAATTATTTTTATCCTATTTAATTGTAGGCTCTTCAGTTATCTCTGAAGGCAATATGCAGACTGCAGGGTGTAATTAATTTAAGATGTTCTGGTTGCAGGTAATAAACAAGTTGACTCAGAGGCTGAAACAATAAGCAAACTTACAAAGTCTACAAAGCCAACCATCTTTGTGTGCTTGTCCTTTAAAGTACCCCGAAATGCCTCGAGCAATGTGTAGTTTGTTGGTGCTCATTTAATATTTACTGCATGAGTGAACGAATGAATGAACGAATCTCACATAATAAAGTCCAGTGGTAGGGCAGCGCCAGGTTGTTTAATTCATAGTGGTACAACGTGGCTAAATGATACCATCCTCAGGCCACAATTCCTCACAGTAACAAGGCTGCAGTAATTCCAGCATCACATGCACACACCCAGTATCCAGAGGAACGAGAGCAGGCTATACGAAGGGTCTTCAAATAGTTCGTGGAAAGATTTGTATTATCTTTTAATTCTATTTTTCCACAAGCTTTTTGAAGTACTCTCATATCTTCTTGGTATCTCTTTCTTAGAGCAAGAACACCTTGCCCCAAAGGCTCTTCAAAATTACACTCATGTCTCATGGACAAGAATTTTTGGAGATAACCACTAGATTTTTTCCTCCCTAATTTTGACAGATATTTCCATAAACATAAGTATTTCAGGTACAGTCAACTCCCTGAGAGCTGCCTTCCAGTATGAGATTTCGTTGGAAGACCCACCATGATACCACCCTTTCCACCTGCCCATCTGGACCCCTCCTGTGAACTTGGGGCAGGGCAGGGTGCCCTGAGCAGGGTGGGCATCACCACCCTACCCACATGCCCCCAGCCTTCAGACGCTCCATCGGTCCACAGCCAGCGACCTGCACTGACGTTCCTAATGAGGCCAGCCAAACTTTGGAAGGCAAGCGGCTAATAAAGGAAAGCTGGCCATAGCTTTGAAAGGCTTTCCTGGCTTCATACTTTTGCCTGGGACTTGGGTAGAATTAGACAAGTTAGTGGGGTACTCAGCCTACCCCACATAAATATCTGTAAAACAACCGTACCCTCATAGGAGTCCCATGCCTGGGGTTCTGGTGCAGTCTTTTTCGTTTTCTACCTATAGAAGGTACAGGGCATCCTTCATCTATCTGGACTCTGCTTTCTTTTTCTTTCTTTTTTTTTTTTTTGTGACCCTTGGCTTGGTGTCGCCCACACCGCGCTCAGCCAGTGAGCACACCGGCCATCCCTATATAGGATCCGAACCCGCGGCCTCAGTGCTCCCAGCGCCGCACTCTCCCTAGTGAGCCACAGGGTCGGCCCTGGACTCTGCTTTCTGATCGAATCTAACCCCAGGGTCTCAGACTGCTCCAGCCAGCAAGGCTATGCCTTCCTTTAGGCCTCTCACTCTTCCCGGCCTTCAGAGTGCTTGATTGAAGTCGGCTGTTTACTGACCAGGTGGGCCTCCGCGTGTCTCTGGGAATGCCCGTGGAATGAAGAACTCTTTAACGCCGTCCTGGCCCTTGCTTGTCCTCTCAGGGTTGGAAGGGATTAGAGGACATAGTCCAATCTGAGCTCTTAGGCCATTGCCTGTCCAGACTAAGTGTTCAGTAAATGTTAGCAGTCGTCCCCACCAGACATCTGCCCTGCACTGCTCTTCTCTCCTGTGATGCCTTCTTTCCCCTCCCTAATTCCACCCAGGTAGAGCTGAGTTTACCTGTAAGGCTTCGAGACTTCTCCGAAGGGCTCTCAGGCTCCCGCGGTCCTTACCTGCCCTGGAGCTGGTCTCCCCTCCCAGGGCATGGGGCTTCCCACCACTGTAGTTTCTCTAAGGGAAACACAGTCTGCTGGACCTACCCTTCATGGTGATGGGGACCAGTTTAGCAGCATGTTTTAACCTTTCAGATTTACTTCTGTGTGTGCATGAAGCTAATCATTGTGATTTTCAAGTTTACCTGGCCACTAGCCAGGTGTCCTTATGGAGCTCTTAAAATGTGACTAGTCCGACTGAGGAACTACGTCTTGGATTTTATTTAATTTTAGTTAACTTGAATTACCACCACATGGGACCCGTGGTTGCCTTATTCAAAAGCTCAGCTGGAGAAACAGAGCTCCTTAAATTTTAGAATGGCCAGCCCCCATCACTTTCCTCCTCCAACTCTAGCCATGAAGGATTTTTTTAAATCTTGGATTCCAGTCTCAGCTGGGCTACCCAATTAATAATGACAGGCCCCTCGTACAATGATATATGACTCTGTGAGACTCAGACTGTCATATTACCTAGAACAGAAACTGTGACATTCTATTCATGTTACATTTATTTCCTGCCCTAGTTGCATTTTTGTTATTAAAATGCCCAGAAATAGCAAGATGGTAACACTTCTTTCAGCTACAAACCTTGGGAGCCAGAATCTTGGAAGTAGTGGTCAGAGCCTTCATAGTTCATCAGGACAGATGATGTAAGAACCAATGTGCTTGCTGTAACACTTGCCGAGGAGGCATAACCATATCCAGGACAATTGAAAGAAGCCCCTCTGGGAGACAGACACACACAGTCTGATGCAGTGAAGTGTTCAGGTCACCAGTAAGCTCTAAGTCAGGGAAGGGGCCCGGCCTCCCCATGAGCAGTGGTGTTTTGACCACGAGGTGTGGTCAAAGGCAACAAATGCTAGTAAATCCAGCAGGAAACAGCTGCAGGGAAGCGCAGCTAAAACTAGCTACCCAGTGTCAATGTCTTTGCCACTTTCCTGATAGGAAGTCATTACAATTCACATGTTTAATGTTGTAGGCAAAGGCCTCTGAACAAGAGGAAAAAGTCTATTAAAATCAAAATAAGATATTAAATCCAGAACAGTAGCAACAATAAACAAGCAAGGTGATTCTCCCAGCACAAAAACAAATGCATACCATTTTATTCCATGGATGAAATCATCCAATCAGAGTATCACAGAATCCATTAAATTCTGTGATTGAAATATACTTCACACAGATTTTTCAAGGTATTTGGCTCAGAAGGGTTCTGTGAGTCACAAAGATGCCTGCATTAGACAGAAAGGAACCTCACAGCTCTTGCAAAATTGTTCTTGCACAAGCTGGTCAAAATAATACATATTTCTGGCTGCAGATAAAGATAAGAGATAAACTGCAAGATTCTCTGACTTGTGGATTCTGAAAATACCAGTATAGATTCCCTGGTCCAATGGATTCCTGCAGTGTCTACCTTAAATTTCGATGGTGCACAGATACTTTTAATCATACATAAAACATGTACACACACACACACACACACACACACACACACACACACACACACACACACACACACACACACACACACACACACTGACTTTTCCTCACTGGGGGAGAAAAGGTGACAGAAGACCTACTGCAATCTTGTTCATTTTTTCTTTTTTTTCAAATCTTTTTAAATGCTTAAAAATAAAGTGATAATAACACTCAGTAAATAGGTAGGGTTTAGTAGGAACATATTCCTTTCTATTCTCTATGTATGTTTAAAATTCTATAAAATGATATCTACCTCACCATTTAAGTTACTCATAGCAGCTCCCTGAAATCAGGCAAACTGAAGAAAATATCTCCAATGAAAGTTGACAAATGCCAGGGAGGCATCAATGAAATCCTTAAATTATTTCTTAGTTAACTGTTGCCCAGCACATCATTTTACTGACTATGGGAGCAGCTAGTGGCTTTGACTGCAGCAGTTTAAAAGGTTACTGGGATTAACAGAAGCTTTTTCAAAGCTCCGTGTCTTGTTGCTAAAATGACACCTTTGCGAAGTTACAAAATAATGACTCTGCTCCTTAATGGGTGGATTTTTTTCTACTGTAGTGGGAAAAAGTATATCAACATAAAAAAGAATAAGATATTAGGCAAAGTCTCTATTTCATAGCTCACTGATAGTAGGACCACCACCAGAAGGATACTTCTGTGGAAAGCACCCTCCACTCTGAGTTTGAGATACACTTTTTGGTCAAAGAGCATGTCTGGGAAGCTAAAATGAGAACACAGAACAAGCTGGACAGCAGCCTTATCTCAGAGGGAAAAAACAATTAGAAATGCTTGCATTAGGCTCCTCTTACAGGTCTTCACAGGATAATTATCTGCTTTAACATACGGTGGCTTGATTGTTTTTAATTTTGCTGTAGTTATAGCCATTGGTGATCATCAGTAAATTCAAATGTATTTGAATTTTCACTAGTGTGCATGTGTAAATTCTACACATCTGCATGACCAACAGAGATGCAGTTCAGCTAACATGTCCTAATGTTCTCAGTCTAAAATTGTTGCACGGCACTTCACTAACATAATTTTTCTTTACAATGGAAGCATACATGTCACCATGATTTCATGCTCTTATTCATTATTCTCTGCTACAAGGACTAACAGTTAACATAATTGGAGTTTTAACTATAACAACTACATGTCTTTTAATAAAGGATTGCTATCTCGTTCTTTTGCCATCCTTAAGGAATTAAAATTTCAGAATAAGCCATTTTAAATGAGATCTCACACATATACACACACACTTACCACATACTAACTCATTAGCACCTACTAGCTGGGACTTCACACAGGTTACTTACCTGCCTAGTGTTCACCCTTCTGTATATAGTGAGGGTAACATTGATGATGTCAACTTCATAGGACTGATTAGACAGACAGAGCACAGAGTGTGGCACCTAGTAAATTCCCAAAATATTGTTTTGGAGGTTGTTATTATTACTATCACATATAAAATATCCAACATAGTGCTTAACACCAAAGGTGCCCCAAAAATGTTTCTTCGCCTTTCCTTTTTTCCTCCCTGTCTTTCTACTGTGTACAGAGTTTTTTTATGTAGAGCACAAACCTGCAGCGTGACACTAAAACTTTACTTACCAGTTTTTTAAAATAAAAATATAAAACTTTATTAAGCTAATAATAAACCAGAAATCCATCAGTTTACATCCTAGTTCTTGCTGCAATATGCCCAGAGTATGCCAGACAAGAAAAAGAAAGCCCAGGTGTAAAATGATTTGCTGTGCCAATTCATCTGTTACTTAAGGCTGATTTGCAAGTTTTTGGGGGTTTTTTTTGGGGGGGTAGGTTGTTATCTCTTCCAGCCCTCATGCAGAGACGACTTTGATCTGGAAGAAAGCTGGGCATCGTCTAACACAGTCCTTCTCTTTTCAGCGGATAGAGACTGATGTCCCCAGAAGTTAAAAAGCTCGTGGCAAGCTAATGGTGGCAGGGATAACACAGCTCTCCCCACGCTTCAAGTCGGGGCTCCTCCCCACTGTGTCTGCTGCTTCTCTCTTCCCACCCATCTCTCCTGGGAGTAAGTTAGGGGTGCTCATCAGCACACCTGTGTTTACTGAGATGCAGGCCTCCCAGAAGAGCATGGTTTATAACACCATCCTTTCTATTATTGCCTAGCAATGGCTCCTTCAATTTCTTTCTACCTGAGATGGAAAAAGCATTCTCTTCTCTTGAGTCTCCAGATTGTTAAGGATCTGAGGGGCCCATCTTTAGCACTCTTCTTCTGTCTCCGAGTTTCTGGATAATTTGAGCAGTAAGGTAAACAGGAGATCAGAGTAGGGTATTATCTTTATTACTAATAAAGACTGGTCTGCAGGAGGTCATTGATGGGCCTGCTCTAAGCCTTGATCTCAGATCAGCCCACCACGTAGGAAAGTTGGAGTCCTAAATCAACACTGGTCCAAGGCGGGAAGGAAAGGATAGATTGAAGCTCCTCTCGGTAGAGAAATAGGGAGCGGTGGTTATATCCTAGCAATGAAGAGAGGAATAAGAGCTGGGCAAAAATAAGGAGCACTTCTGGAAAATTCCTTCTCCCAGAAAGCAGAGGAATGAGGAACAGGTTTTCCCCTCTGACAAAAACTTTTTTTTAAAATTTAATTTGATATGGCAGCATGCAATCTTTTTGTATTTTTTAAATACTGTTCACATCTTTACAGGAAAAAAAAAGTTCGTGCTCATTAAACTCTACTTACGTCATGTCAAATTCACTTCAGAAATTTGCCAACCTGCATACATTTTTCATTTTCATGTTATTATAATCCACATGTGCATATTATTCTCTTTTGTCCTTGACATTGTTTCAAACACATTTTCATGTTATCAGCATCACCCACATGGTCAGGCCCTTCTCTCATTCCTCGCAAGGTTATGCATTTCGCAAGTGACACCTGGGTCTTGGTTTTTATTTACCTGAACAAATACTCTTCATACTTGGGATAGTTTGTTCTTTTATTAGCTATGGTTAGCTCATATTTTTCCTTTATGCTGCTTTTTTTCCCCTCTGGTTGATGTATAGCATTTTTTTTGCAAATGAAAAAATCAAAGTTTTACGAGTGAGTCAAAACTGTCCATCTGGCTTCCCTCTTGCACAATCTGAATAAGTGTAATTGTGTACTATTCTATTTTTTCTATTTTTATTCTAGTTTTGAAGTTACATTTTTAGTTTTTTGATCTGTCTGAACTTTCTTGCAATAATAGTTCAATACATTGATGTAAACAAATTGTTCTTCATACTTATATTCAACTATCGTTTATTAAATAGGATTTATCATCTCACTAGAAATACATTTTAAAACATAGGTTTTTATATAAACCGTAATTCATATCCTAGAAAACCAGATTCAGTGGTGAGCTTAAGCTTATTAAAGTATTTTTGTTTTTCAGAATTAGAATTGACACTTTTGTTATCTTAAACTCCAAAGGGCCATGAACCCTGAGCCTTTTCAGAACAAAATGTCTACTTTTCATTCACTTTTTTAAAAGTAGAAACTGCTGTTACATAGATATTCGTGAGAACCTGAAAGAGTTCCTACTGTCCATTCTCCATGGTGACATTCACCTCTAAAAAAAAACTTCAGTTAACCTCGAACTTTGAGAAAATTTAATTGATAAGAGGTTGATGTTAATCACCCTAAAACCAGGGAATAACCCCAAAGCAAAACAAAAATAAGTAAACAACAAAACAATACAAAAAAAATACTTCGAATACAGTCACAAAGGTGACATCCAGTAGAGGTGGGTGCAATTCCTAAACTAAGCTAAACAAAAAAATTTTTAAATATATCTTTTGAGCCAGTCCTATGGATGAAAACTTTTACATAAATTGTACTTATAGGACATTGCAAAAATTCTATATGGGACAAGGTCCTCCTGTAGTAATCTCCATCTGCCTGAGCACACATCTTCTGTCTCACTCTCTTTTCTTCATCCACTTCTCAGGGCTCACCTTCTCCCCTCACTTCCCAGCCCTCTCACCAGCTAGCTCCCGGCTCACTCTGCCCTGAGTCTGCACCTCTGCATGTTGTCACCACAGCCTGCTGCACTCTCCTCCCCCAAGGCACATCTTTTTTCTCCTGAGCATCTGGCACAACACCGCTTGTGGGAGGAGAGGCAGGGTGGGGTGCATTAAGCTCCAGGCTCTGGAGGCAGCCGACCCACCAGCAGTTTCCACATGTATCCTAAGGAACTAACAGCAAACTTCTGCCTTCCTCTCAAGGTCATCGTGGGGTTGGCGGTTTCTGGTATGTGCTGCATGTTGTGACTGCAGATTTGCAACAGGTGTTTGTGAATCGAATGCGTTCACTCTCACCTTTCCTTTCGCACTTGATCTGGTGTCAACCTGACTCTCCCAACATCATCATTTCTTATGCCTCACGTGGAGAAGATGCCTGGCACAGTTTCCATGGCCAGGTCTGTATTTAAGATCTGTTGCTTTCTTCGTCTCATCATGTTGCACTAACTTCTGCAAACTGTTCTCTGCAGCTTCTGTGATCTGATTCTACCTTGTTGGATATGTCTGCCTCTGGCCTCTGTAGCACCATTGTCCTTTGTTACACATTCATATTTGTGATCCATGCTTAGACAACATAACTTCCTGCATTCTTGTCCTCTCTGAGGCTTAAACCAACCATCTCTGTTCCACATTAGCCACAGTGAGCACTTCCTGCCCTAAACCTCATCCTGAAAAGGTGCGGTTGCCATTCTAGATTCTCTTGCCTCCCCAACTCCTTGTCCTTAATCCAGTGGTTCTCAAAATGCAGAACCCTGACCAGCAAGAGCAGCTCCAACATCACCCAGGACTTTGTTAGACATGCATATTCTTGGGTCCCACCCCAAACCTGCTGGGTCAGAAAGTCCTGGGGTGGGGCCAGCAATCTGTGTTTTAACAGCCCTTCAAGGGATTGTGAAGTTGAGAGCCACTGCCTCGGCCCATCTTGTCTCTCCTTGGCCCATCTTGTCTCTCCTCCTGCCTTCTCTCTTCCTCCTGTTTGCATTTTACTAATCCTAGTAGGAAACATCTTACGATTGGAAGGCATTGAGTGCTACTTCGAAAACTATGATTACAGATAATTTTAGAAGACAATGTAAAACATCAGAAGAATTTCCAATACTCAGTGATCTCTGTCTCATCCATGATAACAAGAGATGTTGATGACCTAGATAGATGAAGGTACAAATAATCCATGAGCCTCATCTTAATTAGCAGGGTTAAATTCTTTATTTGGGGGTGGGGGGGAAGAAAGTTTTTTTTAATAATGCAAATTTCGAAATGCTGGTAAAGATGCTGATGCTGATAAACAGTACTAATAAATAGCAAAAGGACATGGAAAGCTTAAATAATCTTCAAATTAATCAAACTTGGAATTACCAAGCATTAGGACTTTCCAGCTAATTCCTCAGCTTGATGATGGGTATATGAGGTCTACTCCATTAATGTTTCTACTTTTGTGTGCATGTTTGAGGATGTCATAATTAAAATGTTAAAATATTACTTAAGAGTGGTGGTGTCATTCTGTACCCATATTATATGAATCCAAATCAAATGTTTTTCACTTTTGTTGTTACCCATTTTGTTTTTGGGGTTTTTTTTTGTTTGTTTGTTTGTTTGTTTTTTAAAATGGGTGATGGTGGTGAAGACTCATTTTCAATGTGTACCTTTATTTATTTATTTATTTATTTTTTGTCTTTTTCGTGACCGGCACTCAGCCAGTGAGTGCACCGGCCATTCCTATATAGGATCCGAACCCGCGGCGGGAGCGTTGCCACGCTCCCAGTGCTGCACTCTCCTGAGTGAGCCACAGGCTTGGCCCGTTGTTACCCATTTTGGACATGAATAATATTAGTCATGAATTTTCTATACCTGCTGAATGGTTTTAATTTATTTCTATTAGATATGTATATACATATGTAATGTGTATGTAGAGAGATATAAAGACGAGTAGAGAGAGCAAACATGGTTGTCGATGTTAATTTGAAGAAATTTTCTTAAGATATGTGCATGGTGTGTACTTGGCAGCTGTGTAAATTGGAAAGCCCTTTAGTAAAACAATTTTACAAGCTCCAGGTATGTTTCACTAGACATTAGAATATTAATACACATTAATTTCATTTATTGGAATTTATCCTGAAGAGGGAGAATTCTAATTGCAGAAAAAAAAATTGTATACAGGAAGACAGTCCTCACAGCATTTTCTATAAGAACATAAAACATTGGAAATACCTTTATGACCCGTCATAGGGAGATAACTAAGTTAACGTCTCTATATTCTTCCAGTATAATCATTAAGATTGTGCAAATTACAATGTTTATAATAGTAAGAAAACAGCAAGACACAAAATTTGGTACATGGTAAGGTTACCACCATGAAAAAAGAGACTTTTTCTGTTAGGTAGGGTGGTAAATGATATGTCTTATTTCTTCCATTTTAATTTTTTCAATGGAAATATATATTTAGCAGTGATAACAATGGAATTCCCAAGATTGTTTCTCCTCCAAGTGGATTGGCCTTGTGACTTAACAAAGGTTCTTTTAATCATTAGGGAGCTCAATTTTTTAAGAGTTAATATTTCCCAAGCAGAGTGAGCAGTGTTGCTTCCCTGTTCCTAGCAAAGCCTTTAGCCCTGAGCCAGCTGCCTTCATGGAACCAAGATCATAGAGTCTGAAGGACATCCTTTTCCCCCGTGTTGCTTCTACGGTACTTTTAACTGCAAACTACGGCGATCATTCAGTCGACTCCTTTCCCCAAAGAAGCAGATCTTGGCAGTAGCTATGAGACCCCCTCCCCCTCTGGTTGTCTTGTCTGGGACTTTTATTACAATTGGAACATCAAGAATCAAATGGTTTTCTAGAGATGTGTTATACTGAGTGGCAGCTGTATTATTATTCCATCAACTGGGGACTTTAAGCAGAGCTGCTTCCCATGGCATCAGTTTGAACATGCTAAATAAAAGCATGTTAAGAAGACTGGGGAGCATCCATTACGGGATGGGGATGCATTAAACCTCACACCCCCAGCCCTTCTAATTCTGAAGACTCCCTGTTGAGCTGTGTAATTTCCATAGCATTGGTCTAGAGTGTGCACTGCTCCTGTTTTCTTATTAATGAGTAGTAATCATATTGTTGATCCCAATGGTCATTACTTCTACTACTATTTTGGGCACACAGAAGGGCTGAAGGAAAAGAAGAAAAAAGCCAGCACAATCTTCAGATGACAGTGCTTTATATTGTCTGCTTTGGATGATTATTTTGGCGTCTATTTTATTTTTTCTGTGTTTACAGAAGATTCAGGTCAAACACTGTAAGTCCTTGAGTTACAGGCTATTTAAAGCTTGTTGGTTTGTAGATTACTCTGTTGAATATACATTTCACTGGGCCAATTCGGGGGGGAGGGGGAAGAATCCTGTGCTGTTATGTATCATTAATGTATGAAATCAAAACTATGGGAGGAACATAACAAAAAGAAAAGATTATTCAAGATTAACCTTGGAGTTACCTTACTGTTTCATTTCTACAAGTAAGTCATCTTTCTACCGGTTTTAAGTCAGGTGCATAGCTTTGCTGCTTTCTGTGGTTCAGACTAGGCATAACTTAGTCTTTCATCTTGGTATTTATTCATTTTACTGAAACAGCTTTCAGTCCTCTTTAAAAATTAATTTGACTTTAATGTCTAGTTATCTAAGACTCCCCTGGGCTAGAATGAAATCACACTAGGGGAATTTTGATTTGACAAATGGCCATTGTATGGGAGCCTTTGATCCTCCACCATGGTGCTAACTGGCTGCCTCTTGTTTTGCTGAGCTTTAAGCAAGATCAAAGTCTGTTCACCCACACAGCACGATTGGTGATCGGCACTGGGAGAGATCTGGCACTTTCCAGCATCCTTGGGCTGCTGCAGCCTGTTAGGTGGAGATTAGAGCCCTTCAAAACATTTACCCACCTGGATAAAGTGGAAGAGGGTAGAGGCAAACAGAAGA
Organism: Cynocephalus volans; assembly: GCF_027409185.1. Classification (NCBI taxonomy): domain Eukaryota; kingdom Metazoa; phylum Chordata; class Mammalia; order Dermoptera; family Cynocephalidae; genus Cynocephalus; species Cynocephalus volans. Next base: position 26,349,107 of record NC_084464.1, read on the forward strand.
CAGGATGAGTTTTTTCCTAGGACCTTGAAGTACTGTGCACTTAGTGCTCATACTACACACGTGAAGCCCTTTGCTCCCTAAAGTAGGAACTGCCAAACCTGGTTTTCCAGTCTCTGATACCTGCTGAGCTTTTTCAAGTGTTTAAAAATTATGAAGAATAATTCAATTTAATTCACTTTCATTTTTAAAAAATACATAGAAAATGTGATGGATTATGATTAGAAAGGTAGAGAGAAAACAAGCAAATTGCTGAAGATCATTGGATATTGTTGCCCTGATGGTTAGACAGCATCTCTAAAGACAAAATAAATGTCTTAAAAGCAGGAGAACAGAGGTCATTGTTAGATACTGGCCTCGATAAAGATCATTCAGAAGCATCTAGACTCAGCTAGCAGGCTGTAAGTGTCACCCTTCCCTGGAAGGCAGACGTTGTCTAAGCCTGTGATCTCCTCCTCTCTCTGACAGATGGGGAGCTCTCCATTTCAAATGAAGACGACTCCCTAGAAAACGGGCAGTCCCTAAGCTCCAGCCAGCTGTCTCTGCCTGCGCTGTCGGAAATGGAGCCAGTCCTGATGCCCAGGGATCCTTGCTCGTATGAGGTGCTCCAGCCTTCAGACATCATGGATGGGCCAGGTAATGTTCCCGGTAGAGTTGTAGAGCAGAATGTGACACTGGGGACCTTTGGCCTGACTGCACTTGGGATTCTATTTTGGACCATCCTGAGCATAAAGATCAGGAAATTTTGATGAAACTAAACTCACATGAGTTTTTAGTACATACTGAGTATTAAAAAAATCTGGAGGATATTTACACTTATTGTTCTACAGTTTTTAAAAGACATTTTTTGTAACCTTAATCTCTTTAAAGAAAATGTTTTTATCATATTGATTTTATCATATTGATTAAATCATATGTTTTAATGTTTATGATTAAATCAATGTTTTTATCATATTGATTTAAAATGTCATTGTTTTATTCTCTAACACTCATCTCTGATAAGATAAAGCTTAAGAATTCTACACTTCTATATGGTACCTATCTGATTTGCCTATTTGAAAGACCTGAGCATGCCCATTAATCCTAGTCCCAGTGTACCAGGTAATGACCGTATCAATTTAGTAAATGTTATCAATTTACTGGATACAGTCAATCTAACTACCAATTAAATGTCCTGTCTATAGGTTGTGCTATTTTACCCACTTCCCTCTTTGGACAAAAGTGGTTTGAGTGGCCAATAATCATTCTCTCAGGTTTGCAGAGTGGTTACAGATAGCCCAAAATTGGGTCCCTCCCGACAGCCGGTGAGGAGTGTAGTTGTTGTCAGGAGATGAGTCTGGCAGAATGAACCTCTTGGAATTTCCAGAGTTTGGGTAGAAAGGCCATGTCCTTTCTCTACACCATGTGCTGCAAAATCCACGTCTGCAGGAGCTCTTGGCGGAAGCTGGGAGAGATGGTGTTTTACAAAGTTATTTCCCAGGTGTATTAGTCCATTTTTGTTGCTTATAACATAAATACCTGAAACTGGGTGATTTATAAAGAAAACAGAATTTATTGCTTACAGTTTCAGAGGCTGGGAAGTCCAGAGTCCAGGGAACTCATCTGGTGAGGATCTTCTTTGGCGGTAGCTTTATAGCAATGCAGTGGTCTCACATGGCAGAAAGTGGTGGAGCAGAGAGAGCTAACCTTCTCAGTTGGCTTTTTTAAAGCCATCAGAACCACGCCCATGACCACCATTATTACAATCCATTCACTAGACATGGTCCTTAAAATCTAATCACCTCTTCAAGGTCCCACCTTTCAATTACCACAACAGGATTTCTGACCCTCAGCAATTACAGTAGGAATTAAACTCCATTGATTTTGGGGGCCTCTTCAATCCACTGTACCAGGCTTCATTTTGGGATCTGGTGACTCATTGCTCCATCAGCCTGTCCAACACTGACGCTAATAGTGTCCCTTGAGGCAGGGGGAGAATTGAGTGCTCCTGAGGCTTCTCTGCAGGGCTTTGTTGCTGCACAGAGCACTCCTCTGCAGATCGGGGAGGAGGGAAGAAGGCAGGGCAGGGAGGAGTCACAGGTGGGCATTCTTGCTACAGCAGGGATGAGAGCGGGGAGGAGACTCAATGGAGTTACACCCCCTCCCTCCCAGGAGAGTTTTCCAATGAAGGCAGTGAATTTTTTTTAATCCAACTTCTTGGTGACATTGGCATCAGATGAATTTGATTGTTTTCGTGAGATCTGTCATCCCAGTGAAGTCACAGAGTTTCACTCTGTCATCGCCCAGGCTGTCCACACAGGAGGAAGGCTCATGCTCCTACCCACGACAGCTCTTCACTGGGAGCCAGTCTGGGGTTCCCCATGGGGGGAAGGGAGAGTCAGGCCCAGTGCAGAGCAACAGAAACACAATTGAAACAAGAAAACTTTAATTCTGGTGAGCAAGAGGAGAGAGGAAAGGGGAAGATAAAAAAGTGTTGACTCGAAGCATCCTTTGCCTTGGCAGAGTGTACAGGTGCCAGCAGGGGCTGGCTACTCTAAAACTACAGAGAACTCACTTGGAGGCTGCTGCTCAGTGCTGACCACCCCGGAATCTGGAGGAGCAGCTGCCCAAGGAATGTGGGTGTCAGACTCCTAGGTTGTCTGGTGGCCCAGACCTAAGAGCAGGGACAGAGCAAGACCCACGGGCAAAACTGCGACCCCGCACATGTTTGAATCCACTCTCTCTTCCTCCCCAGCAAAGGACAAAAGTCCCAAGAGCAGGTGCAGGTGCATGCTTCTGGTTTAGTTTAGAGGGGGCTCTTCACCCTGGTCCAGCAGCCTATGTGTCCTGCTGATTGTTGCTGTGGTCCCACAAGTCACCTTTTACAGCATCCACAGAATCTGTGTGACAAACTCCGAGTTTGAAATGGCAACGTTTTTGATGGCTTTAAGAAAACGTCCTCCTCCTCTTTCTCCCTCTTCCTCTTCCCACTTCTCCCTCCTTCTTCCTCTGCCTCCTTGCCCTGTCCCTCCTGCTTTATCAGATTTCTGGCGTCCTGGCTTTAGCATTCCACACGTGCCTGACAACCTGAAGCAGTCGGTGCTCTGCTGTGTTGCTAACCCATGTCCCTGTCCTGTGCTCCTCGCTGGCTCCCGCCAGCCCCACCTGCACTGCGTTTGTGTAATGTCTCCTGTGTATCATGTGGTTGTCCCCTCAGTGTCTGAAGAGAGTCCCTCTGCCAGTGAATCTGGAGTCCTCCTGTCCCAAGATCCTTCAGCCAAACCAGTCCTGCTACTGCCCCCCAAAAAACCTGCTGCTTTCTCTGGAGACCATGAGGAGACCCCAGTGAAGCAGCTGTCCCTTCTCAAGCAGCCCCCGGCCCTGCCTCCCAAACCTACTGCCAGGATTGCCAACCACTTAACAGGTGAGTCAAGTCATCTTTTGGGGCGGGCAGCCCCCCTTCCCTTCAAGGGATCATTTCTTTCTCCTTGCTCTTTTTATTTGTGGCCTGAGCACACCTCTCTGGGGAGGTTGCCCTGAGGGATGTTTTGGTTTGTGTGTGTGTCTTGGTACATGAAGTCATGACCAGGGTTTGTGCTTTTGTGTCAAGAAGCATTTGATATACATCTACCAGCCATATGCCAAGAGCCTTCAGTCATGTGTATCTGCAAATATGTATGTTGTATTTATGCGACTAATTCAAGATTATTAGCCCATCTACATGAATTAGATTCAACATCAACATTTTTCCAAAGGTAAAGAACAGTATCTGGTTTCCTTCATCATGGGTTTGCTGAGACTTTACAATTTTTGTCTTTAAGTTATCCATCTGAAGCCCAATATATTTCTTCTACTAAAATTCATTTCAGTACTGTCTGTTCTCATTTAAAAAAAAAAAAAAAAAAAAGGCAAAGACAATAATCTGCAAAGTACATAGGAAATACATTTTGGAAGAATAAGTTTAGCAATGGTGTCCTAAAATGATATTCATATTGTCATTTTTGAAGCGTTACTTAATGAATGTGCCCACAGGTATTAGATGTCCAGTGACATTGTACTTCACTGAACATTGATTGGCACATAGCTCAGATACCACTTTGCAATTTAAGGTTGTGGTATAATCAGAGATTAAAAGATTTTAATGGTTATTCATCCAGCCTCAATGATAATCCCGCCTGATACTGATCAACTGCCTTTTTACAATGTGTTTGGTATTTCTTCCAAATAGTATCTAATTGGTCTCTAGATACTATTTTGTGACATGTAAGGGGGGCGGTGAGGGGTGGATGTAGGGAAAAATATTCACCTACCTTATAAGCAGAAAAGCTGAGGTTCAAGAAAAATAAGTGACTTTTCCAGAGCTGACAAGAATTCTGTAGTAGAGGCACAACTGGACCCTGTGTTTCCCAACTCCGGTTCAATGAATGCTGCTCCCGTGATTGCAGGATGCCTCTTACCTGGTGCTGAGTATTATTAGAGCACAGCTTAGGCTTTTGTCAGACTCCTCTACTAATGTATACATCCATCCACATCAGCCGTTTGAAAGAACAAATTTCCATCTAAAGGAACCATTCAACACATTAATGACACTTCAATTCAGTGTTCAAAACTTTAAATTCACATAAAACCACAAAGGAGAAAAAGTCTCCAAGAGATACTCACTGTCCGTCTATCTAATAACATCAAATATTGCTGTACATACATATTGTTTTATCAGCTGCTTTTTGCACTTAGTGATAGGCTGTGAACTGATTCTCATGTTAGTAAATATCCCACAAGATTTTATTAGCTGTTGGTGTAGATCTGGATTTACTTACTGTCCCCTTAGGGTTTTTCCAACTTCTCTGTTGTGAAAACACAACAAGCATCCACAATAGACTACATATATCTTTATAAGCATCTCTGAGTTTTCCCTAATTTATTTCCAGAATTGGAATTGCTGAGCCAAAGGCTATGTACCTCTTAAGGCTTTGATGTCAAATTTCCCTTAAGAATGATTAAATATTATACAAAATAACACCCTACATGTAGTACATATTTATTCAACACAGCTACTATAGGCGAATGCTGTGCTAGGTGTCAACACGGATACCAGTCTGTGATGGTTTAATGAATACAGGTGTTACAAATATAAAATAGAGTGCTAAAATAACTTGTTAGGAGTAATACTTGGAATTTGGTGCAGTATGATAAAAGGGTAGTGGGGGAGGCTGAAGCTTGAGCTGACTTTTAAAGTGTGAAGGGCATTTATAGAGAAGGAGGAAAGGGCATTCTAGGAATGAAGACCCTGTAAAAGGCTCAGAGGTTGAGTGTTTTGGGTCTTTGAAGAGTTGGCTTAGCTGGGGTGGAGGCTTTAATTTGGGATATACTTAGAGACAGGTAAGGCCATACGAAGATTTGGATTTTATTCCCTAGGCAGTGAAAAGCCTTTGGAGGTTTTTTGAGCAGGGGAGTGATATGACGAAAACTAGCCTTTAAAATATCTCCCTGGGTCACACTGTGCAGAATGAGCAGAAAGAGAAGGTAGAAAGCCTATCAGAGAAGCCACCAAGGCCAGCTGCAGGCCATGTGCTCCAAAGTCACAAGTTGCATTAAATGGAATGATCTGCGCCAGGGAGACCATGTAAGAGGCTACTCTGGTCATTGAAATATGCGCTAACAGGCATCTGATTGATAGCAGTTGAAGAGAGAGAACAGACCATTAGATAAGACATTGTGAAAGATGAGTTGACAGAATTTCTTAACAACACCGTCTGATTTACCTAGTTATTTAATCAATAGAGGCACACTTGAGCTTCAGCTAGGAGCCCTGAAGCTGGGGTGGCCTGGTATCCATAGAACTCTTTACATATGAAGGACTGAGGATATCTAAATTAGCCCAATCTCTCTGGCTTCCCTGGTCCTTTCCCAAGAGAGTAGACTGTATTATCTGTAAACCTCACCTCCATATAGCTTGGACCAAATGGATAAAAAATACACAAAGGCTAACATCCTTCCCGTGTTGTACCTGGTAGCCTCTTAAATATGATAAAGACAAGACAGGTAGAGATGTCTATGGGCTATGAGTCTAGTGCTATCCTTTTGGGTTTAAACCCAATTAGACTTGCATAATTTTTATAAGTGAGCAATCAGTCATAATGAATCTGCATCACCATGAGGCAGCTACATTAACCCTGTTCTGTTACTAATTACTCTAGAGACATCTGGCCCATGTCAGAAGGAATTAATAAACTAAGACTTCCAGAACTCTAAATTAAGACTTAGGAGTTTTAGTATGTTCTTGATGTCTGTCTGCTGACATATTTGAAAGGAAATACAGGACAATCGAAAGACACCAAGCGTGATTAATGGAGAGTGACAGTGGTTAATGGTCTGATGGATGCTGGAGGAAATATGAGCCTGAACTGGAACTACTTCCAAGTTCATGATCAGGGAGAGACGTGCAGAAATATCTCCACTTTGGTATTTGCTTCCGCTTCATCAGGAAAACCATAATTAACTTGGAGACTATTTGTCTTACAAATTTTCTCTGATCTTCAGCCAGGCAGAGGGAAGCTCTCTCGCGCTCCCAAACCATCTTTCTTCTTCTCCTCTCATCCTCTTCCCTCTCATCCTCTGCACCATCAGTGGCATATAATATAGGGCCAGGACTTTGGGGGCATCAGATTCCTGCCTTCCCAGAAGTACAATAAGTTGTGATATAAATGTGATCTGAGGTGAATGGTTCTCAAAATGCATCCTTCGTGGAATGATTGGTAACCCCGGAAGAAAAGGGTGACTGGGGCAAAACAGAAAAAACCAAAAAGACCACTGTCTTCCACCTCTCTTAAGTCTTCATTAATTACCTCCAGGCATTCTGACTGCAGAAGTCAAACGTTAAACACTGCATGAAAATAACCCATGCCTTCTGCATGAGGTACCTGTGATAGGTACCCCATACATGCCCGTTGAATGTAGGATTATCAGCTTACATGGTAGCTGACTTTATAGTCTGTAATTTACACTCGGATAATAATAATAGCACTTTTTTGAGAACTTTGCCGTGTACCATGCAGTCCTAAGAGGTAGATACCATTATTATTATTACTGCTTTTCATAGAAGATGAACATGAAATTTGGAGAAGTTAAATGACTTGGTCATGGTTACATAACTAATAAATGATAGAGGTGGTCTGGAACCTATTTTGTTTGACTCTAGAATCCTCACTTATGACCATTAGTTTAGACCATTTCCACCAAGATACATATTCCAATTTTTTTTTTTTTTTTGATCATCGGCTTTATTTTTTAGCTTTGCATGTTTTAATCTGCTTAAGAAATTTGAAAATCTGATTCTTTATTTTTATAGCCTATCCTGGTCTGTTTGGACTGCCATAGAATAATGTAATCTAGGTGGCTTATACAACAGAAATTTATTTTCTCACAGTCTGGAGGCTGGAAATTCCAAGATAAAGGTCCGGTAGGATTTGATTCTGGAGAGGGCTCTCTTCTTGGCTTGTAGACAGCTGCCTTCTTGCTGTGTCCTCACATACTGGGGAGAGAGAGAGAGAGATTTGTTCTCTCTTCTTATAATGGCACTAATCCTATCACATTAGGGTCCCATTCTTGTGAGCTCATTTATTCTTAATTACTTCCTTACTCCAAATACAGTCATATTGGAGGTTAGGGTTTAACATGTGAATGGGGTTAGGGATGGGGGGCACAATTCAGTCCATAACTTAATTCAAGGACAAAGGTTATATTGTCTTTCAAAAATAGGTAATGTTCTCAAAGCTCTTGGTTATAAATAGGATGACCTGAGTTCAGTTGAGTTTCAAAGAACAGACCAGAGGGAGGCAGTCTGTGAAAGAATCCGGAACAGGGACAAATCACATGGAAAGTGTTTGACCACAATTAGAGACTGACAGTTCAGCAAAGAAAGGAAACCATTGCTGATCCTTAAAAACAAGTCCTTCTGATAATATGAACCTGCCCAGGGTCTATTTGCACTATCGTTAGAACCTACAATACAGGAGACTTACTATATTCTCAGAACTTAGTTGATCACTAGTTTCCATGTTTCTAAAGTATTCGCGACTACGGTTTTACCAAGCAAATGGACATCCATGCCCTGTGGTATATTTCAGCACCAGCACTTAACACGTGTCTAATGAGAACCCGCTACCCAGTGTTGGTCAAGCCAACAGCAATATTCCCAGCTATCTCTCTAGTTATGTGAACACCATCCCTGTTCTACAGTCACGTTCAGATATGTAATTTCATTATGTTTTTCTGTTGCTCTCTGATTCTCTCCCTCTTTCTCCCCAACATCCCGATGCCCCCCCCTTCCTGTCCTCTCCACCCCTACAAAACCATCTAACTACTCTGCCTCTGTTCCTGTCTTCCTATATTCCACTTCCTGTATTCTACTCTGAAAGTGCAAGAAAACCAAAGATTAGACCACTGTGAACTTGGACTTTATCTGTGTCTTTAATGGAAAAAAATCATAACGTGGAAACCTCATAAAGAGGTTTGAGGTTTACACTCTCTTGGTAACTATATTTGTCCACTTCTGTTGCTTATAACAAAATACTGTGGAACTGGGTGATTTATAAAGAAAGCAAAGTTTATTGCTTACAGTTGCTTAGGCTGGGAAGTCCATCTGGTGGTGACAGTGACCCAGGGCTCTCACATTGCAAGATGGTGGAAGCAGAGAGAGAGCAAGACAGACTCTCCTCTTCTTTTAAAGCACTCAGAACCACATCCCTGACCACCAAAATTAATCCATTCATTCCTGCACTGTCCTACAATCCAATCACCTCTTCAAGGCTCTACCTTTCAATCACCATAATAGGATTTCTCACCCTCTTAACAGTCATAGTGGGGGCTAAGTTTCTAAAACACAAAACTTGGCGGACACAATTCAAGCTTCAATGAGTTTGGGGGGACATAATTCAATCCACTGCAGTAACTGATACTCTGTTCTGTTTTCTTTATGTGGTGGTCTGTCAAGTGTGGACTCAAGGAGACACAGGAGAGGCTCAGGAAAACCAAAGGTCATTATCCTTAGAGGTCCTAGAGACAGGGGGCATGGCTCACCATGCAAGGCCCCATGGGGAAGCTTCTGGTGGTCAGAGGCAGAGGGGCAGGAGCAAGGGGAGAGCCGAGGCCAGAGCCTTTATTGGGATTTCCAGAAAAGACAGGTCAAGGTGAACAGTTTAGGACTGACGGGTATGAATAATTCCGTCCAGCTGTAAGCTATGGGGATGGTCTCTAGTTGCCTGGTACCTGGCCTGGATGATTAAGGCAGAGGGATGTTATGTGCTGGTGTGTACAAGACAGAGGAGGTGTGGCTCTCAGTTGGTTAGTTTGTATGTCAAAGGATGCTTTTCCCGGCTGGGCCCTTGCTCGATCTAAGAATCGGCAAGATCTGGGAGGGGCCGTCTCTCCCCAGTCAGAAAGGTTTTTAAGATGTCAAAATTCATTGTGTCCAGAAAAAATATATATAAGCAATACAGAAGGAATGGGGGAGTTATCAGAATTTAGTTTTTATATCCATTTCTCCATGTTTTCCAATCTTAACTTTTTTCTTCTCAAAATTCAGAAATTCTTTCCATAGTGCGTATAAGTACTATCAGTCAATTAAGACATTTTTAAAGGGTGCCTTCTGCTCTGACTTGTATGATCAGGACAAAGATCATAGCAAGATACCTGTCTTTAAAAGCACTGTTAGGTTGAGATTTAATTCACTTGGCACTTTTGTTTTGAGTGTCCCCTCTATGCAAGGTCCTCTGCCAGCCTCATAGAATGTACAGAAATAAAGGCCGTCAACCATGGGAGTTACAAGTGGTTATAAGCTACAGAAAATGCTTAATAGGAAGATGTATAGATATGGCTCTAAAGAAATTCAGATAGTAAGAGATCAAATCCTTTTGGAGGAATCAAAAAAAGCATCAGAAAGGATGATGAGTATAAGACAAGCCTTAAAGATGAGCAAAATTTTGCCAGGTCCGTATAGAAGGAGGAGCTGGTCCTTAAACGAAAAGCAGAGGACACGAAGGCACACGAGTGAGGCAGTTATGATCAGGAAACAGCAAATAGTCCAGCTCGGCAGGAATGTAGGATTCTCGTAGCATAGCTGTGCAGCTGAAAAATGGGTTGAAGCAGAGCTGTGAGAGCCTTGAATGCCATGATGAGGAGCTTAACTTTTAGGAGGAAGTGGGCATCTTCTGTGAACTTATAGCAGCAACTGCTTGATTTCAGCCATGAACGTCTCCTTGATGTTCTTGTGGGTAAGATGGACATTAATGCTGCTGGGTGGATTTAAACTGGATGGATAAGTAGGACTGGAAGATGTCCAGTGTCAACCTGGGATTGCAAGAGGCACCAGGCTGCTGCCCTTGGTTCTTCCTCTGTGACATTTAAAAAATATCCCTGGGGTAAGTTGCATGAGGGCAGGGATTTTACCTGCCTTGTTCCCTGCCGAGTCCTTAACTAAGGCTGTGAAGCAGGAGGACGGGAGGCTCGTGATCGAGGGAAGCCCCTGCTGCTGAAGGCATTTAAGGAGGAAGGAGTTGGATGATCATTTTCTGCAAGTTCATTGCAGGATATTTGCTTCTTTAGGGAAGCTGAGTGAAGTGGTCTCCAACTCTGAGTTCTGCCATAAATTAAATCTGATTCTCCTATGTTCTGTAGTGTTCAAAGTGAACATGATAACCTAGATTGAAAAGCAACCCCTTATATGAGTAGCAGTTAGAATATGGCAATCCCCCAGTGGCCAAACTTGTGGTCCAGCCTTAGGTCTCAGGGATTGTACTAGGAATGTCAGGGGAACGGGCATGCTCTTACAGACACCAGCTACAGATACTGGACCAGCCACCAGTATCACTATAAATGCAAGAAACATGAGTGTGACCTCCATCACCGAATAACTATCGTGAATCCGAGAGATGCAAGTTTGATCTGAGCTGCAGGCATCCTTATTTTTCCTTTAAAGTATTTATGGGTCTAGCTGGAGCTTATTTATACATTCACCTTCACTCTACCTCTTCATAGTTCTATATATGCTCTATGTAGTACTTTCTTTTATATGATCTAAATTTACTTCTTTCAAACTTCATAGATATATCCCCTGGGGGGAGTATTCTGAGAGCAGATGAGAGTGATTGTGCTGGCCTTCAGGACGTTGTGATTTTGATTCAGCTCCCTCTCAGCTGTGGCCTGGATTCTCACAAACAGCTGTCCTCCCCGGCCCACCCCCCACAGGCACTGTGGAACCCAAGCTTCTTTCATCTGCCCATCTCGTGACCGCTCACCTTCCTGTATACCTGTCCTGCAGAAGGCTCAGGTGCAATAGCCCTGTTATCAATTGAATGGCACTTTTCTCTCTGTCTCCTCGTGAGCGGCAGCACTAGTCCATTGCTGCAAAAATAAATATATAACATAGTTGTATAGAGGTGGTTTATAATTTCTAGCAAAATGTTTACTGATCTTATCAACAGGTGTTTGTTCCCATGATTATAGGGACATCCACCGTTTTGACTCTGAGAGCAGTTCCCTGGCAATGAATAATGTGTTGTTTTACTAAAATGAATCTAATTGAATTGCATGCCCTGCAAGGGTGACATGCCCAAATGACTGAGGTACGTGGTGAATGACCCTCATCCACTGCCAGCACCTCCATCGCAAGGAGGCATGGTCTTCCCTACTCAGTGTCATCTTCCGAGATGACCTTGGGAGGGGCAAATTTAGTAATGCATTGCATATTTCCAAATTGCCAAAAGAGTAGATTTTAAATGTTTTCACTACCCAAAAAATGATAAGTATGTGAGTTGATGGATTTGTTAATTAGCCTGATTTAATCATTCCACATTGTAAACACATCAAAACATCACATTGTACCCCACAGATACGTACAGTTGTTATTTGTCTTAGAAGTAACATTTAAAAAAAACGTTTCTTTGTGAAAAGCAGCTCTGAACCAAAGTCAGTTGCTGGTGCTGTGTATGCTGACATGGCCCTCAATTTTAGGATTCTGGAAGGTCCCAGCACATATTCCCCACGCATGCACCGCGTTTGCTTTAGTTTCCATGTGTTGGCCGGATTTGGGGCATTTAACACAAACAGTTTCCTTTGTTCCTCTGGTTTCTCTCCACACCATCTGTCTCTCCACAAGGGTTGGTCAGCACATTTTGCTTTTGACCAAGGCAAAACGCCAGGCCATCTTATCACCCCCCAGTGTGTCCTGGTGTTGTAAGGAAGTCATGGAGCTTCTATGAGCTCTCTCTTGCAGCCAAGGGGAATCTGACGTAGCAGTTTCCTGATGTCAACTCTGATTTAAGTTCTAATTACACTCCTAATAGGCTCTTTATGTCTTCAGGTGGAATACCTGTATCTGTGAAAGATCAGAAATTCTGACCCACTGAAATCAGGCGGCAAATGACTGAGAAATTCTTACAACACCTTTGTTCATTAGGCACTAAGTGTTACTATCGTTGACAAGTACTGCTGATCAGCAGCAGTTATAAACAGGCTCCTACAGCAAGTGTTAATTACAAAGTTCCTTTATAGTGGTGAGAAGAGAGGCTGGAGGTGTTTGCATTCAGCCCACGCTCATTCTGTGTGGAGGCTGCAGCACTATGGCTGACTTTAGAAATACTCCTGCTTTTCATGTCCTTGTCTGAAATCCTAAGCCAGAGCTGTCTCATATTTGGAAATACAGCCCTCTTGGGTTTTATGGCTCTGTGGCACTCACTCTTTGGGTTTATTTTCCTTGTTCTCTGGAATTGGTTGTTTTTGCTTTTTCCTCTCCATCATCAAGAGACAGTTTTATGAATACACTGCATCTCAATCAGTCTGGCCACAGAAATAAGTCAGCAAGCAAAGGGCTTTGTGTGTGCCCCAGCAGGACCAGCCACCATCATTATAAATGCAAGAGGCAGAGTGTGTCCTCCAACGATTGATAAATATCATGCATCAGATAGGTGCAAAGTGTTTCATTTGGTGAGGTGCTATCAGGGTAGAGAAGGCATTTTTAATCCCTGGATTTTTACAGGTAAAGAGATTGAATCCCCAAAAGGGCAGATGTCTTTCCCAGCTAGGGAGCAGCAAGGAATCCAGGCCTTCTGACTCCCAGTTCTACACTCTTTTCCACTAGCTCTCAGTACTGATATGTGCTATGTGCGTCAGAACGACACACTGAAACCTGGACAGCCTCTCCCTTTCCTCTTCCCGCAGTGCTATGCTGCAAGCCTGGAGAACTGCTCAGATAGTCCTTCGAAAGCCTCTTTGCTCTACTGCTTGATGCACTTTGCAGTCACTGCTGGGTTTTTCACCTACTTATTTATGGTAGCACCACTGTGTACTAAACACATTCTGTTGCTTTCTTGGCTTGCATCTTCCCACCCAGGCTGAGAAGCATCAGGACAGATGGATTTTTCAGAAGCATGGCAAGAGTCCTATTAGTGGCACTGCAAATGTGTGAGGTGCTTTGCAATTTACAAAGCATGTTCCCATGATCCCCTCTGACCCTCAAAACAACCTGTGGGAGAGGCCAGGGGAATATGATGATGTCTATTTCAGAATCAATTAAGCCCACATCTGTTGAACTCCTGTGATGGATCAAGGGCTGTTACTGGGGGTATTTTATATTCAGGCTCTCTGCTAACCTGTATGGGGACTTTGTAAAATTAGAAAAAGGTGCCCTGTGGAGGATGCCTCTTCCTCTGGGGTGACTCAGTCCCATGCCAGGGCAGGCCTCTGGCTAGATTTCAACCTTCTCATCCCCTTAGCACCTTTCATGGAGGTTATGTAGACATTAATGTATTTACTTTGCATAACAGACCCATGGGGAGGGGTAATGCTCTCTTTCTACAAAGGAGAAAACTGAGGCTCAGGAAGGCCAAATGTCAGAGTAACAGAGCTGCTTTTTCTTGGAGCTAGGATCAAAGCCCAGGTGTTTGGAGTTCTAAGCCAGTGGTGATTTGAGCAGGACGTTCTACCCTCAGCCTGCAGTAGAAGCCACCTACAGCCCCTGCCCAGCCCTCCCAGAGCCATGCTGGGCTGAATCTCCTCCTCCAGAAAGCCCTGGGCATTTGTCACTTTGCCTGTGGAGGAAACAACCTCTTAGAAGGGAATGCCTGTGTGAGGGGTGCCTCTCAGACTCAGTTGCACACAGAGTCCCCTGGGGATCTTGTCAGAAGGTCTGGGTTGGGCCCTGAGAATCTGTATTTCTGCCAAGCTCCCAGGTCATGTGGCTCCAGCTTGTCCATGCACCACATTTGATTAGCTGATTCTTAGCGTAGGAGAACTGTTCACTAATTTCTACCTTTTCCCACTGCCCTGAAGACATGATGAGAAGGAAAACAAAGAAATGTTTATTGCACACCTGCTATGCATTAGGCTCAGTTCCTGCTAGTGGGTAAAACCAGTGAAGAGATAGCCACACTCACTGTGATTTAATACATCATATCTGCCCACTGCAAGCAAAAATCAGCAACAAGTCAAGAAAAATGAAGTGAATTGAATGGACTCTAAGAAGATGCTGTGACAAAGCAAAGCCAGTGCAAGTCTCGTGGGCGGGCCCCAAACCGACCCTGGGGAGGAAACTGTTCAATAATGGCGATGGTGATGGCAACAGGAGTCATAGCTGCCATCTACTGGATCACCGAGTGCCAGCCACTGTGCTACACAGTGCATGTCCTTTAATTTTCACAGTCATGTTAATTCATCCCCATTTCACAGATTGGAACACTGAACATCAAAGAGATTAAGCAATTTGCTGAAGCTAATGGAGCTTTGTAGTCTGACAAGTTTTAGCAGTGGTTTTGTGCTTTTTAGCCCCACAACTTGTAGCACTTAGTATGGACTACACATAGGTCAGAGTGACCTGGGAACTGATTTACAAAGCTGCCGCCTGGCCCCGTTGCAGACCTACTGAATCTGAGTCTCTGAATGTCAGACTCCGGGATTTGCCTCTCCCAAGCCTCCCTAATGAGGTTGATGGAACACTAAGAAGTTGGCATTTGGGGGCGGGGGGAAGGTGGGTGCCGTGCAGAACAATCCTGATCTATCTATTTCACTCTGTCATCATTACTATGAAAATACCAGTGCCTGACTAACCAGAAAGGAGTCTTGGGCATATATTTCTTCATTTGTTAGATAAATGCACAGAGTACACATAGGGCAAATTTAAAGTCAGCCAGAAGGAGGCAAGAAGAACCTAATGCACTGAGTCAACTGTGTAAGAGAAGCTAAATATTTGGTTGATAACTTATTGCTTGAGACAAAATTTGGAAGAAAGTTTCTTTAGGCAAACTTGTCTAGAACATCCTTAAAGTGTTCTAAAGCAAATAAAATAAAATATACCCTTGAGGATATAAGACACCCTATCATTCACAAATTCTCAGTGATGAAAAAATCTTTCATAAGTAGAAAATTCAATTGCAAGTTCCATTACACAAATTGTCTTAAAAAGTACCCTTTAATTGCATATATATAATTAAAGCAATATAATGCTTAGGTGAATAGATTTGGGGCAAATTAGTTATTTAGTGAATTGGTTTAGGGCAAATTGGTCTTTTACTTTTGACATGTTGGGGGCATAGAAGTAGAAATGGAATCTGGAGACCACTCTGATGACCTGTCAGGATGGACATTGGTCAGATGCTGGGTGGAACCAGTGCCTCCTGGCCATTGTGTGCTAGGACACCCAGCCTTGTCCTCCAAGCAACTTAACACCCTCAATCAGTGATTCTCTGGCTCCTGGTGTATGGTAAGCCCCTGGGAAGCATTTTAAATCCAAATACTTGGCCCAGAGATTCTGATTCAGTAGGTCAGAGGTGAAGCCCAGGAATACGCACTTTTAGGAAGCCTCAGGTGACTGTTGCAGGTGACCCAAATACTCTTCTCTAAGACATAGTGTCCTTTTGTTCAGAGGAAAGGACAAGAGTAAGAGGCCAAAAGTGGTTTTCATCCCTGGCTTTTTAGAAATGCAGTGCAGAACCCCACTCTAGAATCCCTGAGAGAGGGGGTGGGGGCAGCTTCGGTGTGATTCTGCTGCACCCCCAGGCTTGAGAACCACAAGTCCGTGAGCACACACTCACCAGGCAGCCACAGAGCCCTGAGCATCTCTGTGCACGCCATGCCAGGTGTTGCCCACTGAAGCACACGTAGCAGGAGCTAGTTGGAAGACAAAGCTAACACAAATGGAGCCAGCAGTAGCCCACACAGAATGGAGCAGAATTCAGTGGGGCTGCTTACCATCAGGGTTGCGGGAGCTCAGGGGAGGAAAGGCTTCCGTTGCTCCTTTAAGGGAGAATGCAGTTTTGATCATCAGGCAGGAACAGAGAAGGAGTTTCAGGAGATGAGTACGACAAAGGCCCCAAGGAGGGAATGAGTGTGGCTGTTGGGAAACCCAGGATGGAAACTGGCCAGATCGAGAGGCCAGAGTGAGCCAAGATAGGGCAGGAGACACGTGGGGGAGCTGAGGCTAAGAGTCACACTTGGACTTGCAGGTGGACTGGAGCATGGAGCCATCGCAGGACATCAAGCACGGCCAGTGAGAGCTTTAGGGTGGGGCCGGATTAGAAGACTGGGACCCCGTTACCCACACAGTAAGAGAATAAGAGGTCCCAGGCTGGTGATAGATGGGATCTATCTATCTGTCAGAGGGATAAGAAGATGAAGGCATTCACAGAAATCCAGAATGGCAGATGGTGTACAGCTGGTTCCAAACTGTGCCTCCAGATCTGTTATGCGGAAAGATGTCATAGAAATAGGCATTGCCACGTTAACAAAGATCTAAGCTGCCCAGACACTCTGCAGTTACCAACAATGCCAGGGAAAGGTAGGGCCTGCATAGAAAGCAGACAAGTCTACCTGAGGTTAGCCTTTTTCTTAATTTCCTCCCTTTTTACCAAAGCCACAGGGCCAAAAATTATTTTAAATGATTCACTTTCATTCTCCTATTTAATTTATAGCCATGTGTAGCGAAACAACCAGAACGAGGAGACAGGCAGGAAAGGAGACACCTTTCCTAGAACTCTAAAAGTAACCACCTCCACTAATTTGTTCCAGCCGGTCATTTCTTCCTTTGCTGTTTTGATAGCATTCCTGGGGCCCACTTGGCCGATTTTCCAGTGATGAGACCAAGTAAGTTTTGCTCTGGAAGTAGTGACAAGAACTACTGTAGTGGAGTGGGATCAGGAAGCTGTCACTTAACAAAATGGGCCCTTTCTAGGTAAGGAATCCCATGCTGCCCTCCTGGCTCTCCTTTCTCCTGACCAAGCAAATGAGCACCTACCTGCCTTAGAAAACCAGAACCTGAAACTGAAGGATGACAGGTTAAGGTCCCCAGAGGAAAACCTTTAACACTTCTGGGCACATTGCATCTTCTGGGTTTATGCTAAAGCTTCCAAGAGTCACAGAAGCAGGCCTTTCAGTAACAGGAACCGGACAGAGGAGTTGACTTTCTGCATCTCAGCACTGCCTGTGATGATCCTGAATATGCTACTTTGTGTTGTGTCCTTGCGGGATCATGATGAGCAGGATGAGACCTCGGGGACGAGCACAAAGGAGCCTTGTGGTTATGCCTCATTAGCCTCTTGGTGTTAGGGGGTCAATCTTATCCGGCCCCATGGAATGATTAGATTTTTCTGTATCTTCGCTATAGGGTCAGCACTTTGGCGTGCATACACCCACAGCTGCATGATCCTTAAAATTGTAATCTATTTTGTCCTCACATCTCCCTCCTGGAATACCTGTTTCCAGGGAAGGTGTGAATTCATCTGCAGCACATCATCACAGTTCAGCTCATTCTGTAAACATAGTTTGTGACTCTTGCAGTGTGAGCTGGGCACTGAATGAGATGCTAAGAATACAGTGGTAAATTGCACAAGGTCACTGTTCCCCAGGGGAGGAGACAGCTACATAAACAGGAAGTGCAGGATAGTTCCTTAGGAGTCTGTTTTATCACCTGGAAAAGTGAGCTTATGACGGCATCTACCTCATGGGCTTGTTCTAAGGATTATATTGGTTAATGTGACGAGCACTTGGAATGATACCTGGCAGATCATAAGCATGATACGAGTCTCAGCTGTAATTATCACTGTCATGGTCATTACTGCCGCTGTGGTGAGCACTGACATCACACACATCCACGATGCAGAGTGGATGACTGAGGAAGGTTTTTCAGGGGAGGCAGTTTGTGGGCTGCATCTTGAAGGGATAGAAGGAATTGACCAGGAAGACAAAACAGAGGAGAATATTCCAAACTGAGGAGAGAGCAACATACCAAGGCCTGTGGTTATGGAAACATGAGACAGTTTAGGGAACTCAGAGGTGCAGTAGTGGGTACGGATGCGTGTGGGTTATGGTGGGAAAAGACCTTCTCAGTGGAGTAGAAGGAGGCCATCTGCTGAGGGCAAGGAGCCTGGAGGAGGCCAGGAAGACCACAGCAGCTCTCCTGGAGCAGCCAAGGCCATCTGTAGACTTGGCTGACGGTGGAGACTCTGAATTTGTAGGATACCAAATAAGTAAAAATCCACAGGAGAAAAGTGGTACATGTCGTAGAAGAGACTCTCATCAGGGGCTTTTCAGGTTGCATAGGAAAGGTCACTTCGAACTGGGGGAACCAGAACAGACTTCATAGAGGTACAGTGTGGCCATGGAGAGATGAACTGAACAGCAGACAGCCCATGGAAGGCCTTGAATGATGACTGGGAAGTTTTAGTCCATTGAGGGGTTTTAAATGGAGGAATGCCATAATCAGGTCTGTGCTCTAGGGATGTCATTTTGGCAGGGCTGTGGAGTTAGACTGGAGGAAGACCACACTCAAGGCAGACTGTTAGTTGGAGAAAAATCTGAGACCTCTGGGATCAAGAGTAGACTGTGCAGTGCTCCCCGATGTGGGGTGCTAGGTGTGAATTCCAGACACCCAACTCCTCCACTGCTGCACCCTTCCACCTTGCCTATCCCAGGCAAGCCTGCAATGCAGGGGCTCAACCATGCCCCTTACCATTGCTTGATGATTTCCAGGAATGTGCAGAGGACTACAGGGTCTCCCCCAAAACACCCTGGGTACTGCTTTGACCCTAAGCCCCCTAAATGTGGAGCATCTCTGGGAAGCCTTGATGGCACTGTCATGGATCCAGGGGTTGGCTCTGCATAGGTTCCTGCAGCCCCAGATGCCCATAGAAGCCTGTCTGTGATTTGAGCAGCTCGCCATGGATGGCGCTGCATGAGTGCACCAGCCCAGCACCCATGCTAACGCCTCACCCCCTCTGGTGCACCCGAGCCAGGCTCTGGGACATCTAATCCTCACAAGCATCCTCCCCAGATGGGATGATCGTCCCCAGGTGATAGATGAGGGAATTAAGGTTGGCAGTATTAAAGTCACTTGCAGAGGGACACATGCTGTGAGTGGACTTGAATCTAGGGTTAGCTTCTAGTGCCATGCATATTGGAAAGTGCCAGCTGGAAGGATATGTTCACATTACGAAGGCAAAACTGTAGACATGGTTGCATGTCCTAGAAAAGGTTTCTTTGACGGGTCACATGTTTCCATGAGCAGAAGAGTTCATCACATGCCCCTCTCTGCTGCCTTACTCTCTGGGCTGCCCCTAACCCTCAGTGTGACATGCGTGACACAGACACTGCACATTTGGCCAGCACACTTCAGCAGGAGATGGGTTGGTGGAGGCTTGCTGAGTGGCACTCGCCACACTGGTGTCTAAAGCCGATGCATTTTATCTAAGGGGCCACCTCAATGGCCACAGTCCCAAGGTGAGCACATGTGGTGTTCTGAGTTTCTTCTGACACCCCCAAATTCACATCTGCCTCTCCCCCTCCTTCTGCCACAGATCCTGGTGCCCCTGTGAAATTGCCTTGCCTGCCAGTGAAACTGTCACCTCCGCTACCTCCAAAGAAAGTCATGATCTGTATGCCTGTCGGGGGGCCGGACCTCTCCCTGGTATCCTACGCAGCAGCCCAGAAGAGCAGCCAGCAGAGCGTGGCCCAGCACCACCACATGGTCCTGCCATCCCAGATCCAGCACCAGCTGCAATATGGCAGCCACGGCCAGCACCTCCCCTCCGCCACCGGCACCCTCCCCATGCACCCCTCCGGCTGCAGGATGATAGAAGAGCTAAACAAAACGTTGGCCATGACCATGCAGAGGCTGGAAAGGTAATGAAAGGGAGGGGACCTGCTGGGGATGTGGGGCTGGGGATTTGGATCATGACGGAGGACCGTGAACAAGAGCTTAACACCACTGGAGAAAGAAAAGTTTGAAAGTAAAATCAGACCAAAAACATAACATCAAGGAAAGTATGGAAGAAAAGAGTAATGTTGCCAATTGCCAAACTATCGAATCATCACATTTATCAAAAAGAACAAGTAACATACATACATATCTCAAGGGTACCTCAAACAGTTCTTGGAAAGAGTTGTGTTATCTTTCAATTCTATTTTTCTTATGTTTTCTTATGTTCTTTTTTTTTTCTTGTTTCATATCTTAGTATGTTTCTATAAACATTTACATTTTGTGAAAGGATGTGCACATAATCATTAATACAGGGTACCTCTGGGGTGAGGATGTGGGGAGAAAATACTTTATATTTCATATCTTTCTGTACTGCTTACTTTTTAATTTTGTGGATATTTTATGATATTCAAAAGACCATTTAAATGTGTAAAAATGAAAGATGCAAGTTGGCAGAATGGCGGAGGAAAGAGGGGGATGGGGACGTTGGGGAGGCACATCTTGTTTCTGCTAATGCAGGAAGCAGAGTGTGAGAGTCCAGTTGTATGCATGGGAGCCTCTAACATATGGCAGCCTCTGGTGCAGCCCCAACTTCCCCCACAATCTGCCTCCCATAGTGTTTCTAGGAGATCCGCAAAGAGGACCCTCGTGGGCAGGCCTGCAGCAGAGACCCTGACTCCTCCCCAGATCAGGGGAGATCTCATCTCTCACACTGGCTCTGAATTGCTCTTGCGTGTGTGTGTGTGTGTGTGTGTGTGTGTGTGTGTGTGTGTGTGCGTGTGCGTGCGCGCGCGCGCATGCACATATGTACATGTGTACACATATTGCCACCCTCCTCATCCCCAAGAAATGCCTGGGATTTCCCAATATGACTCCAAGGCACGTTGCTTGACCAAGTTTCCTGACATGACACCAAGAAAGTGTTTCGATCTGGCATGAGGAGTGTGTCTAAACTGGGACCCTGGATGCCTGTCCCAGGGTAGTGACTGCTGTTCACTGGGACCTGCAGGTGGGCAAATTGCAGACTGGGAGGCCCAATGGATCACTGCAGCAGAGAGCCAGAGGCAGGATGGACGCAGGCGGGAGCTCTAAGTAGTGTTTTCCTGCCTCTCAGCCAAGTCTGCTGTGTTTGGGAATAAGCGACTTCAAGTGAGATGTTTCTCTCTAGGAATTCTGACTTAATTACTTTGTGTTAATCCCTACCCTGGCTGCAAACAAAAAAACCAAAGTTTAATTTGGCCCTTTGCCATTATTTCCAACTACTTTTATTATTAATGAGAAAAAGAATAACTTCAAATTTGGGTGGTGTCTTTTCATCTGTTACACACACATCTTCATCATCATCATATTTAATCCTCACACTACCCAGGGAGACAGAGTAAATGGAAAAACTGAGAAAGGCTAAGTCCCCCAGTGCCACCTGCCCAAAGGCTGGCCCTCAGACTGCTTGTTACCCATCTGAACCACATTAAGTGCAGAAATTGGGAACAAGTTTTTAAATACTTTCATAGCAGTTTGACAGAATAATTTTATGTCTGTTGAATCTTATAATTAAAAAGGGCTTTATTTTTGTACATTTTTATTATATTTTACAAAAGCATCAGTTTACAATGGATTGAAAATTAAAAGAAATAAACAATAAGAACTATTCCTTCTTGGAGACATTTGAAAAGCGCTGCCTAGGTAGTTAGTAGAGGGGTCAAGCCTTCAAGCCTGGGTCCTTCTATTCTGAGACCAGAATTCTTTCTACCGTAATACAGCTGTTTTCCTAAAGACAACCAGTAGTCAATGTAACTTCCTACCTCCAGGTCTACTGTACACCCAGTAGGTTTTTGTATCTCTCCTGAGCTTTAATCATCTGGAAAAGATACTCTTGACAGCATATTAGTTGGATGTTGCTAAATATGTTTCCTCTTAAAGCATGCCATTTTAAAAGGTTCAATTGCAAATGTTAACCAATAACTTGCATCATGTTCCTTATAATATCCATAGGTATTTGTGGACTATTTCAGTTGAGTGTAGACCAATTGGTGGGTCTGTTGGACCTACACTGGGTCAGGTTCTTTATTGAAATGCATTAAAGAGAACAAACTGGGAGGGGGATATTGGGATTTGTGGGGGGTGGGCACAGCATGATCTTGGCAGCTGAGCCAAAGTTCTCTCCATACTCTGTGTCCTCCCCATACCTCCTGACTTTCGTTACCTCCTCTGTCTCCCTCACCTTCCACCCTTAGCCAAGGTATAGGGTTGTCCTAACAGGCAGCCAGGACCTAGGGAATTAATGCATGCATCACCTTGGCAAGACCACTGCCCCTCCAGAGAGGCCTTCTTCCCAAACAAATAAAGATTGCAGAGATTTTTCAAAACATCTACATTATCTCCCAGGAGTCCTGGAAGGACCTGAGAGCCGGACAAGGTGGCAGGCCACTTTTCAGTATAGTGAGGGGACTGCAGCTGTGTCAGGTGATGACACTCTTGCTTTTACAGTCTAAAAATTCTCCCCATTGCTTGTCACATGATTTCATTCTCATTCTAACCAAGTTACATATGCAAAGGAGAAAATATTTCTCTATCCTCCTTGGCAATTTCCAGTGACTCCACAAAGCTCTGCAAGAAGGAAGAAGCGTTACCAAACACTTAGGCATTCTGCCTGCAAAGATCCTTGTGCCCACCCGCTCTTTGTGCTATCACTGCCCCCTGAGATGGAGTGAAACATCACCCGTAGGGCATCAGTGCAGACCTGTAGTCTGATCCTGATGGAAAAGTTGTAGATAACGTGAAAATCGAAGGATGAATTAAACAGCATTAACACTTGACTTTCAACTATACATTTGTGGAGTCATTTTATAATTGAAAGAAAACCATCTATGCAGACAACCGCCTGCCCATGACAGCATTCCTGACCATGTGTCCTCTAGTCTCTGCTTCAAGGGGAACCTCACAGGTCCCAAGATAGCTTGCACCATTGTCGAGAAGGTCTGCTTGTTACAAAGTTCTTCTTAAATGAAGGGTTTTATTTACTGTAACTTATACCCTCCCAATCTTATTTCTAATCTTCCTTTTCTGTGAAAGGCTTTCAGTCTTTGAAGAAAGCTACCATTTTCTTTCTCTAAAGGCTTCTTGAGACCTTTTACCATCTTGCTCATGTTCCTGCAAGGTTATGCTAAATCGGTTCTGATGTATGAAGAAGTTCTTAATTACTACTCTGACTAAGCCTGCTTGATGGCACTAAAAAGTGACATGTAGTTATTAACAGCTTTAGCTCACCAGGTTTGCAAGGAGGGGTTCAGAATGAGGGAACTAGAGAACAGCTGAAGCAAACGTAAAGGGTTCCAGTTAGTATTTATTCAAAGCCACAGGGCTGTCCCAGGCAATGTGGCCGCACTGGAGGCAGTCCGACCTCATGACAGAGTGCACGGGTTCCAGCATCTAACTGCAGAGTTTGAATCTCAGACACACCACTTATTAGCTGTGTGACCCTGAGCATATTTCTTAATCTCTTCTTGCCTTTCATTTCTCATCTGAAGGATTATAATAGTACCACCAGCCTCATTAGGGTTGTTCATGAGGATTGCATGATTTAATCCATCCAGATTAGTCAGGTTATTGCATGGCACACAGGAAACATCCAGTAAATGGCAGTGCACGTTAAGCAAAATTATATAGCACATAAAAGTTGTCTTCAGTGACCCTAAAAGGCATATTGCAAATGTGTGTTAGATCCAGTCTTGTTGGAGATTTTGTTTGTGTCAGTTTCCTCAAATTAGATTGTCTTCATTTCTCTCCACTGGTGATTCTTATCTTTTTTGAAGTTGATGCTTTATAATTTCAAATATCATGCATTTTTTTTAATATCTGCAGTAAGCTCTGTGATCTAGTTGGCATCAATCCTGGAATTCAGACTGAAAATCCTAATTAGCTACTAATTTTCTTTTCTGATCTTAGTTCAGTTGGCCAGTTCTCTGTGCTCTAGTTTCCCTAATAATGAAACAAAGGTGAGATATGAATCTTTGTTGACCCTGAAGGAATTTTAGGAAGATTTTTAAGAGAGTACACTTTACAGTCTGAAAAGAAGTCTTTCCCTTCTCAGTTCGGGGCAGCTACGTACTTTGAGTTGCTCATACCAAAAACCTGGGGTCACCTTTGACATGTTTTTCTGTCATCCCCCTTGTCTGATCATCCGCAAATCGTATCTGGTTTACTTGGAGAATATATCTAGGATCGGCCGCTTCCCATCTGTTCCTGCTACCCCCTGGTCTAGGCCTCCGTGGTCCTCACCTGGTTTGCTGCAGTCCCTCCTACCTGGTCTCCTGCTTCCCCTCCTGCCTCTCAGTCCATCCCTGACACAGCAGTCAAAGAGATGTGTGTGACAAAAATCAGATCATGAGTGTATTAGTTTGCCAGGGCTGCCATAACAAAGAAGCACAGAATGGGTGACTTAGACAACAGAAATTTGTTCCCTCACAGTTCTGGAGGCTGGAGGTCTGACACTGAGGTGTCCACAGGGTTGGCTTCTTTAGGGGCCTCTGTCCTTGACATGTAGGTGGCCATCATCTCCCTGGATCATCACGTTGTCTCCCCTCTGTGTGTGTCTGTCCTCATCTCCTCTTCTTAGAAGGACCCCAGTTATACTGGATTAGGGCTCACCCTAGCAGCCTTATTCTAACTTAATTACCTCTTTAAAGACTCCACCTCCAAATACAGTCACATTTGGAGGTACTGAGGATTGGGACTTCAACATATGAGTTTGTTGGGGGAGGAGGCACAGTGCAGCTCTTAACAGTGACCATGCCCAAAACGCTCCCATAGTCCAATTCACTAAGAGTAAAAAGCCAAATCCTCACCGTGGCCCAGAAGCCTGCCACGGCCTGGCTCTTACTGTCTCCCTCATTTTGTCTCCTGCCCTCTTCTTTGGACATGCCTCTTCCACCACAATGGCCTTCCTGCCATTCTCACAGGCCTTGGACATGCTAGACGCCTCCTGACAGGGGCCTTTGCACAGGCTGTTCCCACCATCTAAACTGCTCGTCCCTCAGATATTCTCAAGGCTCCTGCCCTCAGCTTCCTCAGGTCTCTACTCGAATGTCACCTCCTCAGTGAGGCTCTCCCTGACCTCCCTGTTTAAAATTGCAGCCCTCCCCCCTATTTTCCAGTCCCCCTTTATTCTTCTTGTGGCATTTTTCACCATCTGATATTTGACATTTGCCTTTCATTTGGCTGATCGATCTTCTCACCTCATAGAACATATGGTCTGCAAGGACAGGAACTGTTTTTTTCATGGTTATATCCCAGGCACCTAGAACAGGGCCTGGCTTGTAGGTTTGAGTGAGTGGTTGGGTGGATGGATGGATGGATGGATGAATTAATGAATAATGAATGAATGAATGAATGACAGCCCCTAGTGACTGCTAGTTATTCCTTTGATTATTAGTCCACTTCCTACTGTTGGATGTTTAGGTTGCTACTGATATTCTTTTGCACTGTTGACCTTTAAGTTCTCACAAGACATATGTTATGTAAATATTGAGTGATACTGGTGATCTTTACCCTTTTGCATTAATGTCTTTAACCTGTTATGTTTCCCTTATTCTAAACATTTGAACTACTTCCTCTGTTTGGAATGCACTCTCTTCCATTCTCTCCTCTACCACCCACTCCAACTTCTTTTGCAAAGAAAAATTTTACTTATTATTCAAGATTTTGTTCAAATACCAAGTCCTCTGTGATCCCTTCTGGGATTCTCATACAGCACTCTGCCCTCCTTTGGGCAGATTTACATCACATTACGTGTTTCTCTGTCTGTTCTCTCTTGAATATGAGCAGGAACCATCCTTGTCTTCCCACTTGCTGTGGTTTGAATGTGTCCCCTCCAAACCTCAGGTGTTGAAATTTAATGGCCAATGTGATAGTGTTAACAGGTAGAGCCTTTAAAAGATGATTAGGCCATGAGGGCCCTTCCTTTGTGAATGGGATTAAGGCCCTTATAAAAGACACTTCATGAAGCCTTTAGTTCTCCTGCCCTTCCACCTTCTGGCACGTGGGGACATAGCGTTTCTCCCCTCCACAGGATGTGGCGCTCACCAGCCAACGCTACATGCCAGTGCCTTGATCTTGGACTTTCCAGCCTCCAGAACTATAAGAAAATAAGTTTCTGTTCTATGTAAATTACCCAGTCTCAGGTATTTTGTTATAGCAGAACAAAGACACCACTCTACCTGCCATTGTAGCACCTGCCATGTAGGAACTATTCTGAAAACGTTTGAGTGGGTTTCATAAAAAGTTATTCTGATCTTTGAAATAGAAAGGGATTTTAATTTATTATTACAATGTTTTGTTATAAACTCCGTTAATTATAGAAACAAGCTTTAGCTGGTGTAAAGCTACACAGCCACACCAGTTGTCAAGTAAGGCAAATCATAACTAAAGCCAAAATGTTTCATTATTTTAGTTATACTAAGTTTCCATTTATATTGCCAGAGTTAGGGCTCAGACTCTTCAAATCCATTGTACAGACTGGGTCCCCAGACCTCTCATACGCCAGGCTGGGTTCCCAGACCCTTTACACGCCAGACTGGGTCCCCAGACCCTTCACACGCAGGTCCATGCTAGGTAATTGGAAAAGATTCCAGAAGCTGTTGGCAGACAACTCGAGCTCAGTCCTCAGCCGTGACAGCAGCAGCTTACAGGTCCAGCAGCTTACAGGTCCAGTGGTGGTTGTGGCCTTACAGAGGGTCCCGGGGGCACTAGCAGCTGCTGCTGGAGGCTGTTGCTGAAGGCCTCCCATGGGGGAGGGGGGAGCATGGGGAGGCCGCTACTGTTGCTGGAGGCTGTTCCTGCGAGTGTCACCGGCACCCTCCGTGAGGCCACCGCTATGGCCAGACCTGTAAGCTGCTGGACCTGTAAGCTGCTCCTGCCACTGCTGAGGACTGGCCTCATGTCATCTGCCAACAGCTCCCGGGGTCTTTTCCAATTACCTAGCATGGACCTGCGTGTGAGGGATCTGGGGACCCAGCCTGTACAGTGGGTTTGAAGGGTCTGAGCCCTAACCCAACCGCTGGGGATACACTCCCAATTCTCCTGTTGAGCTGTTCCTGTTCTTTTTCATTTGTTTTTGCAGATATTAGAAGCAAGGTAAAAAGTTCCTCCTTTAAAGTTAAACCTATATCTTTGCTTGTCACATCAAGTAATATCAAACTAGAGCTCAAGATTCTATAATTTTGGTTATGAACTTTAGCTGTTGAAGTACATTGTCCCTTTGCTTAATTCTCCTCCAGCAAATCCACCATAAGTGATAAAACGGGGGTAAATGATTGTCCTCAGCTCTTCCAGCAGATCGCTGAGGTGCAGGGATTCATATTGGACGGCCCTGCTGTGTTCAGTATCCTTGGGCTAGAACTGAAAGTTAACTGTCTGGATTTTATACTAAGACCTGTAGGATAGGAACAACCAGGTAAGGCAGAGAAGGGAATAAGGGCACATCCTCGGCAGATTAGAGGAAGGAGTGTGTTAGACCAGGCACGTTCACAGCGAAAGAGAAATTGAAATCGCTAAATTTGAACTAAAAAGGCAAAATAGTAATGATTTATTACTATTATCATTTATGCATATTAATAGTCAATTTAATGATGCTTTATTTTCACCCATTAGGTTTTGGTTTGGGGAATTTTATGTAGATACATATAGTTCTAGTGAGATAAATTTACTACATATGGATCTTAAAAATGAACAAATAAGTCCATTTCTAATAAACTCATTTTTCGTCTACCTATTCCTATCCCCAAATCGCTCAGCAAATAGATCAGGAAGCTCTGACGCTTGCCAGGAGAAAATTGAAAATTTCAAGCAGTCACTGACTTGTGAACCTTGAGTGGAAACAGGCCCTGCAAAAAGAAAGGCAGCAGCACCTGTGTTTGCTCAGCAGCCAGGAGCTCTATCAGCAGTTCTTTTCTAAGTATCTTTTCTGGACCAGGCTCTGTGCTCGGCACTGAGGAGACAGCTAGCGGACAAAATTCAGAGGGTGGCTGCCCTCAGTGGAGCTCAGAATCTGCTGGGAGCATATACTGGGCAAATGAGTGCCAGGGAGGGTACAGGGTGGGAGGAGAGTGTAAAACAAGAGCATCAGCTGGTCTGTGGGGCTCAGGGTGGCCTTCTCTGGAGAGTTGCATTTAAACTGAAAGCCAAGAGAGTGGAATAACCAGATGAAGGAGGAGGGAGTGAGAACATTCTAGGCAAATTAGAGGAAGGAGTGAAGTACTATCTCCAAATGGGCGAATGAGATTTTTAATAAGAAAAGGAAGGAAGTTGGCAGTTATTCTCCAGGTTTTTAGAAGCCCGATCATAGAGAATGGGAGTAATGACAGAAGATTGCAATTGGACATAAGAACCTAAGAAACACTGGAGAGGCCACAAGAGATCTTGAAGACATCAGGCCAACAGCAGTCGCAAATGGTCTACTTGTGTACTTACAGAAAGAAAAACCTGCAGGTTGTATCGTCTGCTGGGCACCTGTCTGACTCCACACTCCACATTAGAGGTATTGAAGTAGGCATTTAACTATTTTTCCCCCCATCAGTTCCCAGCTTGAATACGTTAACTGTAATGCGAAAGCTTTAAGAAGTAGAATGGCTGTACCTCTGCAAGGAAATTAGATGTGCACCTGTGTTAACGTGGATAGGCAGACCAACAGTGGTCAACCAGACCCAGGAGGGCTTCCAGAACCTTCTTGAACTCTTAGCAACACCTGTTGAGCAGTGCGTGCCAAGCATCGTGATAGACACGCAATAACAGAACACAGTCTTTCCTTTAAAATAATAATACTGGTAAATTTAGGTATGTACATAGCTTATTACTTGCTTATAATGTCCCCCTTTTTATATTTATGAATTAGCTAGGGGTGAAATTATTACTTGTCAAGAATATTGAAAAAGGAATAATTTTTACACTGGACAGAAGAAATTTAAATCAGTAGCCCAAAAAATCCCTTCAGTCCCTAAAATTCTATTATCCCATGGTTATTTTCAAGCCTTTTAAAGAGCATGCTACAATTTATAATCCTAGGATAAATACATTTCATGGTGACAGTTACTTTTTTTCATGTTGCTTCAAGGATCACAAGAAATTCTGAAGAATTTCTTGGTCCTGAACTAGACGATTCTCAGGGTTTTAGTTTCTAATGTAATCATTGCCTTGGCTTCCTTTTACAGTGTTTCACCTGCAAATCAGTGTGGTCTGTGATCATAAGCAGATGTGAATCTTGCCCTAGCATGAATGAAACTCTGAATACCTAAGTGTTATTTGCTTGTGAAGTAGCACTGATTTCAAGTTCAGTGTCTTGTTTATCATACAGTAAATGGCATACATTTTTAAATGAAACTTGTTTCTAGGGAAAGCTTCTCTTACAGTGAAGACCATCTCTTCAAAATCTCGTGCAATTCCAGTTAGACATTTGTTCCCGCCTCTTGGAAGCCGGAGTTATCAGCTTTTTACTTTAGGTCAGTTCTTTGATTTTAAAGCATATATTTATCATCTTTAAGTGGCTGCACATATTGTTTTTTTGGTTTTAGCTGCTATGCTAAGTGGCATGATATGGTTTCGGTGCAAAGTAATATTGTGAGCCAGACCCAATCTCCCCTGCAAAGTTGGCAAGCAAATTGGTTAGAAGAAAGTTTAAATGAGACCGTGCAAACCATTAACATCTTTTGAAGTCTTATAAACAAGGAAGTGTATTTTCAAAAGAGAGAATCTGCTTCTGAATTCCTATGTGTACTTCAGCAGAAACCCTGCCCTTCCCCAATGCATAAATATTGATGCTTTGATCTTCTTGGAAACCATTGTCCAGAAAGGTTTTGCAAGTCAAAAATATGAAGATGCTAAAGGAAGTGTTTTAATAGGTTACTGGAGAATATCCATAATGACTAGTTTATGATAAAGTGCCAGTGTTTAAATGCATCTCTAGTCAAAACAGCAACTACCAACATTGATGTTTATGAAGCACATGGTACCAGCATCGTCCTCTGATCTGGCAGCTGCCTATGAGATGGGCAGGTGGATTGCTCTGTTCCTCTGATGAGGAACCAATGACCAAGAGGCACAGCTAGTGAATGGCCCAGTTGGGACTCCAACAGAGTCCTCCTTTATCCGTGTCCTGCCCTTCTGGTACCACCCAGCCAAGCATGCCCTATGACATTGACAGACATCTAGGGACAAAGTCAGGTAGAAAAGCCATTGTTTGGTTTCTCCAAGAGAAATGGAGAATACTGGGAGGAGCAGGCTGGTCAGACTCTGTATGTCTTATATGTTTCATTCATCACATCGCAACCCCAGACAGTATTTCAGAAATATGGGTCATTAGTCCTTGGAAGGACAGAGAAAGGGTTGTGAAGGAATTAATTTAAATCCATTACCACTGCTGGGAAAAAAGAAACCCAAAATACATTCTCTACTCAGGAAGGCCCAGTACCCTAGTTTATATATAGAATGGCATAGTTTCCTGCTGACTGAAGTCCAACAAAAAAACAAAAGCTCTAATGTTGCATTTCTTATCTTAGAAGGCTAATCTTAGGCCATGATAAACCACACAATGTGTGCCTGCTTTCTTAAAACGAAGCTGATTAACTGTTTTCTTGGGCTTCAGTGGTTATTTCTGTCGTTTTTCAGCCTCAGGCATTGCAGTCTGCAGCATAATTTCTCACACATTTTTGGTGTCCAAGAAGAAAACGGTTGATTGTTCTCTCTCCCCTCTGAAAACTCTTCCTAACTCATGCAGACAGCATTACAAAAGCTGTTCGTGTTGAAGTTTAATTTCATTTTCGCTGTCATATTTGCAGATAACAAATTTTCTCTGTCCTTCAAGAAGATTAATGTCTCTTTTTTTAACAATCAGTGCATTTGAAATCAGATGCCAGAAAACAGTATCCCTTTATTACACATTTTTCTTTCGAAATGATAGTAGTTTCTGAGTATTTTTAAGGAAGGTTAGGATTTAAAAGAGACAGTGAATTTTTTAGTTTCACAACCTGCCCCTGAATCCCTACAAACATTTCAAAGGTGTGTCACCCATGGGTGAGTGAGAGCGCTTCTCTCCTCAGCAGCCTGTTAACCATGCAATGCAGATATACTAATGATTTTAAAGTCTCTTGAAAAGGGAATTACTGTTTTAATGACCCTGACTTGTTGTAGATGTCTTGGCATTCGTTTTTTTAAGAATTATTAAAAATAGGGTCTGTGTCTTAAACTCACCCAGCAATAAACATCAATGGTAGGTCAGTCTCTTAATTTTCAAAGTCTAGAAATTCCTTAGAAACATGCGACCATTAAATGGTTAAAAAAAAAAAAAAAAAAGGAAAGTGGGGGGTCGGGAATGAGTATCTGAAGGGTGCCACTGTGTTTTCAATCTGTGTGTCTCCTACTTGGTTCAGCAGAGTCAAAGAAGAGAGCTGAGTTTTCCAAAAAGAATACTTATTCAATGTCATTCTTGGCAGAGGCAGGACCGAGGGGAGAGAATAAAGCTTTTCACTTTCCTCATATGTCATAGGGACAGAATGAAATATAACAGAGTTTTAAATGTGTCTTTTACCAACTTGAGACTGACATTTTACTCTCAAGCTTTCCAAATCCTTCTATTTTTAGTGTTTCTCTTGTAAATAGCAAGCCTCCTGTTGTAGGTAACTTCTGGTCATTCTTTGCTGTTCATTCATTTTCATAAGGTATTCAGGTTGTTTCATCCTCTGGGGAGACAGAAAGGACAAAACAAAGTCCTTGTCCTTATGAGCTAACTTTTTAGTGAGGGAGACAGATGATAAACCAATAAATAGGGAATATGATGTCGAGTGGGGATGAAGTCCTGAAGAAGAAAAAAGGGGAGTGGGAGGAGAGGAGGGTGATGCCTTTCTGTCTTCAAGGAAATACATCATTGAAGTGGCTGCAATACACACTAAACCCGTCCCATGCCCCCTTCCTTTATTGACAATACTCCGTCATCCACTGGATTATCCAACTTGGTGATTATTCGCTCCTGCCTCCTGTAGCCTATTCTCTCTGCACACCTGCTCACCCCGGCCATGTGCTACTCGCAAAAAAAAAACTTTTGCACCATCCAAGTCTAGAATTCAGGCCCGCCTATGTGTTCCACAATAGCCACTCATCCTGGGGCTCTTCACAGCAAAATTCATAGCAAAGGAGTTGTTGGGTTGTGTGAACATCTGTGATCCTTGCTCTTCATTATAAAGATAATTATTCCATTTTTTTAAAAAGTTTGTGGTGTAGATTGCAGTTTATAGTCAGCAGGTAGGTCTATAAGAAAGTAAAGGGCATTGATGGTTCTCTGGGAGAAGGCACCGTGGTAGGGGGAGAGAGAATTCACGTCCCTGCTGTGATCGCAACCCAGTGATCACTTGTCCTTATCCACAAAATCAAGACAAGAGCAACACTCTTCTTAACGCTGCAAGCTTTTGTGAAGATTAAATGAGATGATGAGCATTTACAAGTCATTCTTACAGGACACATAAGGGACCATCTACGTTAGTTGTTGCAGCTGTTTTGGAAGATGTCCCTGTCCCTTCATCCTGACCTGTGGAATGACCCTGGAATAGCCAAGTAGTAGAGCAGAAATATTCCAAAATGGTGCTGCTGTCAAACATCTGTGACCATCATGGAATGCTCTTTGGTTTCTGTATGTTCATTCCTATTACATTTGTCAGGAAAACTACATTATTTGGAGCTACCTAGATAGTGGGTAACAGAAGCTTATCTCCAACCCCCCAGCCCCAGAGAATAAGGCCTTTGGTGTTTGTTGAAATGTGTTATAGAATGTTAGTATAAGAGTAAATCTTATAGATGTCATCGAACCCAACAACCTCACCTTACAAAGCAACCTAACTCTGACCAGTCTTAACTGAAGTGGACTGACAGCGTGTGAGTGCAGAACTGGAAAATGTAATAGGCTTAATCTCTCTCTGTTACATCTTCTGTGCACACACAGTCCTGGGATGGAAGGCACAGGGTACCATCTTGTTCTTCCTTGCATGGATCTCTGTGCCTGAGCTCTTTGGATTGTCCTTTTAGGAAAGAGAACTCTAGATCACTGTTTCTAAAAACGTTAATTCTCCTTTCACAAGGATACTTTCCCTACAACAGCAAGACTCAAGGGTAAGGGATAATTATTTTAGTGAATTAAATGATAGCGAATGTAATGTGGTGTAATATGGTATGGGACTTCAATCCAAATATTTGATTGACTTTCCATCAGTTCCAAAAATATGCATAATGATGAGGCTGGGACGTGAAAACAATTAATAATCAGACTCTGTCTTTGAGAGGTTCATAGTTGTTGACCTAAAAAGAAACTGAGGCCAAATACACATAGCAAGAACTTATTGAGCCAATATGACAGGTGCAACTGGGGAGACCCATAAATCAGGTAGCCCTGAAAAATATGTTCCAAGGAGGGCCAGCAGAGTTTAGAATTTTATAATCACAAGAACGTGGATGGGTCAGAGGAGCGAGAGAATGACAGCCCCGCCTGATTACTTCATCAGGTTTTCTGTTGGCTGTACGTGACATATAGATTTGGGATTCTTACTAGGTTACATCCTACAAGCAGGGATCTAGGGTAAGGATAATAAGTATTCTAGGTTATTTTATGGCTTTCTTCCACCATTATGGCTGCTTCTGAGTAACATGGTCTTATGATAATATTTTTCAGGTCAGATGTATGTGATTACTGACTTTTCCCAGATTTCCCAAGGCTCTGTAATTTAGCTGATCTGGTCAGAGCAGATTCTTTTGGTTATCACAGTCTATAGGAGTGGGGGTGGAGGAGTTGCTTGGCCATGTAATTATAACATAATGTGATAGATGCTGTAACAGACGTCAGAGCAGAGGCTGTGGAAGTGCAGATAAGGGACTGGTTTCCATTGGAAAAATCAGAAAAGGCTTCTCAAAAGAAATGATATTTGAGCTATTCCTGAAAAATAGGTAGGATGCTCCAGGCCAAACTCTGGGGAGAGAGTTCTGAGGCAGAGCATAGGCAGGAGCAGAGAGGGAGGCAAGGAAGTACACAACATGCTTGGGCAGACACTGGGAATGTGATTAAAAAATTTTTTTAAAAAGTAGATGAAATTGAAAGGGATTGGGGGTCAGATTGTGCAGCACTTCCCAGTCCACGTCAAAGAGGGTGGAGTTCACCCAGTTTACAGTGAGGCCTTTCAAAGCTCTTGCAGTTGGGAGAATTGCATGATCAGACCTGTTTGACAGCAGTGTCGAGGATGGGCTCGGTAGTGAGCATGATGAGAGGAGGTTCTGGAAGAAGAGTAAGGTTTGGAGTCTCACTGCGGGGGCATGGCTTCTGCACAGGCAGCAGTATAGTGACATCAGTAAGAGACCAAGTCCTGTAGTCTGACTGCCTGAGTACAATATTGCTGGCACCCCCTCTAGCTTGGATTTTTTTTTTTTTCCTCTCAAAAATGGGGAAATCACAGTAGTACCTGTCTCCTAGGGTTGTTGTGAGGCTTAAATGAATCGATACATGGCACAGTGTGAGCACTTAATGTTAAATTTTATCATCTGCAGTAACCCAGTAAGAATTGACAGAGGTGCCACCTAGGAGGTTAGGATGAGATGCTGTGTGTTTCCCTGAGGTTTCGATAGCTACAGGAAGGACAGTGGTGAGCACAACCCAGGAGCAGTGAAGTCCATTTGAATTCGAAGCAAACTTAATGCTTAATGCCAAAGAGTTTTGAGTGAGTGGTCTGGGTCTTACCACATGAGTCAGCGTCTCCTCGGGGATTTGACAGGTACTCCAGAAGATGGGGTGACTCTCTCAGGCCACTAGGGTGTCATTGAGTGAATCACTGATCTGAACAACGTAATGAGGAAAGCAGCTCCACTCCCAAGGCTGTGTGAGGCTCCTGCATTCATAGGCCACCTGCTCGGAAACTGAAGCAGGGGCACACGTAGCTTAGCACATGGAACCCTAATAGCACCCGAGTGTTGACACACCCCCCAGAATGCTAGCCTGTGACATGGCAAGTTAGGGACCGACGCAACAGGATATGGATAATTCATTACTCAGCAAATACCACAAATGCCTGATAATACTGAAGTCGCTTTTGAAGAGACTTGCATGGTACAACTCTGAGAATGCGGGAAGTAGCAAGGTCATTGTGGACACTCTAGGCCAGTGCTTCCCACCCCAGGGCAGATCACCTGGAGGTATTTTTGTTGTCACAACTGGAGAAAGTACTACTGGCATCTAGTGGGTAGAGGTGAGAGGTGCTGCTAAATGTCCTACAATGCACAGGGTGGTCCTCAAAGCAAAGAATTGTTTGGTCCCAAATGTCAATCAGACTGATATTGAAAAAGCTTAGTCTAGAGCTGCTGCAGGAAGCACCCCGGGCTCCCGAGCCAGGACAGTGCGGGGCTGAGGGCTTCAGCCACATGCCCCTGACGTCTACATCCAGCCCAGCTGACCGAGCCACCACTGGAAGCCCCCTGGGCTCCCCTGCAGGAAAGAGAGGGGTGCCAGAGTCCTCAACCATGTCCCCCTCCTTCCTCTTTCTCCCACCCTATTTCCTTCCCTCTCCCCAACTGCTCCACAACATCTTAGAATGTAAAAAATAATATTAATAAATAAATAAACTTTTAAAAATAAATAAGCTTGGTCTATAAGTGTAATATCTACATCATTGGTGGTACGTAAAATGAGTTTAGGTCAACTTTTAAGTTTTAATATTT
This sequence comes from Cynocephalus volans, assembly GCF_027409185.1. Classification (NCBI taxonomy): domain Eukaryota; kingdom Metazoa; phylum Chordata; class Mammalia; order Dermoptera; family Cynocephalidae; genus Cynocephalus; species Cynocephalus volans. Next base: position 26,385,054 of record NC_084464.1, read on the forward strand.
TTAAATATACATATTTATCTATAATATAAATATTTAAAATATAAGTATAAAAATATATACTTATTTTAACACGTTATAAATATATAATTAGTATATAACACCTATGATTACAAAGATATTGTTTGCTTAAGAAGAGGCTAATATAGTGTTTAAGTTTTTTTAAAAGGGATTGACTTAAAAAAAAATGCAAAGTAAACAATGTAATTGGACTTCAAAGATGGCATACACAAAAAATTAAGGAGGTGTGAGTGTGATCGAGTTTTAGGAAGCACTGGTTTAAATCAAGGGTCAGAAAACTTTTTCTGAAAAGAACCAGCTAGTAGATATTTTATGCTCTGTTGCAACCACTCCACTCTGCTGTTTTGGTGCAAAAGCAGCCATGATGATAGGTTAACAGATGAGTCCCTTCACTGACTATTCTGAACACAGTGTCTGAGATGAATCCTATGAATCCTTTAAACTCAGTACCCCAGGAGTGGCCTGATCATGGCCAGGTAGAACACTATCACTTACCCCAGAAGGTAAGATTTAAAGTAGTTATAAAGTAATGATGACCATTTTTATACATGTCATTTTCTCCATCTTGCATGGGTACAGTTGGGGTTTGTGTTTAATCAAAAGACACCAACTTGTAAGTGTCATGGTTCAGTTTTTGGATACAGAATATCAACAGTGGGTTCAAATCCCAGCCCCTACCTTTACCACCTGTGTCCTTGTGGGCCTGTTAATTACCCTAAGAGCCTTAGTTTCCTGCTTCATAAAGTGGGGATAAAAGCACTTCTCCTGCAGGGTTGTTGCAAAGATAAAATGGGTACTGTATGTGTAAGTTTCTAGAACAGTTGGTGACACATTCAGTTAATGTTCCCTCTTTTCACTTTCCCTCCTTTTCTTCTCTTCCCCGGATCTTCCACATGTTTGATGAGGATGGCCTTTCTGCCATTACCTAAGCCATTATATAGGTGCCAGCCAGATCTGGGGCACCCACATTTCTACAATGCACCATAGATGCCTCCCTGAAAATGAAAAAACAATCCGTTCATTAAAACCCTTTGAATACGCTTTGTCAACTACTTGCAAATGCGCATGCACATCGGTCATTCCAGCCCACTTTTCTTTCATTCAGTAAAAAAATAAGTAATTACTGAGTGTCCCCTTGGTGTCAGGCACAGTGCTAGGCACTTAATACAAACACAAATAAGTCATGGTCCCTGCCCCCAAGGAGCCTCCAGACTTGCACGGGGAGAGGAGGATAGGAACCAAATAGATGCTCACAGTTTTCACAGTTGAGGGCTCTCCTGTGAACACAGGCAAGGTGTTGCCTGAGACAGGTATTAAAAGGTAAATAGGAATCAGCGAAGTAAAAGATGGAACAGGAGCACATTCCAGGCCAGGAGCACTAAACACATAGTGCGGGTGACAAGGGATAAGATGTGGAGACAGCGGTGAGAAGTGGGATGAGGCTGGCTTAATTTGGGCCAAATTGTGTAGAGTGTGGCATGTCACGCTGTTTAAACTACTGCTTGTAAGCTAATGGTTTTCATTTTTCCTTAGCAGTGAGACCTTTTATTTGCAGTGAATCTTCTACATGAGAACTCTATTACTATTATCTATTATTGTTATTATCGTTACTGAGACTGATGTTCTGCTAGGGGTTCCCCTTTCTGCCCAACACCACTGGGGGTGGAGGCCCCATGTAATTAGATGCTGTTTTTAAGTGGATTTGGTTTTTTTTAATAGTACAGCTCCTAATTCCTTAACTAGATTTTTTATTTGTGTCACTCCTTAGAGCATCGGTCTGTAGACTGGACAGGCATTCAGAGTTCTAATGGGTGAGGCTACTAGATCCGAGTTTTAGAAAGTTGCTCTGACAACAGTGTGGAGAAGGCACTGGCACTGGGCGTGCTGTGAAGCCACGAGGAGGCCATTTCTATAAATAAGTGAGGGTCTCATTTAAGGCCGTGCCAGTGGGACACTTCACACACGCACCAGTCATACAAAAAAGGTATGATTACCCAGTTTTGCGTTGAGGAAGCTGAGGCCCCGAGAGGGTAAATAATTTGCCCAGTGTCAAGAACAGTGTAAATGGCAAGACGTGGACTCAGGTCTGTGTCATGGCTCCTCAGACTGAGGTCCCCGATCACCTTTCCAGCCTCCTCCTCAGCTGACTCCTCTACCCTGCTTCTGCCTGCTCTCCTGTGGTTCTCCAAAGTTACAGAACGGATGGGTTCAGCTGGGGTTTGTTTTCCTCTCGGCACCTTTTCTCACACGTAATTGGCATTCAACGGATGTTTATTAATAGAATATTTAAAAACCCTTTTGGTGGGTTCACTAGTTTCCTGGAAAACACCTAGTCACACTTCAGGAAGGTGACTGGCCAGCAGAGGGCTCCAGCTGTCTCTAGAGCGCCCCCACCAGGCAGTCGCTGACCACCACGGCTGGCCCCTGCCTCACAGGTGGTAGCGTGATACCTGGTCCCTGCCTGCTAAAGCAGCTGGGGGTCTCCATGTAATCCCACTCTATTCAGAAGGTCTGTCACTTCCCATGTATTACCGAGGGAGAAGAAACCTCACTCGGTCTCTTATTTATCACAAACTACCTGTGAAGCTTAGTTTCTTACCTTCCTTTGCATAGTATTTCTCCCTTCCCTGTTCTCTTGAATCAATTTGGAGCCTTCAGCCTTAAGGAACTTGTGGTTTCTGGTTTCTGACTTTTTTTTTCCTCAAAAGATTGTTCTCACTAGACAAGAATGTCTATTGGCTGCTTTTCAACCCAGCTCCCAGCTGTTGTATCCCCAGCTCTGGTTCTTTAGAGGAATGATTGCTAATTAAACTATAAAGAGGGGAGAGGAAAAGGCAGGACTGAGGCAAAATGCAAGCCAGGGAATTACATACAACTTTGCCCCTTCCTTCCCTGCTTCCCTTAATACCCAGTGTGGAAATCAAGCTCAGTTGGAACGCAGTGACCATTGTTGCCTGATAGCAGGGCCGCCCTGATAGCAGCCTGGGGCAGGAAGTCCCCAGTCAGTCCACCTTTCAGTCAGATATTATCTTTGTTATGCTGGAGAACATCTGTCAAGTATTCCACCTTCCTGCTCCTGTTGTCATTTGTATTAAATTAGCTGGGAAATGGGTAGGAAGATAATGAATGAAGTTCTAGCTTTCAGGAGCTGTAACACTTAAACTGCTGATGTCTAGTATGATGCTGAATTTTTGTAAGTACAGGGTTTAATCCTATTCAGTAGTTGAAGGTTTGTGTTTTTGTTTTTTTAGTTGATTTGGTTCATTGCCTTGAACATCATAGCTCCTCATGTGTTAACTGGATTTTCCGTTTGTGTCGTGGAAGAGTTATGTGAAAAATACAAGGAGATAAACAGCTCTTTGGAAACAATGGAAGGAAGAAAGTTAATTGAATTTAAATTAGACATAGCAATAATTTAAAGCATAATTGAAAGCTTCCAAGGAGATACAAGCATTCATATATCATAAGATTTTCCTTGGATAAAATATTCAAATGTAAAACTTACTGATATATATAGTATAACCTCACGCTACATTTTCTTATGAGTGTCAGACACTTTGGGATGGGAAAATGCATTGAGTTTCCAGTGTTTAGAAATTCCTTAAATGAAAGAGATAGATTCCACTTCCAGTTAACCTAAAAAAGAATTACAGAATTTAACTCTGTGTTTCTGGCTCCGTAGTCTCAATTATTCTTGCTGGACTTCAAGCAGAGCCTGTCATGAAAAGAATTCTGAATTGCCACAGGATCCTCAGATGGACTCTATTTAAACAGTAACAAGCTTATTTTTGATGATATGCATTTTTTAACAATGAACACGTATGGCTTTTTTCTAATTCAAAAACATATTTGATCCAAGTTGGCTCAACTTAAGAGATAGAACCAAGAACAGTTGTCGTTACTGTTTCTTAGAAAACTGACCCACAAGAACAACCAGACTGGCCTTGCCTGTGGCTCTGCACTGAGGCTCTGACACTAGCTGTGGAGGAGAACTTCCTCTAGGTCATCCCTGACACTGTCCACCCTGATGTTTCTGCATCGGTCTCCAGCCTTCTGTTCATCCTGCCTCTTCTCTTTCTCTGAGTCTCTCCCATCCTCACTTCCTGCCAGGCACCCTGTATACCTCTTGAAAGCTAGAACATGCATTATCTTCCTGTCCTGGACCTCGAGCTTCACCGTCAAATTAATCCTCTCCCCCTCCTCTGAGACATGGGGTTACAAGTGAACCTTCCTTTGGCCTTTGGATATATTGATCTTAACTAGAAAAATGGGTGGATTTATAATTCTTTTTTTTAATTTTTATTTTTCTAATTGTAAGTACACTTAACATTTATTGTCTTAACCATTTTAAAGTGTAGAGTTCAGTGGCGTTAAGTACGTTCACATCATAGTGCAACCATCACTACCGTCCATCCGCAGGGAGTTAGAATTCTTATTTCCTATTCTATGCCATTACCACCATCAGGAAACTCTGCTATCCTAAAATGATTCTCTGTAAGATGAGAAATGGGACTTTAATTGTCTGGTAGATCCTCTGTCTCTTAGGACAGGACAACTGAGTTTTAACACGGGTCTGATGCATATATATGACGTGTTAGCCAAAATGAATTTCCTCTTTCCTCCTTCTCTTTCAACAGCTCCGAGCAGCGGGTCCCCTGTTCCACTTCTTACCACAGCTCTGCTTTGCACTCGGGTGACGGTGTCACAAAAGCAGGACCTCTGGGCCTTCCGGAAATAAGACAAGTGCCAACTGTTGTGATTGAATGTGATGACAATAAAGAAAACGTGCCTCATGAGTCAGACTACGAAGACTCTTCTTGCCTATACACGAGAGAAGAGGAGGAGGAGGATGAAGATGATGACAGCTCCTTGTACACCAGTACGTCACCCACACTCTTCCCTGGGGGAGGGGTGGCACGACACGTGGGCAGACAGATGCCCTGGGTGCCCAACAGTCTGGCTGTAATCCAGGGTCTGTTGTTACTGGCCCTGGGTCATGGGGCAGCTCAGCTCACCTCTTGGGGTCTCGGTTTCTTCATCAGGAAGATGGGAGGGTAAATGTCCTCTGAATGTCTTCATAGCTCTGAACATTGCCACACCATGCTGCCACTCCTACCCCCTTAGATGGCTCTTGCTCACTTCCCTTGGGAGGCAACCCCCTTCCCTAAAAAAAAAAAAAAAAAAAAAAAAAAAAAAAAAAAAAAACCTCAAAATTCTGTTCTTTTCTAGAAAACAGTAAGAAGATACTAACCATTTCTATGCAACAAATTCATTTTTAAGCATACCTCAGCAACTTCAGAAGGCCTGAATTTAAATTTCTCATTTAAAACCTTTAAAATATGCTTAGAGGCAAGAAAAGAAATAAAGTCAAGTTTTCAATCTATCACTCTGGCCATGAGTAATAAATTTTAGTTAGGTGAGTATAGCCCGATATTGGGTCAACTTTTTAATAAGTGAGTTTATCATAATAGCAACCATTTATTGGATATATCCTGGGTGCCTGACAACATGCTAAGATTTTGTTCTCTTATTGACATCCTACAACAACCCTGTGGCATCGATGTGATTACCCTCATTTTCCACATAAGGGAAGAAACTGGAGAAGTGAGGAACCACCCCAGGCCTCACATCTGCTGGGGGGCAGCACTCAGCTCGGTCAGATTCCAGAGCCCATGTTCCAAAACCAGTGGAGGAAGAAAGAAGAACAGCACTGCTAAATAAAATCCAAAGAAATCCCCAAACTTGCTGCTTGCTGCTACCTTCTTCCTGCTCTGTATTTACCAGGCTGCAGGTAGCTAGCTAAATTTATGACCTGGTAAGAGTACTGGTGAGCCATGAAATGTTCAGTCATGTAGAGGAGAGAACTGCAGGGGGCAGCCGAAGACCTAAATGATCCCTGAATGGAATGAGCAGCTGCTCAGCCTGGCTGTCTTGTGCCCAGGGATTCCTATCAGAGTGTCTCAACCTGGGTACTCTTGACATGTGGAGACAGATAATTTTCTGTGGTGGGGGCTGTCCTGTGCACTGTAGGATGTTTAACAGCACCCCTGGTCTGCCCGCTAGATGCCAGTAGCGCCTCTCCCTGCTATCCCAGTTTTGACAACCAAAACTGCTTCTAGACTCTGCCAAGTGTCCCCTGGGAAGCAAAATCACCCCTGGCAGAGAACCACGGGTTTATACCAGATGTAAGGAAGCCCTGCCCTGGCTGCTCAGAATCCCTTATGTTAAAAAAAAAAGCAATCCCAGAGTATTGCCTATGTCAAAGACCTCACCTCCACTCCCACCCCAAACTAGCCCCTCTTAGTCCACCCAGTCACATTTTCCTGCACTTCCTCCCAGCTCCCATGTAGCTGAGCTCTTCTGTCTCCTGAGGTTCCCTGGCTTCTCCATCACCAGTGAGCCTTTGCAGATGCAGATTCCCACCAGCCTGCTGTCTGCTCAAATCTCAACTCCATTCAGCTTCCAGCTCCTCCTCCTCCAGGAAGCTTTCCCTGGTTACTGAACGCTCTGTGCCGTCTCCCCTTGGCAGACTGTCTGTCACACTCCACTGTGGGTCCTGCCCTCCTTTGCGATACTGCCCACAAGCTGGGAGCTCCTGGAGAGCAGAGATCCAGTCACTGGCTCCCTGTGTGCTGCCTACGTGCCCCACACAGTGCTAGGGTATAGGGTATGTTGATGGCAGGAACTCTACCAGCTGAGGCCTTAACCATGCTCAGGTGCTAAGCCAGCCCTTTATTGCATTCCTCCTACCTTTTACCTTATGGCCCATGGTTGACCCTTTAGGAGCCCAGGCAGGTATGTGTCAGCGTTAATTGACTCATTTCTCCCTCCTGCAGGCTCCCTGGCCATGAAGGTCTGCAGGAAGGACTCCTTAGCCATCAAACTCAGTAACAGGCCCTCCAAGCGAGAGCTGGAAGAAAAGAACATCCTTCCCAGGCAGACAGATGAGGAGAGGCTGGAGCTGAGGCAGCAGATCGGCACCAAGCTTACCAGGTAGGACAGCAGCACCCCTCTGCCCTCCTGAGAGCAGGACCACTGGTGCTACAGAATTTAGCAGAAGTCAGTCTCCATCCCCAACTCAACCCTTGCTGTATCTTGAATAACTTACTGCCAAAAAAGCCAGTGGAGAACATCCCATTTTGCTTCCGGGGTTGCTTCTATAATCCCTCCTGTGCCTTCAACTCATCCAAATTTCACTTGATTGAAGGTTCAGGGAGAAACTGAGGCAGGCTTCCAGATAACCACCTATAGAAAAATCACCATCATCCAGTAGAATTGAGGACCTACATGCATATGAGTTGTGGTTGGGTTCAGCACAAAGCAATCAAATCAACGCACCCTATGCTGTCCTGTTAAGTGGTGCCTCATTACCACCCTGGAACTCTTCTTGGGTGATTGCCCTTTGTGTGTGGATATCACAGACATAGGCATAGCTTTATGTTATATTACTATATTAAACACCTATGTATGTATTTGTAACCTAAGGCATGTTTGTATGGTGGTAGGTAACATTTGTTGAACATTTTTATTTGCCAAGTATCCTTCTAAATATTTTACATATATTAAGTCATTTAATTTTTGAGTATCTATGAGATAAACATTTTTATGCCTATTTTATAGATGAGAACACCAGGCATAGAGAACTTTAGTGCCCTTGCATGACACCACACAGAACAGTTCTGGAGCTCTCTCTCTGACTGCTGTGTGATGCTACTACCTCTCTGTCATAACAGTTAACAGCTGAGTCCTTGCTTTGCACCAGGCATGTGCTGAGTGCTTGAATGTAATATGGAGAATTCTGCTGGGGTTTAACCCTGACTCTCCCTCTTACTAGCTGTGTAGACTTGAGTAAGTCACTTACTCCTTTTGCATGTGTTTCTGCATTTGTAAAACAGTGAGTTGTGAAAATTACACAAGTTAATAACAAGAGTATTTAAACCAGTGCCTGGCCCATAGCCAGCCTTCAGCTGTCTGCTATTATTTCATTTACTTCTTCTAACAACCAGGTCACATAGTTATCATCATCATCTTCACACTGTACCAGTGGGGAAGGTGGTGCATAAAGAGGTCATGTAGGCACAGGTGTCATCCACTGTGTGCTAATATTCCTTCCCCCGCCAGATTTATTTTGTTACTTAAGGGCAGCTTCTTTCTCTTCATTAACTTGATTTTCTCCTAGAGGATGTCGTTGTAATGGTACAGGCTGTTGACAATGGTCAGTACTGGTGGGCGATTTAGCCTAACTGTCATACAGTCCTTAAAGTCATTGAATGAAAATATCTAACCACCTGCCTGCCCCTGCCATACACACACACACACACACACACACACACACACACACACACACACACACACACACACTCATTGAATGCAGTAATATGGCCACAATATGGTTGTGCAGATCTCTCTTAATATCTCAGTGATAGTTACTCACAACTCTCTAGAGAGCCCATCCCATCGTTGGAGCTCCTGATTCTTAAGCAGCCTTCCTTCTATTGAGCTGAAATCTCTGTGCAGCTCGCACCACTGGTCTTATTCTCTTGCCCCTGCAGCTGCTCAGAGCCTCATCCCTCTGTGCATGGCATGCTTCAGAGTACCTGGAGACAATGATCCTCACCTCCCCAGATCTTCTCTCCCAGGCTATACATAATCAGATCTTACCTCTGGGGGTGAGCGGGGTGGGTAGGTATGGTTCTGGGCTGCTTCCTGACCCAGCTTGTTAAGTTTACACATTAGCCTTTGGAGAATTGGCAAAAAGAGGAGCAGATCTTTGACCCCAACCCCTCTTCCCAGGCCAAGTTCAGCTTCACCCCACCATGCGTGGGCATGCCTTACAGTAGTTCCTTCTCCTCACCTCCCATTTTCCCAGCTCCACTACAGTTCAAGCTGAGCCCCAGATATGAGAGCAGCAGACAGAAGACATCTCCACTAATGGGAGATGCCAGCACATCTGGCTGCCCAGGGTGGCATCTTCTGTGAAGAGTGAGAGAGAGCAAGGCGAGACTGGAAAGCAGATGTGTGAGGCTAGCACCTGCTTGTTCACTGTAGGGCCTTCCACCTGGCAATGATTGACAAAGTGAAAAAGGGCATCATTGTCCCAGAGCACACTCACCAAAACAGAAAGCCTCATCCTCTTCTGCCTGAATACATGTCCACATACCACTCCCATGACCAGCTGGCAATGGCAGCAACAAAACCCAGAGATTGGAAGAGACGGGGACCATCCATGTGCTGGAAGAAGTTCTCTGTACCCTTTCCTAACCTGTCCTCTTCTACCAACACTTAAATACTGTGTGGAATTCGGACAGTCCACTGAAGGTTTATCACAGCATGCGTCATTCCCAGCCCTCTCTGGTTATGGTCGATAGCAGCGGCAGACACCGACGCAGGGAGAGACGGGCAGATGTAGGAAGGGCAGCACTGGGCATGTTCAAGGCGCTGAGCTGGCCTGTGTCCTTCCTCCGAATCCACTTTGTCTTAGTTCACTCTGTCAACTAGGGATTTCTTTCTTTGAAATGATACCCTTGGCAACTCTGGCCAGATTACAGTGCTTAAAGGGGATGACATCAGGAATGTTTAGATGACATCAGCAAGGTTGTACAAAGTTCAGCAAATAAGATGAATAAGCCAAATCTACGTCTCAAGCTCGTCTTTGAGGTAGTACCACCATTGATGGACACCCACTGAGTTTTAAGGCCTGTTCCCTTTAGGATGAGAGCCCCGCTCTGTGCTTCCAGCCCCTCGTTCATCCTATAGCCGGGACAGAGTGAAGGGCGTTCCCCAGAAGGTGACTGGCAGAGAGAGTGCTATTCTGGAGGCAGAGTTTGGGTTCTAGTCCGGTTCTGCCATTTCCTAAGTAATCATTTGCCCACCCTGGCCATTAATTTCATAATCTGAGGGGATTAGACTGGGTCATCTGATAACTGTGTGCAAAACGTGTGCTTCATTATCACAAAAAGTAACTAGAAGAAGGTAGAAATCTGCTGTAGAGTTTGCATTTCTTTTTCTTTTTCTTTTTCTTTTTTTTTTTGTGACTGGTAAGGGGATCGCAACCCTTGGCTTGGTGTCGCCCGCACTGCACTCAGCCAGTGAGCGCACCAGCCATCCCTATATAGGATCCGAACCTGCAGCCTCAGCGCTCCCAGCACTGCACTCTCCCGAGTGAGCCACGGGTCCGGCCCTAGAGTTTGCAATTCTGAAGCTACAGGGTCGTGGCATTCTTTGCTATTTGAGGCAGCATTAATGTACTGGAAATCTTAAATTCTAGGAGACGCATGTGGCCCAGTCTGCAGTCTTCATGGAGTAAGCGAGATAGAAGACATAATTTCAGCCTGGATGTTTTAATAGCATAAGAAAAGAAAGGAACGTACAGCACTCCAACCATAATCCCATATTGGAGACAGGGAATGGGGGCAGAAACAACAAATAAAATGATGTCCATTTCTGCAGAACCTCCCAGTGTTAAAGCAGGGTTTCTACATAAAAATGCAAAAATGATTGTTCTTCCAAAATCATTTACTTACTGATATTACTGGGCATATCCTCCTAAATCTCAGTCAACAAGTCATCTGGATTTTTTTTTATAATAAGTAACTATTTTAATCAGCCACCACTGGAAAAGTGTAGACTGCCCAAGAGACACGGTCAGCAGGGTGTGCCTTGCTCCTGCTCCTTATGTACACAGACTCCAGGAGGGTGCAGAGAGCCAAGGGATGAACAAGACCAACCATTGGGGTGTGGGCGAAATAGTAGAACTTCTGTTTAAGTTTTATATCATTCTTTTTAATTTGGTTATTTGTGTCCATGTTCTAATGTACGTGATATATCAGTGCATAGTACTTGTAAACTATCTATAAATAAAGAAATGGCATGTTCGGGGGTACATGCTTAGATTTTTATTGATAGAGTTCTCAAAACACTTGGAGTCCGCTGGTCTGAGGGTCAGTTCTCAGTGCTGCATGAGCAGTATGTCTCACCTCCAGTCACCTCAAGTCAATGGAGATGTAGAGACCTCAGGGCAATTCCCCACCCTACCAGAGGTGACCCCCCCCCAACAGTGCAAGACCATGCTGCTTTCTCTCTGGGTCTCTTCTCAGGGCCCCACAACCTGAACCCTAAGAAGTGGCCTGACTATGAGATCTTAGCTGTCAGATCCATTTCTAGGTCCCTTCACTTACCAAGCTTTTTATTCCCCCAAGAGTGGTGTTCAATCCACATGACTACATCTTATTTACTTGAAATGTAATTTAACACCCCACCCCTAATCAGCATTTTAAAAACTACACATAGAAACCGTGCATCTCAAAGTTCATAGTGAAGGTGCCCTGTCAGGGTGACCTCTTGATCAGCCAGGCGACAGCACGTTCTTGCCCTTCTCCACTTCCCAGCTGGGGATGTTGATTGAGTGATGAAGTGCAACCCCTGGAGGAGGGAGCTTAGGACCACTAGGGATGGGGTTTTCAGGGACTAAAAAGAAATCTGAGGCCTAAAGAAGTAATGCTTTTGTTTCTGAAACATTCTATAGAGAGTGAGTTGTCTTGTAAGTTGCCAGGCCTCCTCCTTTCAAAGGGAAGGAAACAAGACTCGGTAATATGACCAGTTCATGGTCCCTCAATGGCCAGTGCACTTAGGGCCTCTTCTGGGGAACAGCCAGCTTTTCAGACTCAGCTAGGAGGAGATCAGCTGGCCCAGTCCTCTCCAGCTGAGATCTCTTCCTCGGTCCCATCCAATATCCTCTGTGATGTTTGGATCAGATGGGGGGGAAAGCCTGGAAAGAAAGAGAAAATGGAAGGTGTCTCACAGTATGTGTAGGAGCTTATCATCTAAATTGAACTCAGGAGTAAATGAGGATTTGAGCAATCTGCCTCCCTAGCTCACTCCTTCTCCTAAAATATCTCTTTACCATTCAAATATTCCATTCGAGGCTGAATTCTCATCTTTTTTGCAATCACAGTTGACCAGAATTTTTTCAGCACCTACTTGAGCTGGAGCAGGCTGAGCCCCCACTTCTAAGTAGACACATCTCTATGTGGAAGCTCTTGGAAGCCTGGCTGCTTGGTTTAGGAAAGGAGATTTCTCCTTGAGATGTCCTAGGTGTGACTGGACACAGCCATTCACTGTGACTCTTCCCAGTGACCAAAGGAAGAAACAGACCTAATTAAAGCTCCTTGGTGTATTTGTTTGCTGGAGCTGCCATAACAAACCACCACAAACAGTAGCATATGCAACAGAAAATTATTCTCTCTCAGTTCTCTCGATAATTTTCAACAGAAAATTATCCTCTCTCAAGTCCCAGGTCAGGATGTCGGCAGGCTGGTTGCTCCTGAGGACCATGACAAGCTGTTGCAGGCCTCTCCCCTGGCTTCTTGTTTGCAGGCAGTCTTCGGTGTTCCCTGGCTTTGTAGGTGCATCACCCCCGTCTCTGCCTTCATCTCCACAGGGTGTTCTCCCTTTGCGCGTGTCTCTCTGTCCCGATTTTTCTTTTTTTATAAGGACACTGGTCATATTGGATCAGGGCCCACCCTGATGACCTCAGTTTAACTTGATCACCGCTTGCAAAGACCCTATCTCCAAATAAGGCCACATTCTGAGGTACGGGCAGTTAGGATTTCAATATATGAATTTTGGGGAGACAGAATTCAACTCATAAACTCAGGGAAGCGTAAATTGGGTCTGCCTAGAAAAGGGACCCCACCCTCAAATGTGTGCCAGGGCCAGATCGATATCGTACATGTAAGTAAGGCAGTTATGAGATTGTGAGCAGGGAGTGTTGGGACCTGGAGTGAGAAGAAAAGCCTATTCCTTATGGAAAGGGGTCATCACTGCTCCGCATCAACCTCTGTTGTTTTGCAGAACCCTATTTGCCAGGTCTTCTGAAAAATCTGGCTTTTTAAAATGAGAATTTTTTAAAAACATTATCTAGATCAAAGAATATATTTATGTAGTGAGTTCAACCCAAAGATCCCATCTCAGCCCTGGGCCATCTGCTTTTAATCTCAGACCTAGAAGCTGCAGTTTATCCTATTTACAGTATATTCATGAAGTCAGTGTGAGCGCAGTACACATGTTGATGAGATGAGACAAGAATATTCCTTGTGTTGTAAATGTGAGCATGTGCATGTATGTATCTGTAGCAATTTGGAACTAGCATCTGTAGGATCCAAAGTAGCTCGAATGTATTTATTTGTGTGGATTGATCATGAAAGCAATATACCATATTCCTAAAAAGAACATTGGTTCCAGCTGTCTGTGTTTCAGGATTGTAGTCAGATGGTTTTCAAAATGCTTACATGTGCCTACTGAGGAAATACGTAAAGTTGGGTGAAGAAGTTGGTTGAAATAGCTGCCCTGCTTTCCTTTCCTTTACACAAGCCTGGGAGTCAGAAGGATTTAAGGCTAAAGCGCCTGTTGATTTTGATAGTTTGGATCTATACTTAAGGCATGGAAACCAGTACTAAACACCAGGTAGTGGATCAGATGTAATTCCCTCCTTGAAAAGCACCTAAACTTCCCCATTTCCTCTCCTCCTTACTAGTTATTGCCATTACTTAAAAAGCTGCCTTTTTTGTGTTGGTGAGGGGGAAGGTGTACAGGTAATAGTCTGGTCCTCCCCATGAAACGCAATATATTATTCTCTCTTATTTAAAATTTAATAATTTGCTAGAAAGAAAAAGTATCCTACATCTGTATCTTATGCTCCACAGTAGTCCACACTATCATCACTATAAACAGAATATAAAATAATATGTACAGAGGATTACGTGCTGCTTTAAATCGTAATACAGTATTCAAGGGAGAAAATTGAAATCCATTTTTTATGCTTTTAACACAGGCAATAAAATACAGTAATCCTGACTTCTGAATGTAGCTTGCATCGTGTTTATGCTTTGGGAAAATCGGTGCCACAAATCTGACACACCAGCACGTAGCTCCAAGGTGGCAAGCATCATCTCCCTCAGGAATCGAAGGGCCAAGTGTGAGCTGGCATCTCCCAGGCTAGGCAATTTCTGCTGCTGCAAACACTTTCTAAAAATAGGAATAACCATCAAAGGCTCAATGAATTCAATTCAATTTGGACTTACTTAGTGTCCCTGGGTACACATCACTGTGAATTACTACTTGAAAGAAAGAAGGGAGGAAAATAGACTTAAGGGATGTTTTGGAGTAGCTTTGTTGTAGACCTGGCCTTTGCAGTTTTGCTCCATCGTCATCATCGCCATCAGCATCATCACTGTCAGGATCACTTCATTTGGGCAGTGGAGGTAGCATGGAGAGGACACAACTCTGAGGGTACAAGAGAGAAATGGAAAGAGGGCACGTGTATCCACCCATCTTCAGGTTCATAAAACCTAGATGGGAAAGTAGATACCAGTCACCAAGTGAAACTGCATGATCGAACACGTCAAGGCAAATATGACTTGAAGGTAGTTATCAAGACTGCAGCATTTACATAACAGACACGTGGACTCTAAGCTGCTTTCAGATCTGTTGACTTTTTTTCACATACTCAATGCACAAAATAGAAAATCTTTTTTGAAAGCCTTTCCAGAGTGCTGACGTCTTGTGAAAGGTGCTCAGATGAGCCAAGGCTACAGCACTACCTGTCTGATAGGAAGTCAAAGAAACCCCACACTCGTTAAGTTGGGGTTTTCTGTGTGTTTGTTTTCCAATGAAAGGCAAAAATGTTGTCCCAATAAGATTTGAGCAAAGTGCATTGGGAAGAGGTAGAACAAAACTTCAAAACCACACAAGTATAGGTTCTGGCACTGAGACGTGGGTCACAACCAGCACAGGGCCCCACACTGTTGACCGTCAGAGCTCTTGCAGGGACATTTTGTAGCCTCTGCCTCTCTCCCTAGCCTCCAGCTGTTAAGTAAGAAATGCAATAAAGACGGAACTCTTGACCTCCTGTTGCCAGGACAGAACTTCTGAGCCCCAACTCTGTGTGTGTATGTGTGTGTCAGTGTCAGGAGGAGAGGAGTCACGATCTGCAAGCCCTACACCGGATGTCGAGGAACAAAGCCACCTCTTGTCAAGTACTTTGAGTGCTCTGCGTCTGTGACACACAGCTGCCTGGGCAGCCTGTGCATTTTTGAGTGACATAGTAAGTGTTGTGGACAAAAGAGCTGCCATTTACCGAGTGGGAGCAGGATCAGTCTCAGAGTTTAAAACTTGCAAAAGTTTAACAAAAAAGTGGCCATCCTTGGGGGTTGTGGGTTTTATTTTGATTTTATATTTCACAGGTTTTTAAATGACTACTCTAGCAGCATTTAAAATTTTGGGTGCTGGGGGTGGAGAAGGCACAGCTTAGATTCAACTACACAGTGTAGATTCAACTACAGAGAATGGGTGAATGCTCTGGACTGCTGTTATGGTCACATTTTAAGGGGCTCCTTGAGTTCAATGAAGGGAGGGCTTCAAAGACTGAGCTATTACAGCCCGCTTTTTGT
Organism: Cynocephalus volans; assembly: GCF_027409185.1. NCBI lineage: Eukaryota > Metazoa > Chordata > Mammalia > Dermoptera > Cynocephalidae > Cynocephalus > Cynocephalus volans. The sequence goes on from NC_084464.1 coordinate 26,400,521, forward strand.
TCCCAAGTGATTTTCTCCCAATCACTATCAAGGTAATCTGCAGTGATGATTCTTCTTTGTTGTTAATCTAAGCAGATGGCAGACATACAAAAGCATGAAATTCTGCCATTCTCAGCAATGTGGATGAATTTAGAGAAAATCAAGCCAGGCATAGGAAGAGAAATATAGCATGTCCTCACTCATAAGTGGGAGCTAAAAAAAAAAAATAAGCAAATAAATAAAAAAAAGAAAGAAAGATACAACAGTCACAATAATATGTTGAGCTTTCAAAAGGAGAGAACAGAACTGAGGTTACCAGAGGTTGGCGGGGGGGGGAGGGGAAAGGGAGGAATTGGTGAAGGGCCATGAAAAACGATTACATTGTATAATGCTGAATATATGTACTAATTATCCTGATGTGAGCATCATGTATTGCACACAGGTATTGATACCAGTCACCAAGTGAAACTGCATGATCGGCTCTTTATCCCACAGATATGTACAATCAACTGTGTTACAATAAAAAAATTTTTTTTGATTTAAAGAGAAAAAAAAAAGGCAATGGCAGAAAGGAAGGCTTTTTTTTTTTTTTTTGGAATATTTGGCTAACTGAGAGAAGAATCAACCTGTCTGCATTTAGACATGACCTTTCAGGGTGATGGCCCCTGACATACATTATCTACAACTTTAACGTTGATAAAATGCTTTCCCATCAGCATCTCATCTAATAATCTTCATCTCATCCCTGCCAGACTATCCTGAGAATCCCGCTGTGTAGGGGAGGAAACTGAACTAATGATTGTAAAGATAAGTAGCAAAGAGAAACACATCTTCCAAATCTAGGGCTTTCCTATTTCTGGCAGAACATGCTGAGAAAATGTTTTAGTTTGGCTTGGTTTTTATGTTGAGCAAAATTTCCCTCCCAGGCACCTGTGGTTAGGTAGGTGTCCTTTGGGACAGTGGAGTTCTAGATCAGTGAGTCAAGCTGTGTGTGCAGATGTCCTCAAGAGAGAGACACAAGACACAGAACAAAGAAGGAATAGGAGATTTTCTTCCCTCTTGGACTTAAGTGGACTTTTATTGCATTTAAGTAACTCTGTCCACAATAAATAGGACAATGTGAAACCCCAACACTCAGGCCTAGGTCCCAGGACACCCATACCTGTTACAGTGTGGGGAGCAGAGATGTCTGGTGCAGTGGTTCTCACAGCATGGTTTCGGGCCAGTGGCATCAGCATCCCCTGGGAGCTTGTTAGAAATGCATAGCCTCAGGCCCCACCACAGACCCAGACTCAGAAATTCTGAGACAGGGGCCCAGAAACCTGCATTTTAACGAGCATGATTCTCATGCACACCGAAGTTTGCAGTGGTCTAGTAGGAAGAGCAATCAAAGACGCTGGAGCTGGACCTGGGTTTGGAAGCTCTCTCTTCCTCTTACTAGCTGAACTGCAGAGCCTTAGTTTCCATATGTGTAAAATGGATCTCCCACCCAAGGTCATCCATAGGACAAAGTGAGTAATTCTCCCAATCGTAGTCGATAATGAACATTAGTTTCTTCCCTCCCATTGTGAACGTGAATGCTATATTATGAGGGACTCTAATTAATAAGGATATGTAATGCTAGGTGCCCTAACAGGCAAATCCCAAATCCCAATGGCTTAAGTTTATTACTCACTGGAGTTAAGCCTAATGTGGATCTGGTGTCCTTCATTGGTTACGTTGCCATTGCACACCTCTAGAGCACATGGCTCCAATCTCCATAGCAAGGGAGGAAGAGGTAGAGGTGGCACACGCAGTACTTCTGCTCACAAGCATTCACCAGCACTAGTCTCATGACCTGAGTCTAACTACAAGAGAGGCTGGAAAACATGCTGAGCATGTGAAGTATTTGATGAGCATTAAGTGTCTTTTCCATGACTCCACTGAGTCCATAGTTGCCGGGGTGGTCTTTATTCAATGGTTCTTCCAGTCATGGCTCCAGCATATAAAAGGGACTGTCACAGCTAAAAGAGATTTGATGAAAAGACTTCTTACAATTGGCAACTGGAAGACATGGTTAATCTGAATGGGGCATATGATGTGGACAGCCAGAGGGGTCTGTATTGGGGCCAGTACATGGGTATCACTAAATGTCCATGATCTGTATCAATGAATCTGCTTTTGAGGATAAGTTGAGCAAAGCAACTCATGGAAATCAAAATTCTCTCAGTTGGAGAACACTGAGACCCAAAATACACATTGCTTCCGTTTAAAGGAAAAACCAGCTAAGTTCTACTGGGAAACCTCAAAAAGGAGGAGTAGACCTTGAGCTAAAAGAGTTTGTTTTTCATGAGTTCAAGATTAGATTTTCAGGAAAATGAGTTACCATCCAACCTCAGCTTTAACTAATTGATTCTATTTGGGAAGTACTGATTAAGCACCTACTGTGTGCACGACACTATACCGGGTGTCATTTAAAAGGTAGCTGGATAATTATGACCCCCAGAAGGTGTAGACTAGCTACTCAGCGTATATACTCATTCTTCTGTGGTTTAGTCCTGGAACGGGATGCTAATGGCAAGTTCTGTGGGGAAGGTGCAGATCCTTCTGGAGCACATTCTTTTGTTGGTGTGAATTTATTTTAGATTATTTCTCTTTCCATTTTTTTTTCCTTTAAAATATTCCCAAAATAATTGAAATGGGGCAGGGCTCTGGATAATTTAAACGTTTAAAAATCTGAACATCTGATTCAGAGTTTACTTTCTCTTAAACCTATGCGTTGATATGAACAACTTCAACTTGAGTTGTCAGACCACTTTTCTTGCAATATATTCCTTCCTTTTTCTTTCCTACAGTCTTTTAATCCATTTGTAAACTATAACAGTCATAAGGCTGTGTCACTTCTATCATATTTTTAATCCATGCTAGGATCTCTATGTCATTTGTGAACTTACTGGGAGCCAATAAATAAACTGTGAGTTAAATAATGTTATGAAGTATCCAAAGAATGTCGCAAACTTGGGTTGAAGGACAGATTTGTCGCATGTAAAATATTAATTCGAATATTTGGTCTAGAGCTTTAAGATCAGCTCATTCAGAAATTTTCGTCACTGCGGACTTTGGGCCAATAACTTGTAGAAGACTGGTGAGTTTCTTCACTCACCATCTTCAGGATCTGAAAGAATAATAGAATTAGAGCATTTTAGAACTTAAATGAATACTTACAATCCCTGCATCCAAAACCCTTAATTTTACAAATTGATGCTGATAGGGGGTACACTACTAGCCAAGTTTACATAGTAATTTGAAACCAAGTCTTCTGACTCCAGCCAGCACTAGAAATTAATATCCCTCAAAAAAGGGAGAAGTGCATTCAGTTTTCCGTGCAGAAAAACAGGCCAGTTATTTGCTAGAAAGCATAGCAAGTCCCATATCTTAGTTGATTTTCTTGACTTAGAAAGAAAAACAATGACATAAAGTAGTTTCAAATTAAATCTTTAAGAAACACTTTCAGTAATCAAAAGGCCGATGACAAAGGAACCCTTGAATTCTTTCGTGAATAGTTTTGTTCTTTTGTGAGCTCCATCACCCTCCTTGACCCTACTCAGCCAAAAGACCATTGAAATTAAATGTGCAAGCGGGAGGTGCAGATCTCTGATGCTTTATCAGAGCTGAGCAAAGTCTCATTAATAATTTGGAAGACTGTGCACGTGCTTTGGAAGATTCTTTAGCTGGTGCCTTAGTTTGGAGTTGACCTCTTCTAGCGATTCTGCCTTGCAACTGATAAGGGAAGCAGTAATCATTTATACATACTTATTAAGAATTCTCTTTTCTTTGTTTTGATAGTGAAGTTGGCATTTCCAGTCTCTAGCGTAATTTCCATGGTAGGTGGTGCTCTTTCTTCCTTGCCCAGCAAATTTGGCTTCAGGTTTGATTGGATCTGATTTTTCTGCAGCTTCTATACAGAACTTGCACATCGTCCTGAATATTTAAATAGCAGAACTGGATTACAGCTGAGAGATTTGCCATGCAGTTGTTTTTCATGTTTTCCTGCGCATCTTTGTTTACCGGCAAAATACCTCAAATCTCATGCAAAATGCTAATAGGAGTAATTCATTTTATTTATCTTCATTATGCTCATTTCATTCCTCTTAGAATGCCAAGATTTTCATAATAGCCTCAAAACTTGCATATATGCCTAAGTAAATAGTAATTCTGGAGCAAAATAGAAACAGGAAAAATCATCCAAAGATACAAACCCTGGAAAATTGCTTTTCCCGCTGATTCTAAAAGTGATTCCTTTGAAGTATAAGTGAATGCACTTCTATTTTAAGAAATGTGATCATGAAAATTTGATGTCCTGTGCCCACTGAATCATTAAAACAATAGTTCGTCAAAACGGGCAGCCTTGCTCATTCCTTTGAAAAGAAGTAGGCAGACAGGTAAATAATAGATGCCAGCAGGTAATCATTGAAAAGAGGTTTGCCGACTATAAAGCTCAACCCTCCTTTGACTGTTAAGTTTTTCCTTGTTTTACTCTTCTTCATATTGTAGCTTATCAAGTTCCCTCTTAAAAGATGCCGAGACAGGTAATTGCATCTTCCTATGCATTAAAATGACATTATTAGGGATGTGCCTTCTGCAGATTTGATTGAACCAATGAATCTCCCACCTGTAAGTTTGCTCCAGGACGCCTGGCCAGGGTCCTGTTCCGGGTGGAGCCCTCAGCATGCCCTCCTTAAGTCAGTTGGCTCTGCCTTTGTGTTCATGGAAATCGAGTAGGCAGCTTCTCCCTGAAGGCTGCCATATCAGATCAGCACATCCTCGGAGGACCACCCCTGACCAAGCGAGAGTGTGAGCTCTCGCTTGGTTCTCTGTCAAGTGGCCCTCTCTCGTCACAGTCCTTAATCAACGGAGCCATTTGGGGCCACAGCTTGTGTGATCTGATTCTCATCACACAGTCAACAAAGAGTGCAACCAGGATATATGCTCAGGCAGTTCCTATATGGAACTGTAAATGCACAGAACTTCATATAAGCAAAAATAAAATAATCCCATTTATTAAAAAAACAACAGCAAAACGCTATATAATGTCAGCTTTCTGAGAAATTAGTTAAAATGTGTCATAAATTTACTTCATGTATTAAATGATATCTATGTACTAATTTGTTAGTAATAGTAACAGGTATTTGTGATAGTAACTGAGATATTTGTAAAACTGTATGGAGCATTTTTTTGAACATTAAAACTCCTCTTTTCTATAAAATTTTTCACACTGCCTGTTTGACACGTAAGCTCGATTTAGGGGAAATTCTGATCTGTTTTGTGTGTATCACGGGCATCCTCATGTTGGGTTGATAGCAAAGCCCTAAGGCTAAGAACCCCATGAGAGGAAATAAATCATCATTGTAAGGCCACTTTAATAGATGGGGCAATAAATCTATTAAGAGAAGTGTGCTTTTAGCTTCTGTAAATAGAGGAACTCACAGCTGCAGCCACACCCTTGCAGCTCCGATCTGACTGCAGATCCACCAAAAATCTAATCGTCATGCGGACTACAGCGCAAGCAAGGGACAGAAGGCTGGAAGCCACGGTGGAGGACAAGAGCTCAGCACAAGAGTTGGTATAAAAACACTCGGTTGTTATCAAAATAGTGAGCCGACTACAAAAAGCCGGTGCATGAGAGACATGACATCTTCCAGACATTATAGTCATGATGAGGAAGAGGGAGGCAGAGAAGTTAGATCTTCTATCCTATATTGCCACCCACGGTCCCCACCTCAGACAGTACAGTTATTAAAGATTTGCGTAACTGTTGCTGGCCTGTCAGCGCTATTCTTTGTAGCCTTTTGACAGTGCTCAGGTTTTCTTTTTTCTTTTTTTTTAATGCTGTAGAATCCTCCATCTTTATTTATTTTTATTGATTATGCATATTCATGTAGTACAAAGCTGACCGTCACCACCTGTGCCAAGATGTGATGGTCAGATCAATACTATCAGCATACTCATTGCCACAAACTGTGATCATTCCCCGTGTCCCCCACCCAATTAATCCCTGGCCTCCCCCCCCCTCCCCCCCCCACCTTGCAACCCTAGGTCTGCTCTCTCCCTCTGCAAGTCCACCATGCCACTGTGGTCTTTCTTTCCTTCCTCCTTTCTCTCTTAGCTCCCACTTATGAGTAAGCACATGCGGTATTTATCCCTCTGTGCCTTGCTTATTTCACTCAACATAAGTTTCTCCAAGCTCATCCGTGTTGTGAGTGGCAAAATTTCATTCTTTTTTGTGGCAGAGTAGTATTCCATAGTGTACATATACCACAGTTTCCTTATCCCGTCATCCACTGATGGACATTTAGGTTGGTTCCGTAACTTAGCTATTGTAAATAGAGCTGCAGTGAACATGGGAGTGCAAGTATCCCTTCAACATGATGATTTCCATTCTTTTAGGTATATATGGAATGGGTCATATGAAAGATCTATCTGTAGTTCTTTGAGAAACCTCCATGCTGTTTCCATAGTGTCTGTACTAATTTACAGTCCCACCGACAGTGTAGAAGTGTTCCCTTCTCTCCACACCCTCGCTAGCATTTATTATTCTCTGTCTTTTTTATTATAGCCAGTCTGACTGGGGTGAAGTGATATCTCAGTGTGATTTTAATTTCATTTCCCTGATGACTAGTGATGTTGAGCATTTTTTTAAGTGCCTGTTGGCCATTTGTATGTCTTCCTTTGAAAAATGTCTATACAGTGGCTTAGCCCATCTTTTAATTGGGTTATTTGTTTTTTACTGTGTAGTTGCTTGAGTTCCTTGTATGTTTTGGATATTATTCCCTTGTCGGATGTATAGTTTGCAAAAATTTCTCCACTCTGTGGGTTATCGTTTGACTCTGTTGATTATTTCCTTTGCTGTGTAGAAGCTTTTTAGTTTGACATAGTCCCATTTATTTATTTTTTCTTTTGTTGCTTGTGCTTTTGGACTCTATTCATAAACTCTGTGCCCAGTCCTAGTTCCTGAAGTGTTTCCCCAATATTTTTCCTCAGTAGTTGTACAGTTTCAGGTCTTATCCTTAAGTCTTTAATCCATTTTGAGTTGATTTTGGTATACGGTGAGAAGTGCAGGTCCAGTTTCATTCTTCTACATATGGATGTCCAATTTTCCTAGCACCACTGTTGAAGAGACAATCATTTCCCCAATGTATGTTCTTGTTGCTTTTGTCAAATATCAATTGGCTGTAAGTCTGTGGGTTGATTTCTGGGTTCTCTATTGTGTTCCACTTGTCTGTGTGTCTATTTTTATGCCAGTACCATGCTGTTTTGGTTACTATAGTTTTGTCGTTTTTCAGTGTCATGTGTCGAAGGTCCCAGCAGATTACATCTTTCTAATCAGGCTTAAAAACTACACAGCATGGTGGCTGAGAAATGACCCATTTCATTTTGTATTGGGGAACCAAAACAATTTGCATCTAGTGAGCTGTGACAGACAGTTTTTGTGGTTTTGCTCCATGGGCTGGTACTTCAAGGAGATAGTTTTCAGGCATTGGTGACACTCTATGGCAGAGGCTTGCAAACTACAGCTGGTAGGCTAAATCAGTACACAGCCTATCTTTTGTCAATAAAGTTTTATTGGAACACAGTCACTTCATTCATTTATGTACTGTCTGTGGCTGCTTTCCCACCATATGGCAGAGTAGGTGGTTGTGACAGGGACTCTATGGCCTACAAAGACTAAAGTATTTCCTCTCCAGCCCTTTGAGGAAGAAAGAGATGACATGTTTAAGGACATAGACTGAGGACATTGAGAGAAGATGGCCTTACTCTCCCAGTGTTGACCCTGGATGCATTTAGGACGTGCATATGCTTAAAATATCTCCATTAGAGGAGGAAATTATATTTATCCTCACACACGTGTTTTTCTTTGCTTATCTCTCTAATTGTCAAGATGATTCCATTTACTTATTAATCCACATCTGCCTGTGAAGCACCATATAGCAAACAAATTATGGTGGGGATACAGTCTGGTTTTTAATATTTGATTTATTACCTGAGCAATTAGAAAAGCTGCTTGAAGGACAACCAGGTGTCATCCAAAGCAGCTCAGTACAGCTGTTGGCTGTGCAGACAGACTAGGAGGGAATCTGTTTAAGCAGAAGATGTGTGTTGTCCTTAAGAAGGGAAGGCCACAGCCATGCCAGGCAGCCCTAGTTTGGAAATACATATCAACAAGAGTGGTGAGCGTCACCTTGTTTTTTGCAGCTGAAGCTTGGTTCTAAGTCCTGCAAGAAAAGGTGGGGACTACAGAGAGGGTTGCCAACGATTAAAAATGAAATACTTAAACATGACTCCTTGGGCACAAGTTTCACCTCAAAACTCTAACCTCAGGACAAGTGATACCTAAATTGAGTGTCACACAGATCTGAAGAGATGTGGCAGCAGCTGCAACAAATTTCAAAATCTTATAATATGTCTGGGATATGTGTATAGCACCGTGGTGAGAGGAAACTGACACAACCTCTACATGATGCTTATCACATGAAGAAAAACTATGTTTTGTACACACAAACACACACACATGCATGTGCACACACCTGCCAGGAATGTCCATCCTTCTAAATGGAAAGGAGATGCTGAGAGAGGTCCCTTTGTGTCGTGATGGTCCATTGCTTCTGGCTCTTTCCACGTTCCTCTACCGTGAGTAATGGCTGGCTGAGAAGGCTGGCTTTTAGGACTCTGAGTAGCCAAGTGGCCCTGTCTGCTGTGTGTGGGATTCTGTTTGCCAGACACTTAGCCCCACAGTGACCTCCTGTTAGAAATGCATTGGGCCGGGACCCTGGCTGCAGGCAGGTGCTCTCCTGGAAGGAGGAGATAGCTTCTCCGACAGAGGGGAATGCTGTACCATGAGGACGGCATCGGTTTTGCTGGGGCTTCCCGGGAGGGATGTTGCAGTCATGGCACTGGGCTGCTGATGGAATCTGCCCGAGTTTTCCCATGCCTCCAACTGGACTATCTCAGCGTGGAGAGGCTGCCCGCCCCTCTGCCAGTGCTGCTTGCTCTTTGAATTCCTTCTGGCCTCACGTGTCAGAGTGCACGTGGGGAGGACGAGGGCAGGTGTGTGCATGGTGTATGTGTGTTGTGTGTATTTGATGTGAGCAGAATGTGAGGAAATAAAACAAAAATCTATAAGGGAGGGAAGAGAATGTGGACTATTATTTACCAGGCTGAGATCTAACAGTCTGTGGCAGGTGCATGCTGTGAATTCATGGTCTCTTTTTGGGTGTCCTGTTTGAGGCATGATTGTTTCTACTCTCAAGGAATCTCTAAGTCATTGAGTAGATAAGCCAAACAAACAAGTGAGAACTCATTTATATTTATTTTCAGTATAATCAGGGTAAAGTCTATGTGAAACTTCCATATCACTCTCCATTTTTCTATCCATTTTCTTCTTTCCCTTTCCTATATAAATAGATCTTTTCCTGAATTAAATAAGCCCATTCCATTATGATTAAAATTCCTTATATTTTGATCTCCTTAGAATTAACAAATACATGTTCAAAGAATGTGAAAATGCAAATTCAGACTGGGTTACACATTCCTAAAATCACCATACTGCCGGAAAAAAGGTTTGGAGGGAGGGGTCTTGCTCTGGATTGTATTGTGTCCCCAAAGTTTTATGTACTGGAAACTTAATCCCCACTGTGACAGTGTTAAGAGGGTGAGAAATCCTAGTATGGTAATTGAAAGGTGGGGCCTTGAAAAGGTGATTGGATTGTGAGGACTGTGCCCTTGTGGATGATTTGATCCATTCATGGAGCAATGGGCGTGGTTCTGATGGTTTTAAAAGGAGAGCACATGAGGAGGTCAGCTCTCTTGTTCATGCCATATTTGCCATATGACACCCTGGGTGGCTGTGAAGTCACCACCCTCACCAGATATGTTCCCTGGACTTTGGACTTCCCAGCCTCTGAAACTGTAAGGAATGAATTTTATTTCTTTATAAATTGCCCAGTTTCGGGTATTCTGTTAAAAGCGACAGAAACAGACTAATACAGGTATTTTTGTTACATCGCATATATAGAAAAGCGTGTTTTGTGAGAGAGTATCAGGCCACAGGAGAGCACTTAGAGATGAATGAGCATAACTATAATATTTTCATACCATTCGTTTGAGCTACAGGGCTATGGGTTTAAAAATGGAGCTTTATATTTAAAATTGTGGAACCATGGGTCAAAAAAGGTAGAGGATATGAGACTTTTAATAAAGGAGAACTATCAAAAACTTAGCGAAATAATGTGGTTATCTATCAAAGCAAGCGTCTCTTCCTCCTCTGGTAATTCCTAAAGGTCTCAAATCTGAGTAAATTCATGAGAAAGGAAGACTTTCCCTACCATGATCTTCCCCATCAGTCAAAGTACCAGTAGGAAACAGATGGTTCACATATTTACAACAGGACTAATTACCAACATGTAGGCAGGCTCCAGAATCCTCAACACAGAGCTCCGGGCAGCCTCTATCAAATGACCAGAGTTGGTAAATGAGATGAACCTATTTTTCAGGGTGATTCATGCCGATTACTGTTAGTTGCATGTTCCGTAAGAACCAAGAAAGCAATAGACTTCCTGTCTATTTTTATATGAAGAAGTTATAGATATGTAGGAGATTCTCATATGCAACAGGTTAAGAGAGGAGGTAAGTTCTGACCTGAGAAAGACCTGCCCCTTAGTCCCCCAAGGCTAGGAGGCTAACACAAACTCCACAGAGTTTTATTACATTACATATCTTCTTTATAATTCCCACCACTCAGCACCTTATCCTGAAAATGTCCAACAGGTATATCTTGAATCATATCCAGTTAAATAGAATTAAATTGAAATAAAATGAATACTAAATAGATGTTAAGCCCATTCATCTAAATTATGGTTCCTAACTCCTTCAGAATCATATTTCCATAAGATAGAAAACAAATCTCACTTTTTCCCCTGTAGATGGGGGGAAGCTTTGCCTACTCTATTTTCTTAATTGCTCAGTGATCTCCCTCATTTCAGTAGAGTTAATAATGACCGAACCCCTTTCGGTGTATATAAGGTATCTCTGATTCCTCAGATGCCCTCTAAACTTACCTGCTTGCCTCTTGCCCGTATTTTATAATACCTTCTCCAACATTTTATTATACTATCTAGAGTCATCATTCTCAAACTTTAGTGTGCATGTGAATCTCCTGGAGAGCTTATTGAAATGACACAGATTGCCAAGCTCCTCTTGCGGAGTTTCTAATTCAGTCAGTCTGGAGGCCTGATCATCTGCACAGGGAACAAGTTCCCACGTGATGCTGAGGCCACTGGCCCAGGGACCACACTGAGAAGCCCTGACTTAAAGAGACACTCTATAGTCCTGAGTGTGTGTTTAAATCACCTGGGAAGCTTTAAAAATAGATATATACTAGTGTCCAAGCTTCACCCTCATATATTCTGATTTAATTGGTTAAGAACGTGGCCCAGCCATAGATATTTTTTAAGAGTAACACACATTATTCTAATATGCTACAGGATTGAGAACACCTGACTCAGAAACCATGCGAACTGGCAGCGATCAGGAAAATAGACAAAATGCTGGAGGAAGAGGACCAAGGATGGACTTGAAGTATAACTTGAGATGATTTTCGTTTTCACTAGTCTAGTGAAGAGTGGTAATTAGGTTAGAGATGGAACCAACACACTAGCTTTATGTCAGTCTCAGTCTTCTGCCTTGACCTCTCATGACGTCATGTGAAACTTGCTGCAGACTCTGATGGAAGGTTATTAAAAAATACTTTGTGCTCCTAGGAGAATTGTTAACTTTTATAATAGGTACCCAGTGAGCTATTTATTGGAAAGGAGGCGGGGGGGAAAAAGCAAAGGCGCTAAATATTAGTTTTTAAGGTTTGGGGAGAGGCTAATGGCAAAAGATAAAACATGGTATATATTCGATGGTGCAGAACTTTATTAAATCATCCATGTACAGTCATCCTTGCTGATATTATTCTTATATGTAGCTCTAATTGAAGGCCTAGACCAATTTCTGACATGCAGCACATTGATGGATGGATGGATGGATGGATGGATGGATGGATGGATGGATGGATGGATGATGGATGGATGGATGGATGGATGGATGGAGCGAAAGGTGACCAGATCTCTCCTCAGTCATTTCAAAGTGGTAGAATATTGAACATTTATTTCTTATTCCTGCATTACTTAGCTTTTGGCATCGCATTGTTTTGGCATTCGTTTTGATTGATTCTTCATGGAAAAATAACGTTGTTAAAATGCATACGTTCAGTTAACTTCATTAACTATCTTCATTTCTCTTGTAACAATTCGGATACTCTTTCTAAGTGAAATCTTCCTGATTGTTGATATCGGGTTTACGTCCAATCATCCTAATAACATTGAAAATGTTCACTGTGTAAGCTCTGAGGCTGCTCATGGTTTGTTTTTTAATGAGTGTGATGCCTGGTTATACATGCCATCCACTTGTTATTCCAAAGCTGATTTCAACTCCATGTGTTCTCCCCGGTTGTTACCTCACAGCGCTGTATCTTAGTTGTAGGGCCTCACTCTGAGGCCACAGCTTTCAGTTTATAAAGGCAGAAATATTCACTTAAGCATAACCTGTTTATCTGTTTTAGGTAAGAGGCTTTTTTTCAAGTTACCAAAAATAAGATCTCATGCTTTATACTTATTTTTAAAAGGGACTTTCACATGTCATTCATTGGGTCCTCCCAGCAGTCCTACATAGCCGGCGGGCTAGCTGCTGTTATGACCGTTTGTCATACGGAGCAATGGCGCATGGAGATCACAAGAGCCGTGTAGTACACCCCAGCAACCTTGGGGTCCCAGTCCATTTTCCCCTTGCTGCGCTCTCTCCTGTAGCCAGGCTGGTTGTGCCTAGATGAAGGAGAAAATTGAAGATGATTGAAATTCGTGGAAAGAGTTGGGTGCGTGGGTCAATAATAGTAAGAGTCGTTCTGCCCGGTTTGCAGACAGGGAAGGTGAAGGGCGTCGTACTGAGGTATAAAAGCAGTGCTGCCGTTCCACCCTCCCAGAGGGACCTCTTCCGCAGCAGGAACGCCTGTGCAAGTTCAGAGTGCTCCTTCATCCCCATGGGCACAACTCCAGGGTTGAGGTATTGCTAATTGATTTAATCCTCCAAAGTCTACTGAGCCCCTACTGTGTGCCAGGTGCTATACTAAATGCTAGGAGCCCAGAAATGAATAACACGTAACTTGTGCCTTTGAGGCATTCACAGTCCAGCTGAGAAGAGCTTCCTATAATCAGGTGCTGTCAAGTAATGGACATGGCCATCGTCAAGACAGAGACACAGCAGAGGGAGCTGCCAGTTCTGGTAGAATCAGAGGGGGCATCGCGGCTTCCCTTGACCATGGATGTGTGACTGGGCTATCCCATGGTGATAAGGGAGCAAAGGTAAACAAGGTACTGGGGCCATGTTACACTGACATTGTGGGGCATGGTGTGGAGTCAGTGTGGACTATATTCTTCGTGCAGTGACAGGCCACAGAAGACAGTTAGCAGAGGAGTGGGACAGTCTAGCTACGGCCTCCCCATGCTTGCTTCTCTGCCCATCCTCAGCAACTGAATTCTAGGAAGTCTCTCAGAGACTGGCAGTTTGAGGACTCTCTTTGCTCCATTGCACAGAGATGGAAAGGCTGAGGCCCAGAGAGGAATGCCAGCTTGTTCGAGGTCCCATACCTGTTAAATAGTAGACCCAAGCTGGTCACTGGCATACATCGTGCTGCCCTGAAGCTACCAGGAGGAGAGGGCACCTCTGGGCTTACATCATACTTGACACCTGCTGAGGAGAACCATCTAGCTATGGCCTTCCCTCCTACTTTCTCCTGTGCTTAGTGTTAGTCTGATTCTGTTGCTTATAACAGAATACCTGAAACTGGGTCATTTATAAAGAAATGACATTTATTTCTTACAGTTTTGGGGGCTGGGAAGTCCACGATCCAGGGGACACATCTGGTGAGGGCTTCTTCTATAGCAATGCAGGGTATCACATGGAGAAAATATGCTGAGCAAGAGAGAGCCGACCTTCTCACTTGCTCTCCTTTTAAAGCCATCAGAACCATGCCCATTAGTCCATGAATGGATCAATCTGTTCACTAGGGCACAGTCCTCACAATCTAATCACCTCTTAAAGGCCCCACCTTTCAATTACCGTAATAGGATTTTCCATCCTCTTAACACTGTTATGATGGAGATCCAGTTTCCAATACATGAATTTTGGGGGGACACTTTCGACCCGTAGCAAAGAGGAAGATGTGAGACCACCAAAAGCCTAGGGAAGAAAACAGTTCAAGAAGTAGCTGTCAGTCAAAGGTGTCATAGGATAGAGAGAGGTCGAGTAAAATGAGGCTCTACAAAGGCCCTTGGATCAGGCAGTTAAATCATCAGTGAGCTTAAGAACTGACTCAACAGAGCAGGATTTTTCAGTCTCGGCACTATTGATGCTTTGGGCTCAGTAATTCTTTGTCATGGGGGCTGTTCTGTGCATTACAGGAGTTTACAGCAGCCCTGGCCTCTGTCCACTAGATGCCAGCAGCACCCACCCAATTGTGACAACCAGAAGTGTCTCCAGACATTACCAAATGTACCTTGGGAGTCAAAGTCACCCTTGGCTGAGAACCAGCATGGTAGAGTGGTGTGGACATAAAGCAGATTGGATGGGTTATTGAGGGCTAGATCCCGGACCCCTCTTTCAAGAGGTCTGGCAGCCAAAAGCAGACAGTAGTGGGTGTGAGCTGGAGGAGATGGGGTTAGGAGAATGGATTTTTGTTTGTTGTTTGTTTTTTTTTAATTTTTTTAATTGTTTTATTTCTAATGAAGAACACATTTATTTGCTCCAAGGAAAGAACTAGAAAATGGGAAAGGTTAAAGATAAGCAATAGGCTTGGAGCAGCATCCATTCAATTATTTCACGAATATTAAGTATCTCCAGTTACAGACTCTGGGCCCGGCTCTGCAGATGCCATGGTGAACAAATGAGAGGCTGCTTGTTCAAGAATTACTGGAAATTTCAAAATGGCAGCAGAGCCTAAAACCCCAAGCACAGGGCCCTTCTGTGTAGGGGGTGCCCAGTGTGCCTGCTCAGAGCCTGTGCCCAGAAAACAGCCCTGGTGGTGAGTGAGGCTGATGTGGCCCTTGCCTCAGAGCAGAAACCTTGGGGTCCAGTGGACAAGACAGGCAGTAACAGGAAGGGCAGCAAGCACCCGTGTGTGGCAAGTGCAGGACTGTTGTCACATACCATAGAGTCACGTTAACCAAGAAGTTAGGGAACAGAAAGTGGTATTTAAGGCTTGCACTGCATCGTTAGGGGTTATTGTCAGTTAGCCTAACAAAGAGGAAGGGAAAGAACGTTATTCATGTGCGGAAGGGCATGCACATCTGGAGGGAACCAAGAGGAGATGGTTAAGTCTGAAGGACAGGAGTGGGAGGCTCTCAGCAAGTGGGTAGATCATGAAGAGTCCTGCAGAACATTGAGTGTTTTGACCGCATCCTGTGGGCACTGGAAGGCATGCTTAGTTTTCAAGCAGGGAGTGTTGTGATCAGATTTGCCCATTAGAAAGACAGTTCTGATAGGCTGGCAGCAACCGGGAGAGATGCTGGTGGCCTGCTGTCCCAAGGCGGTGGTGGTGGGATGGAATGGGAGATGGTTCAGACACAGGACTTGGTGGTTGATGGGCCGTCAGGGGTGAAGTTCAAAGAGGTTGATTCTATTTCCTGGCTTGGGCATCTCAACAGGGGTTAGATGCAAAACTACTTGGAGAGGAGTGTGTATTGAGGGGAAGAAGATGAATGAATTCATTTGGAGCCCTTTAAGTTTGACAGCTGATAGGAGTACAAGTAGTTGGAAAGGTGGTCAGGAACTCAGAAATTATGACTGCAGGTTGAGACTTGGGGTCATCGGCGTATTTGTGCTAGCTGAAGTCACAGGTGTTGATGAGCTTATCCAAGCAGCGTGTGTGGCATTGGAACTGGTAGGATCTGGGTTAAATAGTTACTAAATGAACACCTATTATGTTCTCCGTGTTTTCTTAGGAACTGGGGATGTGGCGATGACCAAAGCCAGGCAGAAATGCCCCAGCCCTCGTGGAACCCACAAGCTCTCTGGGAAAATTCCAAAGGAAGTAGAAGGGATGGAATTCAGAGCTTCTCCCTTTTCCCCTGACCCTGCCACGCCCTCTCCACTCAGTCTCCCATCTAGGCTACCTGTTAGAGAACTCCCGTCTCCTCCTGCCTTAGGAAGAGGGGCCCTTGTTTTCTATCATGCTGCGTGAATACTTTTATATTTCCTCTTTCCATCTGTCTGAAAATGCAGTGGCCTCCCTCTGGTGCTGAGATGCAGAAAACCAGTTAATTCTGCTTTTCTTTGTCCTGAAATGCAGATACAGCTTCCAAGATCCAGACTTTAAAAACAGGGCTATCAAAACAATAAGCAGTCCTAAATGCTAATGAAAGCTGTGACCTTGGTGTGCTGGAGCTGGCGGAAGGCTCATTAGCTCTGTGCCGCAGAACTAATGCTTGTCCGTGTTCATGAGTCAGACCAGCACAGCCTACAAGGGTGTTGTCACTTCTCTGGGGAGATGTTGTGATGCACAAAGACACTGCTCCCTGCTCCGCATGTATTTAAAGAATCTCTCCACCACGTTCTCCTGCAGTCTCCTTTCTCCAAGGCCAGAACTGAAGTACTGTTTGTTACGGGTTTTTGTTTTTGTTTTCACAGTCGTTCCATGCAAAAATGAAAAGCTCCATTTTATTTGATTGTTTCTTATGGTCACCAGTATAGATTGTGTTCTTCAGGCTAAAAAAAGGCAAGATCCATTTTTAAATTTTGAAGGAAAGTAGAAGGCTCACATATGGCAGTTGATGGTGTGTGACATTTACACAGGAACCCAGTGATTTTTTTTTTAGTTCATGGTAAAGAGGGAATCATTTAGCCATGGTCCATGGTAAAGAAAAAATCATTTGAGGAGTGGAAAAAATGTTGCAGCTCAGAGACAGCTTGTAAACCACAGTCACATATATAGTAGCAAAACTATTTAAGATCACTTGAAAGTACATTAAACATCTAATTTCAGATAATTCACTTTATATAAAAGTTTGACTCCAAAAAAATTTCCCTTGATACCAACATATAAATTGTCATATCTAGATATACAGTCAGGAATTTTTTTTTTTTAATTTAATATTAGTCCTAAATCAGACAGTTAGTTAAATCTACTAGTGTAGGGGTGGAAGGAAAGCTTCCTTTCTTCCCGTTAGAGGTTTGCTGAAAATGAACTGACAAAAGGCAGATTAATCGGAGAAAAAGGCACAAATTTGCTTAATGTGCATAAAGCACAGGAATCACAAGAGAGTAAGTACCCAGTAACCCACTGAGGTCCAGATGTTCCTATTCCCTATTTCACACGGGAAGAGGGAGATGAGAGTGTAGCAATAAATGATTTTTAGGGGAAATGAATGAGCCCAAAGAACAATGTCCTGAGGTTGTGGGAAGGTGAGAGGCGTAACTTCACCGTGAACAAAGTTTGTCTTATTACACAGATAAAGTCTCCCAGGTAATCTTTCAATCTGCCCTAGAAGAATAGACGAAGAGTCTGTCTGGCCATGGTGACAGCTCCCAGTCTCTTCTCTTCTCCAGTGGTTAATCTTCCTTTCCTGATATTCGAGATTCCCAGGGACAGTGTCTTAAGACAATTGCATTTTTTTTTGCAAAGAAGTTTTCTTAGTCAGATAAGGAAATTCTAGAGAGTCCCTCCTGATGCTTCAGGAAAGAAAGATTCAGAGCAACAGGGGACAGGGGAAGGTCAGAGAGACCTTGGTTCTAAGGCCTTGCAGTTTTCTTTAATTCAGAACATTTAGCATGCCAAAGCACCATATTTGGGGGCATTACTCTCTGAGCCCCAACACTAGCAAGGTGGGGGTAGGGGAGATTTAATACATTCAGAAGGCGTGTTGACTTTGAGTCTTGGCATTTACATGCAGTTGACCTCTTCAGTGTGCTCTGCTGTTCCACTTTCTGTTAACCAAAACTTAGTAGATGTACAAGACAGATCACAAAATGAACCAGGTTTTACGTGGTGAAGATGGCAGGATGCCCTGGGTGTACCCCTGAAATTCCAAAGCTAAAACTTTGTCTTTTTGGTTTGTGAAATTGGGTCTGTTCAAAGACAAATCCCCCAAAGAAAGTAATATTTTAAACTAAGGCAAGTCATCCTCAGTATAGTCCAACTTGAAAGAGTAAGTAAAAGCCATCAATTGGGAACCCACTTATACTTCTAATGCCAAACATTACAAATCAGCGCCTCATCCTGCTTCCCTCCTGTCACAGTAAGACTTGGGGATGGGCTCACTGGGCTGCACACAGCCTTTCTGGAACATTCAGGCTCAAAACAAGTGTAACCCCTGAGCATGCCAAAGAGAACTGGTAGTCAAGTCAAATGCCCCCAACTTCAGTTTGCAACTTCTGACTAGTATTGTGGTTGTGCTAGACAGAATGTTGACACCTGCCCCCAAAGATGTCCAGGTCTTAATCCCCAAATCTATGAATATGTAACCTCATATGGCAAAGGGGACTGTAGCTATAGTTAACTTAAGGATCTCTAGATGGAAATTAAATGATTTAACATACACAGAGTACTTAGATCCATGTCTATATATTGCAGGCATTAAATCAGCATTATCTTATTAAATTATTACTTATTATTTGCAGAGGAAAGGACATAGGCCTAGCAGGTTCACTACCTTGTCCAAGGCAAGTAGGTTCAGAACACAGCCACAACTAGAACCCAAATCCCCTAATTCCTGAGCTATTAGTGCTTTGTCAATACCATGTCACAACACCATATTCTACCAAATCTTATTTTCGAAGTCAAAACAACTAATTAGGGCACATGCCCTTCTGGAGGCCTTAGCTACATTTTATAACTAGGATTAGCCTTGATATTGTTGACCTAACAAGAAACTGAGACCGAATACATACAGCAAGATTTATTGAGCCATTATGACGATTGCAACCGGGGGGACACATAGATCAGGTTGCCCTGAAAATGGGTTCCAGAGAGAGCCAGCAGAGCTTCACATTTTATAATCACAAGAAGGGGGGAAGGGTCAAAGGAGAGAGAGAGAAAGACAACCCCACCTGATTACTTCATCAGGTTTTCTCTTGGTTGTACATGACATATTTATTTATTTATTTATTTATTTAATTTATTTTTTTTTTTAATTTTATTTTGTCGATATACATTGTAGCTGATCATTGCTCCCCATCACCAAAACCTCCCTCCCTTCTCCCTCCCCCCCTCCCACCCAACGTACATGACATATTTAGATTGGGGACTGTTACTAGATTACATCCTACATGCAGGGGTCCAGGGTAAGGGTAATAAGTTTTCTAAGTTATTTCTTTGGCTTTCTGGCACCATTATGACTGTTTCTAAGTAAAATGATCTAATTATAACATTTTTCAGGAAAAGTGAATATGATTACTGACTTATCCAAGATCTCCCAAGGCACTATAATTTAGCTGACCTGGTCAGAGCAGATTCTTTCAGTTATCAATATTCTCAAACCCTTTCTAGAGAAATAACACATAAGTTGAGGGCCTCATTTGAAATCATGTGTGTTTGACTGTAAGGCTGCCTAGTTAATAACAGAATTTTCTCTGGTTATAGTTCTGTCACTCTAAACATGACCCATAAGAAAAGCACAAAGGCCAGCACAGAACCAGGCAGCCTGTCTGGTGATGGAATCAGTGGGCGCTCAGCAAAAGCCTGTGGGAGAACACTCTGCAGATGCCTCTTAGCCAAAGACTCCAAAACACTGGCCAGACTGCCGAGATGCACGCTCCCCCTGAATCTGGAGGACTTGTTCAAAACCTACTGCTCGCCAAAGCTCTAGCTTGATTTAAGCCTGGATATTACCAAACAGTTCCATAAAGGTGGCTGTGTATCCCTTATAAAAGAAACAGGTATTCTTAAGGAAAGTAAACTAAAAGGTGAGAAAGAGCCTCTGAGAAGATCTTTCATTCATAGTGGAGTCGTAAACTGCATTCCAGACTTATGACAACAAACCACTCAGTTGTATAATCCGCAGTTTTCTCCTGCAGCTGGAGAATGCTATTTTAGAAAGGACTTGAAGACTACCAAGTCTGAATCTAGACCCGCCAATATTGTGAATTTCCAAATACACAGCTGGCCCTTGTGAATGGGGATAAAGAACACCTTCGTGGGACTGTAAAGGAAAAAGCAAAATTTCTTTCTTTCTGTTCTTACGCTCAGCATGGCACACTTGCATGACCAGATGTGTGGGGGTTTTCCCCCCACACCAGGCAATTCTCCAGTGGCCACAAACTGGGCGTCCTAAAATTCAATTCAGTTCTGACACTATCTACCTGGGTAGTGTCAGATTCCACGGGTTAAGGGCTCAGTCCCACAAGGCTGCTTCTGCTTCAGACACCAGTCCCAAGTAGCAGGTTGTCACCCACACGTCTGACAGACTGGCTATAAATTGGGGTTTCTACAACCCCCTCCTAGGGTTCGATTAATTTGCTAGGACGGCTCACAGAATTCAGAGAAACACTTCACGTACATCTACCAGTTTACTGTAAAGATAGTATAAAAGGTGCAGATGAACAGCCAGGTGAAGAGGTGGATAGGGCAGGGTGTGGGGTGGAGGGGCAGCGCTACTGTGACCTCTGCATGCCACCGTCCCAGCACCTCCACGTGTTCAGCAACCTGGAAACACATCAAATCTTGTTGTTCAAGTGTTTTCATGGAGCTTAACCTCCAGCCCCTACCTTCCCCCTTCCAATCTGAAAGTTCCAACCTGCTAATCCCTTGGTGTTTCTGGTGAGGAGCCCCATGCCAAGGCCAGCTAGGGGCCCCACTGTAAGTCACTTTATTAGTATAAACTCAGCTGTGATCAAAAGGGACTCATTATGTATTTTTTTTTTTTTTTTTTTTTTTTTTTTCTTTTTCGTGACCGGCACTCAGCCAGTGAGTGTACCGGCCATTCCTATATAGGATCCGAACCTGCGGCCGCTGGGAGCGTCGCCGCGCTCCCAGCGCAGCACCCTCCCGAGTGCGCCACAGGCTCGGCCCAAAAGGGACTCATTATGGACAATGAAAGACACTCTGTCACTCAGGAAATTCCAAGGGTTTTAGGTGCTCGGTGATAGGAACCTGAGACAAAGACCAAAATATATTTCATTATATACCACAGGGATATTTTAAGGAGAAAATGAATAGTAAGTGAAAATGGTCTCATAAATCTAAACATACTTTAGAATAGAATTTCCAACAGTTTCAGGGTGCTGTCTGCAGTTTTACCGGCAGGTATCTGACCAGAAATCCTTTCTCTGGCCTTAAAGCCCTTGTCCTATCTAGCATGTGAACTGTTGATACTGAGCTGTCACAGAGGCCAGGACAACAAGCACTGAATTTAAAATTGTCGTACTTGGAGACCCAGTGGACTTCATATTTTCATTCTAAGATTTCTCTTCAGTTTCCGTGATGTAAACATCTTGCCAACTGTAGGACCAGTTGCTGATATTTGGGGAGGGTCCACAAGCCCTCCGACTAGGAGAGGGCTTCTCTACCCCTTGGGTCCCTGTGAGGACTCTGAGAAGCCGCAGTGTTCCCGCCTCCTACACACTCATCCCAGTGAGTGAAGCAGGATGCTGAGAGATGGCAGGGTTGTGAGATAACCACCAAGAGCTTCAAAAATAGTGTCTCTGCTCACGCCCAGGCCACCGCGTTGGTGTTGCTCATTCCTGGAACTTTATGCAAGCGTACGAGGATGTAGTTCTCTTGGATGTCACCCATTCTCCAGCTACTTCTGTCACTCCGTGCCGCCTGCTGTCACTCTGCTTCCCCCCCCCCCCATTGCATCATAGCACGCTGACACACTTGCTGTGATGTTTCACCTGCTATGGCTCAATTATGTGCCTGGCAACAGGAGCGTCATTTTGGATCCTGTTCATTTGTCATCCCGTGTCTCACAAGACTCTGGTGGTGATGGGTGGGGACAAGAAGAAGGGCAACTATTGTTCTTTGCAGACAGACCCATTCTCGTGCATCTCCCCGGGGCCGTGAGCCTCTTTATGTCCTAATTGAGTCTGCACAAGTGTGGCAAGAGGGGGAAAGCAAGAGGCCACGTCTGAAGTTAGGAAGCCACAAGGAAAGAAAGGGACTTCTGTGAAGAGAAGAGTTCCCTCTGAGTTTCAGTCCACTTGCCTGGGGGCTCTGGAGGAGCAGGGCTGGGGAGGGGCCGTGGGGGGGCAGGGGCCAGCTGGGCGTGGCGTGACGCAGGGTGCCTTTCCTGGGGCTGCAATTGAGGAACTGAGGAGGCGTTGGTGGCGAGAGTCAGTCTGTCCGAGCACAGGATGGAGCAAGAACTCCAGCCACTGATTCTGTCTCATGTTTCTGCAAGGGCCCAGGAGATTAATGACCCAAGGAGGCTATGATATGGTCCAAAAACTTTTCCTGGATTTTTTCCGTAGGCGGCTGAGCCAGAGGCCAACTGCAGAGGAATTGGAACAGAGGAACATTTTGAAACGTAAGTGACTAAGCAATCACTGATGTTTGGTGGCGGCTTTTGTTGTTATTTGGTTGTAGGCCACAAGGTTTTGCCTGGTGCGGAAATGACCGAGAACCCCCCAAACAGTTGAGGTCCTTGCGTGTTAGAACCACAGACCACCTCCCACCCCCAGAGAAGGCAAATTTTATCCCACTTTGTTCCTTAGAAGCTCACAAACTGCAAGCAGAACCTTCCCTTTAGTGCATTGTAAAGTCAGAGAGAAGCTGAAAAATTAGAGTGAGAAAATTTATGATTTAATGGCTTTGAGGTTAGGGCCACCTTTACACCAAAATTGGCTTAACAGTGGTGAAAGTGATATTGGTGGCTATCATGAGGACAATAGCCTTGTGAAAACCGGAGCTAGAAAGCATGACTTTCCGTGGCAGCTGGCTGCTGTTGATAAAATGCTTTGCCCCTTTGAACGTTACAAAGTCTAAGAAAGCATTTCCAAGTGCAAATGCTTCATGTCCGTCTCTGAGGATTCCCACAGCTGGCCAGTGGCACGCCTGCTGGATGCTGTCCATCAGGAAAAACTGGCTGTCGCCAAGGACATGGACAGAAAAACTAAATGAATCCCTTGTTTGGATCAGGACACAGAGATGTTTGAGTATGTACAGGGAATCTTCTTGGTGCTAAAAAGAAAAAAAAAAAAAAAGAAGAATGCAAAATACTAAAAGAAACCAAGCATTTTATGGACAGCACTGTGCCTCAGTGCAGTGGTAGATAGGAAATAATTAAAAATCGAACCACTCTGCTCACATCTGCTGTTCTTACCAACGCTTTCCTCAAGATAATCAAGTGATAGTGTCAGTTTAATTCATGAGTGGTTCTTCCCCACCTCGCACACACTCTTCCAATTTCTCTCCAGAAAAGAGAAATGTGTATGCCAGATTTTCTAGAAATGCTGTGTTTTACACACACAATCAATCACATGAAGCCTCAGTTTGGGTGGCTGGGTATTTCCACTTAAACTACACTGAAATGTTCCTGATTTACTTTTCTACTCAGCCCTGTTGTGGTCTTGTGACTTGGTCAGCACTAGATGGTTTGCTGTGGGCACGTGCTGCGTTTTGCCCCGAGAAGGCTGCAGTGGCGGCTTGTCGCCCGCAGCCACTCCGGGGAGGTCATTCGCAGGACTGGCCTTCCTCGGTCCTGAGTGCACCTCGTGCAACCCATAGGTCTCTAGGAATGGGTGTGTATATTTTAGCTACCCAAGGGGTGCCCTTAAAAGTTTCCAAGCTTAATATGCCATAAAACTGAATTATAACTTTTTCAGATGATTTCCACAGCTAAGGAAGTGTTTGGCCTGTATGATATCTCCTTTTCTGCCCCAATCTAATACTTGCTCTGTTATAAACTTTCCATTCTCGGGAGAGGAAGAAAAACAGGAAGGTGAACATTTATTCCTAAAATCAGAAATCAGATTGCCGTGCCTCCTTCTCTCTTCCACCTCATGCCACATGGGTATCTGATGTGGGGACCTCATGTCCCCTGAGGGGTCTCTGTACAGCTGCCTCGTGGGACCCAACTATACTCGTGTCTTCCGATCTAACACCTAAACTCAAAGCTAAAAACCTCTTGGGGGGGGTTTCAAGTTTCAGAAAATAGTGCTTATCTTAGCAGGGGTGAGGTTTCTAGAAGGAAAAGGTCTGAAATGCCCCCACTAATCTCTGGCTTCCACAAGGCAGCTCTCACTTCAGGTTTGCCCAGATTCCTGGGAGATCACAGGCAGGTCCCTTAGGGCTACATTTTTACTGCTATCTACTCAGTCTAGTAAGCCCTGGGGGAGCTGAGATTCAGGGGACCAAAGGAGGTTTTACAAGATTGTTCCAAGGGTTCAGTTCTCTTCTCTTCCCTCTGCCTTCTTGTCCAAGTCCAGTAGCTGCAAATTAAGCAAATGCTTGACTAAATGCAAACAGGTTGATCATTTCACAGAACTTTTTTCAGAAAAAAGTTTCAGAACTTTTCAAAAATGAACTTGTTTTTCCCATAGGTTCTTATTTTTCCCTGCATTCTGGAATTTTGTTCTCCTAAATATGTTTTTTTTTTTAATGTAATCTATTTTGACTCTTGAACAAGAAATGTCTTGTGATATAAAAAGACATCCTCAATTTGCTCTAATGCTTGTTTCTGGTTTTTAAATCTTTTGAGGAAATGCTCTGGGGGAGCGGGGTGGGTAAGAGCAAGTGGGGTCCAGGGACGTCAGTGGCTTGGTGGGGGAGCTCTGAGAGGCTGGGTTTGGTTTGCAGCCTGGCCCTGCTGGCCCTGCGTGCAGCCATGGCTTCGTTCAGCAGCCAGTAGGGCCCTGTGCACATCCGAGCACATAATGAGCACATAATGGCACTGCAGTGGTGACATCACAGGCCTTTCCTGGCCTCTCTTCCCAGTTGCCTGAGAATTCATGACGCTGGGTTTGTAATGGCTTTGCAGTAAAGGTGTAGATTCCATAAGTGGTAGCTTGTGGCCCTACTCCTCCCTGGGACCTAAGAAGTGCACATAGGAGATGAGGGCTCCATGCTCTGTCGCTGAATGCTGACTTTTGTGGCTCAGAAGGGGCCTTGTAGGGTCAGGGGTCCGAGGCCAGTCACCAGTTATGAGGAGGAGGGCTGGCCACAAGCAAAACGTGACGGCAGGAAAAGGTGGTGGCAGCAGGAAGAGGCTGAGTGGACTGTTTATCTAACTAATTAGCGATGCAGGGTGTGACTAGTCACTTAACTCCCCTGGGCTTTCATAGCTTCATTTATAAACCAAGAGTGGTGAACAGGGTGGTCTCTAGGGCCCCTCATGGCCCTAATATTCTGTACATTTTAACCAAGTGTCCTTGAGCTGCATCCTGGGCCCCAGCATATAGACGACCTTATCCTCTGTCCTTTCTCTCGCCTGCACGTGGGGCTGACTGGGGCCTTGCTGTGTGCCTCCCAATTTACTCTCTGGTTAATTCATACTAAAATGTTAGTGGCTGACTAGTTTAAGGTTTTAGCCCCAAGAAATGTGCATTTTTACAAATATCACTCTGGAGTCTCCCTTCTTCTGGGTCTTGCTGTCTGCCTTCCAGTGTATCTCTGGTAGATTAATTCATACTAAGCTATTAATGGCTGACTAGTTTGATAGGTTTTTATCCATGAGAGATTTGCATGTTTAAAAAACTCTGGGAGGGAGACAGAATCTCTATAGCCAAAGGAAGGAGCGCTCATGGTGGAGGTTTCAGGCACTATGGGACAAGCTAAAGCAGGGACCTCTGGTGATCCCATCGCACAGCAGGATGTGGGCATTTCTTGGGCTGCCCCCATACAAGGTCCTGATCCCCACAGGTAGGCAGGGAGGCCAGATCGTGCCCTTGGGGGTGTCGCTCAAGGACCTGAGTTCTGCTCTTAGCTGCCACTATTTGTTCTAGCGGGAGGTGTTACCACCATCAGCAGTGATCATGGTTGCTGTCCTCAGGGCTGGCAAGGAGGGGAGGGTGGGACTGTTTCAGACATTTTTGTGCACAGGGGCTTCCTTCTTTTAAAGACTTGGCCCTTACTGATATAATCAGGGGCCACAACTGAATTGCAAATGGGTACCAGTGCAACAGACTAAGTTCTCAAAATGTAATTTAACAGCCATGATTTCAAAACGAGAGAACTAGTATTCTGGCAATCATAGTGCAACCTATGCCAAAATAACTTGTTTGGTTTCCTTTTACAAATGCCATTCATGGTTTTTTTCCATGTCAGATAATACTGTATTGATATCTATGCTTTCATAGATATCAAGGAATCCTTCCAAGGCCCAGAAGGAAAATGATCTACTCCAGCTCACTCAGCTTAAAAGGAGAAATAAGCCCAAACTCTCTGGTATTTAAATCTCTGTTCCCTTTCCCAGACCCTCTTACCTATGGCTCTTTAAAAATCTGACAAGTAAGTCACCGCATGCTAAGCTGAGAACATTTAAGCTCAGAAGTCTACTCTCCTGAGACACTCCTTAAAAGTCTAAATGCAGACAGTTGTATCCCACACTTTGGCCTCACACATGTTCTGTGGACTCTTGGAAGA
Source organism: Cynocephalus volans (assembly GCF_027409185.1). Classification (NCBI taxonomy): domain Eukaryota; kingdom Metazoa; phylum Chordata; class Mammalia; order Dermoptera; family Cynocephalidae; genus Cynocephalus; species Cynocephalus volans. The sequence continues at coordinate 26,427,147 of NC_084464.1, forward strand.
GTCAAAGAATTAATGGAATCAGGGCTTGGGAAAGGTGAGAGCATTTTGCAGTCCCTCTTAGTGTGGCCAGTCTGCTGCTCGGCCGGCCCTGCCACGTCTCGTTTCTGCAGCAGGTCGCAGCCAGTCTTCTGTGCAACCCCACAGTGCCCCAGACACGAGGCCACGTCACAATGAGCTCAAGGGGCAGTGAGGGTCTGTCCAACTCAGGGAGCCTCACTTCTCCCCACGTGCCCATGTTGCTGCCAACAGCACTCCCACTCTCTTAAAACCAGTCTCCTTGCCTGTCACCACATTTCTCAATCCAGCGTCTCTGCCCGGGGGCTCGAAACCCCATGAGACATAAAGAAAACAAAATGAACAGGTCAATCTGCTCATCACCAATTTGAAATAATGCAGGTAGTTTGGAAAGTGTCCCCACAGGCAGAAGGGTGGCCAGGGAAGGAGACAGGAGCTCTCTCTTCCCCTTTTCAAACTGTGGTGCTTGGCCTCGAGCCTGCTAAGGTTCACAGGATGCACCTGTGTGCAACTTTGTTTCCCAAAATCAAAAGCATCTTAAATTTTCTTTCAGCTCGGAATGAACAAGAGGAGCAGGAGGAGAAAAGAGAGATCAAGAGGAGGCTAACTCGAAAGGTGAGAAGGTTCTGCACGCCAAGAGCTGCGACAGGAGAGGGAAGGCCACCTGCCACACCTCTGTCCTCTGTCGGCCTCGGGCCTCGCAGCTGCTTGGCACATAAGTTCCACTGCTTGGGTGTCAGAGCATGCAGCTCTCCTACCCTACAGGACGTCTCCAGGGGATGGTGGTCAGCTCAGCTTCATGACCCTCAGTCCTATTGGCCAGTGACATTTCGTGTTGCTTGATTTTGTGACACCCACCTACCCCTAAATAACTTGATGTCTGTTGCATTACATACAGATGGTCCCTGGCTCACAATGGTTCGACTTACAATTTTTCGACTTTACGATGGTGTGAAACCATTCTGTTTTTCACTTTCAGTACTGTATTCAGTAAAGTACATGAGACACTCAATACTTAATTGCTTTGTATTCGATAATTCCCCAGCTGTAGGCGAACATAAGCGTTCTGAGCATGTTTAAGGTAGGCTAGGCTAAGCTCTTTGGTAGGTTGTGCATGTTAAATGCATTTTCGATTTACAGTATTTTCAACTTACAGTAGGTTTATTGGGATGTAAATCCATTATGAGTTGAAGAGCATCTGTATTCAGTTACACTAAATATTTTGTTTTTAAAAATTCACTATAACCCTCTCAAGCAATGGGAAATTCATTATCAAAATTAGTAGTTCAAAAATAATCTGGCTATTTGCTGTAACTCTGGGAAAGTGTGGGATTTTCTTGCTTCCCCTGATACTATTCCTTTCCTATCAATTAAGAAATATTTGACTTTATTATGCTAAATCCAATTTGAATTACTGAATTAGGAAAATGCCAAAAGTACTGATATAGTAAAGATGTTTGAAATGGACTTAGGTAAAATTCATAATGCTGGAATTTTTATATATTTTTAACCCCAAAAATAGACAGTCCAGCAATGCAGTGTAGACCTATGTGGATTCATTCTACATGAGCTGCCTCCTTAATAATAAACTCATCGTTGAGGCTCTTCTTGGATGGTATTGAAAGTTTAATTAATTGATAACACACAAGATATAATACTACATTCTTCTGCCTAAAGAGTTTTTAATCAGCCTCCTACAGTGACCATCTTGAGGGAAAGATATTCAAATCATAGACAGTTAAGAGACCCATTAAAATTAATTTCTAAAAGGTTTATTAGTGGATGTTTCTCAATAGAAATACTAGGCAAACGAAGAAATTCAGAGATCCTGAAATGTCATATCAGTTATTAAGGTGATGGTTTGTATTTCTCAACACTTTCTCTCCCGAAGAGCATCCCAAACATATGGTGACAAACCAGGTGTCAACCTGATTAAAAGGAGTGGGAGAAACCTGTGTCTGAATGGCCGAGTGACTGGCTGGCATCACCGTGGTGGGGACTGGAACAAGAGCTGAGTGACCTCACTACAGCCCGTTGCTGTAACCCCAATCAAGGTCTAACTCTTTCCATCCAGTCTTTGGATGCAGGGTGCATTTTTTCCTGAGAGTAGTGAGGAGAAAGGGGGAGATGCATTAGCTTCCTCTAATTGTGCCCTTGAAATGACAGGGGGATGAAAAGGACACTGGTGATAGCCCCTCATTTCTGATGCAGAAAGATCTAAACATTCAGAAAAATGTTTAAATCCTGTTTTCATCAAGTTCTTTGAAGTTCATTGCTGGAACCCCAAAATTCTCCAAAACTTTAAGGTTTCCTGCTAAAGGATAGTCATAGAAAAATACTTAGATGTTTATATAAGTCTTATCCCTTAAAAAAGATTATATGGTTTTGCAGAGAAAAACCTGGCTGCACAATTTGGCAGTGGGTGCGGGAAGAGGGTTTCTCCCACATCCCTCTCCCCTAGGGTGGGTAACACTAAGGACAGTTACCCCCAAATCTCAGTTTTTGCAGGTCCCTGAGTTAAGATAATTGTGTCTTTCCTGGTCACCTCTCCTTCCTTCTCCCAGGGACATGGCTTTGTAATATCAGCATTTGCCTTCCCCTGGGACAGGCATGGGGAATTAGAAATAATGAGGTTGAGGGAAGGATAACTGTTTGCATGGGAGAGACTGGAAGAATGGAGAGACAGCTCTCACATCAGCTTTTGTCTGCAGAGACGCGGCACCTGCCAGCAGGTAGGGAATCTGTATCGCTTCATGGCTCTGGGCACCTTCTTTTCCTCTTGAGCCTTTATCACACCAAGACCAGATGCCAGAGATGGGGTGGTTGCTTTCCCTCAGCCCAAGGATTTCCTCCATAAAGCTCTTTAATTTTAATGTACTAGTGAGAAAAATAAAAAAGCATAGTAGCTGATACTGATAGCAACAACCAGTCATTTTCTTCGGCCAAATGGAGACCCATCTAAAAATTGCATGCTCTGTCTTTTAAAAGAAAATGCCTGCCTTCTCCCTCCAAAAGAAAGGCTAGCTAGCTAAATGGATGGGTGGATATATCATGGATGGGAGGAAAGAAAGAAGGAAAGAAACGCACTTGGGCGGAGGTCATACGAATAGTACAATTTGGGCCTCAGTGAATTTATTCCTTATTCTGAGTGTTTGGTTACACATGATATTAATTGCTGCCATAGACTGATACAAATGCCACCAACCGCTGCTCCCTACCCCTTCTTCCAGCTCACCATCCCCAGAAAGCCTGACTTTGGCCAAAATGACTATTTCCTCAGCATCTGAGAAAGGACCTCTGGTTCTAGGTGCTCCAAGGGCTACAGCCAGCCTCAGGTCACAGGCACATCTTGTGAGCCCCTCGTGGCCAGGGGATGCACCCACTCTTCACAGAGGCAGCATCAGTTCCGACCTCACTCAGTCCCTCCTGTACACAGCGCAGAGCCTTCTCGATTTGGAGAGTGGTGTCTAAGGACGCACAGGACTCAGGCATGGAAGCAGGCCCCGACCTGCACAGCTGATACGTAGTTTTCTGTTCACTCCAGATTCTGCCATAGACAGGTTATTTGTAAAATCTGGGTCATGATTTTCAGGAAGATAAATTCCAAAGTCAGAGCTTAACAACCTTTCTCATGTCATGGCACACTTAGAATATAATACGATTTGTCCAAAACCCTGCTGGTGCTGAGGAACACAAATTGGGAATTTCAAATAGGAATCCATTTATGTGGGGTAAATACAGTAAACATATGTTTTTTATGTTTTTTAATTATTGTACAAAATCTCCCTACACTCACATTTTGGAACCAGAATGACCACCATTTTTGTTTACAGTGACCCCAGCCATACAGCCTGGGAAACCTGTGGTTTCCTGCAACAAGCCAGTGTTAATGCCAAAATGTCCTATCCTAGGAAAACCAAGGTCTCAGGACAGGCAGGAACCACTTGGAGGGGGAGCTACATGCAGTCTAGGCAAGTGGGTCATTGCCACAGCCCACTAAGCCTCTGATCCCCAGATCTCCCCACTACTGGCCAAGAGGGAGCCGCAGGCCAGCCTCAGTCCTGTCTGGAGCCTAGCGGTACCCGCACCACTCTATTTAATACCAGCAGACAATCATCTAATTATGCTCTGCCAGTGTAGCTGCAAGTTGGAACATTCCAGCACCAGCCAAGGGTGTCTGGTAGCTGCATGATAAAGTCAAAACAGCCAGGGTGGTTTGGACTCGCTTTTGTGTGTTTGTTTTATAGGCCTGAGTGTTAAGATCCTATCTTCTATCAATAGAATTAAACATAGTCGAGGGCTTGGAGGAAAAATTGCTTTTAAATAACATTGGTTGAACATGAACTGACAGCATCCTAAAGAGAGCAACCGTGTTGCTCCAGAAGAAATAAACCTGGTGACAGGAAGAGATAATAGAAATGTCAGCCTTATGTTGTTAAAGCACAAAGGAAGAGTGCTTATGGGTAACATCAGGAGATGGCTCAAAAAATACGAATTCTCCTTTTACTTGTTTCTATCCGCATCCCCGCAGTCCTTCACTGCAGAGCCATCCAAAGGCCAATCCCAAGTCTTCCTTGGAAGTAAATGTGGCCTTGTGTTTGCTGCTTACCTGTCACTTGAACCTCTTGAGACCAGCGGCAGCATTTGCACTGACCTCATGAATCAGTCCACTCCCATCCCAGAGTTGGCACACTGTTGGCACATACTTTCTTGTGTCTAAAACACACACCAAAAAATGAGTATAACAAACCCATCTTGCAGAGAGCACTAAATGTGACACACAGATGTGGACTCACAAATTCAAAATAAGACACAATTGTTGTGTAAGGTTCCCATCACTGGCTGGGAGTAGGACAGACAGGAAAGTCCACAACAGGCACCCACAGCCACACAGGACACACTTCTTATAAAGACCAAGACCCAGCAATGTTATGAAGCGAGACTGGCCGTCCACCTGGGTAAGGCTGGAGGTATCACAGCAGGTCATGAAGCCCAGCTCCAGGGGTGGGGAGCCCTGACCCCTGCCCGGGCCATGCTCCTCACTTGGGCGTGAGGTGGATTGCCCCCTTTGGGTGACGGGGTCCATTGCTCTCGCTCCCCCCAGCTCAGTCAAAGGCCCACGGTGGAAGAGCTTCGGGAAAGGAAGATCCTCATCCGCTTCAGTGACTATGTGGAGGTGGCCGACGCTCAGGACTACGACCGCAGGGCAGACAAGCCGTGGACCCGCCTCACCGCTGCCGACAAAGTAAGCAGGGCATCGGGGCAAGGGAGGCCCCGAGAGGCAGGGCCTTCTGTGGGGAGACCGGCTGAATGTCACCGTGGAGCTCTGGGAGGCAGCCACCCACAGTGCCACTTGCTCGACGCCTTCCCCAAGGGCTGCAGGTAACCTGCAGAGAGGCCACGGAAGCAGAGGAGGCACAGCCAGATGATACTGTGCCCGCTTCGCAGTGCGGGAGCAGCAGTGTGGGAGGCTGTGCCCAGAGAAACGGGACAGCACTGGTCCAGGCACACAGCAGGTCCCAAACGCCAGCCCCCAAACAGCCGTCTGTGCACCCAGCGGGGCATTCGCAAAACCAGGAGAGGCCAAAGTCGCCATTTGCCGTTCTCATTACCTAGTGGGAGAAATAGGGCACACATCAGAGACATCACAAAACATACTCACTATGCTAGAGCCTCATCGATGTGGAACCCATAAAGAGGGATAATGACTGAAGTTGAGTGCGTTTTGTAAGGAATGCAGGGGTGCGGATGGTAAGTCGTGCTTGTCGTCCATTAGACCATATAGCAAAATGGACCTCTGGTCTGGTAATCCTTTCTGATTCTGGTCCAGTCACCGTGAAGAACAGGAGGGCGATGGGCCTCTTTAAAAATACAGTCTAAAATAATGATTATGCCCAATGTGTGAGTGACAGTAGAGACTGGGGGGCCTTCTGCTAGAGAGCCCTGCCTTTGCCTGTTCATTCCAGGGGCAAGTGGTTTCCTTACACGTGACACAGGAGGAAGTCATCTACAGCCCAGACTGGCTGAACTGTCACCAGCCCTGGATCAAGGGGTTGCAGGAGACACAAGTGCAGGGAAGCTGCTGCTCTTGGGTAGGACCAAAGTGGCCAGAGGCAGATAGACTTCTCCTAGAAACGACCTCTCCCATGGCATGTCAGCCCCATGGATCCCCATGCATGGAGCTCCACGCCCTCCCCTGTAAACATTGCATTCATCTCTTCCCTGTGCGGGAATTCATGGTGAGTAGCCCAGGAACTGGCACCACCATGCACAAGACAGACAAGCCCAGTCCCCCAGGAAGGGTGTCCTCTTAATGTGCACAGGGGAAGGGGCTTTGGCTCTTGTTCTGTTCACACGTGGCTGCAGTGTGCTTGCAAGGATGAGGGTAGTAGCAAAAGCAAAGCACGAGACGCCTCCACTGCACCCTGCTAAAGTTCTGAGCAGCTCTCAGGTGGAAAACATATCCAGTTCCTTTGTGGTATTGGGGATGGAAGACCAGGAAACGGTGTCCCCCCTCCCCAAAGCTAATAACCAGGCCCTTAGACCCGAGGGAGCCTTCCTGTCCTGTGGAAAGCCAATGTCATCCTCCCTGAAGACTTCTCCATCCTCAAACCCTTGGTGCCTTGGTATTCCCATCAAAGCTGATATCCAGGATAGGTAGATCTGTGCAACAGGGCACGTGTTTACAGTTTCCACCCCCGAGGAGGAGGCAAGGTGGTCTCCGACCCCAGCCATTCTCTGCTGCCTGACCCCGGCGCTCCCCCTCAGCAGCGGCCACTTCTGCAGGCTGGGAAGGATGAGGCCGTTCAGGGTTATTTCAGAGCAGGTGAGGTTACTCAAAACATGTCCTGTATGGTGAAATAGATCACCTCAGAGTCTGTAAAGCTGTGAAAGAGCAAAGGCTTTATAAACCAAAGGGGGAGAGGAGGGAGCCGCCGTTGCATGTCCCCTTACTTTGGCTGGAAAATTTAGCCCACCTGTACTGCAAGTTTCCATTTTGAGGCATCGCTGTGCCTGTTCTGAACTAACTTAGTGTGTTCATTGGAGGCAGATGAGAGGTTGACATTTCAGTGTGTGCTTGGGAGCCCAGGAGTGGGCCTGTGTGGACACTATTGATGGATGGCTCTGTGAGACCAGGAGGAAGGAGACACTCTGGGCAATATCCTGTCATTATTTGCAATTTAGATTTAGAGAGGGGGGAATCTTAGAAAGTTCTAAAAGAGATCTCAGGTGACTTTTTTTTCCCTTCCAATGAAAGAATTCATTTTATGCACTTGTATGGCTTCACTGAAGAAAAAAAATATTGTTAGAAATGAACAAAAAGGGCGCCGACCCTGTGGCTCACTTGGGAGAGTGCAGCGCTGGGAGCGCCGAGGCTGCTGGTTCGGATCCTATATAGGGATGGCCAATGCGCTCACTGGCTGAGCGCGGTGTAAGCGACACCAAGCCAAGGGTTCCGGTCCCCTTGCTGGTCACAAAAAAAAAAAAAAAAGAAATGAACAAAAAGGGAGCACGTTTCCATCCCCCACTCGTGTGTGCTTACGGGCCTGTCTTCATTCCAGGCTGCCATTCGAAAGGAGCTCAATGAATTTAAAAGCACTGAAATGGAAGTTCATGAATTGAGTAGACACTTAACAAGGTTTGTATCAAGAGGGGTTTTTTCCCGTCCCCCTTTCCCCCCCGCCCCCACCAAATTACAGTGTTTACTTCCAGATGAAACTCTCCTGTCTGCTTCGGGGTCACAGTAGTTTGGTGGGTGCCATGGGAGAAGATAAGAGAAGGTCAGCGTGAGATGCCACTCTAGGTTACTGAACCCAGGGCAAGGAATATTAGAGGCCCAGGCTCAAAGCAGCTTTCTGAAAGCCTAGTCTTTAATTTCATTTAAACTAAAGACCTGATAAGTGCCAGATTACCATCAAGCCCAAAGTGGGTTTTTATGAAAACTTAAGATGAGGAGAAAAGATTATTGCTAATTTATGACCAGTATTTTGGGCAAAATAACAAATCTGCAAGGGACTTCCATTCTCCCAGACAGTCCTATGTGATGATATTTGGAGAAACTGAGGTATGAAGCAATTAAGGGGGTTATATAAGGTCACATGGCTAGTTAGTTTTAGAGCCAGTGATTTAAGTCTTATGACTCGGTGTCCTTTGGTGGACATTTAGAGAAACAGGACTCAGTGAGTATTTACTGCCTGGACTCTGTGACAAAGATTGATTCTCCTGCTGCTGCTGAAGCCAGGCTGACAGCATGGGCCAGGGCCCGCAGGAGCTGCAGATTAAACTGCTCCAAAATCAGAGGTAAAGTTGGTTGAGCTGGAAAACTTGACAGAGGGAGCTCCTGTGGGCTGTGCCTTTGGTGGGAGGTTTATGCCTTCCTGTCGCAGTCAGGGACAAGAAATCTGAGGGTGGGAAGGTAGGATTGTCAAATCCAACACCTTTGGCAGCCCTCTGGGTCTTGACTGAATTATTTGTTTCCCTAGGTTTCACCGACCTTAACAGTGGAATTCCTCTTGAGTGCTATGCTGTCTTCAAACCATAAATTTATAAGAACCATAAGTGCTGGTATTTATTCACTTCCCCATTACGATGTAAACCTTCTGAACTGCCTTTTTTAAAAAGAAGATGAAAAATAAAAGGAAACACAATCAGGATTCTATATGTGAACATGCGATGGGGACCGCTCCGTAGTTGAGCTGCTGGCACCACTTCCGATGCTGAGACGTGTGACATCCCCGGCAGGACCCTGGCTGAAGACTTCCCGACAGGCACCGTGTTCATTTAGTCTCCAGCGAACCTCTTCCTCACGAGTGTCTGTCACCTAAGCCCAAAGAAAGCCGAGGTGGTGGGTTTGGCCAGGGAGACTGTGCCAAGCTTGTGACCTGGCTGGCCTTGTAGACCTGGCCAGAGGCACTGGCTCCAGTGGTGGCATCTTGTTTGGGGACCCTCTGGGAGGGTGACGCTGAGAGGGAGGGAGCACTTCTCAGTTGCCTCCCATCCTGTCCTTCCCTCCAACTATCATCCATGCAGGGGGCAAAAGGAAGGGCCCTTTGCTGGGAGAGGCTGTTGGCCCTAAGAGAATGTGTGTTCTGGGCTGGCACTGAGCACCCATCCCACCCCTCAGCCTGAGCTGAGCTGCCTTCCAAGAAGCTCTGGTTTAGGAGGGGAAAGTTATCATCTGCTCAGTTCAAATTAATTGGCCCATCTATGCCCAGAAAGCCAAATGTCACAGGTGACCAACACACACAGCCACTGCTAAGGTGCTCCATGGTGTTCATGCAAATGAGCAGGGACCCTACCCAGGGCATAAAGACTGGGGTAACTCTGCGTGGCGATGATGCTCTTCATTTTCCCCATGTCCTGTGATTGTGTGGCTTGGAAGTCAATGGCTTCCGAGCACAGGACCAATGCATGCAGGCCAGAAACCATCCCTGTAAGGCTGGCTTTCTGGCCACTGAGGGACTGGCACTCCAGATCCACTCAGTGGCTTTCTGCTCCTCTTTCTTTGCACTGAAGAGTTTCTATGGATAAGCCCCAGAGTTGGCATGTGCCAGAATCGGGTAAGCACCAGCCATGCCTGCTTACAGTGTACCTTCCTGTCCCCATTTATGCAGAGGGAATCCTTCCTCTCTCATGATGCTGGTGAGGGTGATTGGAGATGGGTTTCTAACTACCCTCCACACTGGGACCGCAGGGAGGCAATGCTCTATTGACAGGGACACCGTGGGTAGGCAGGGTGTGCAATGAGGGAGACACACTCCTAAACCCTAACAGGGATCCCCACGCGGTCCCCTGCAGCTTTTGTGTTTTCCTTCCTAACAGAGCTCGCAGGCCCTCGGTGGCAGAGCCCTGCCTAGCCTTCTGCAGTGGTCCAGTTACCACAATCTTTCTAGGTGATGGCACTCTCTCCACCACGCACACCCAGGATTTAGAAAGATGCCATTTGGCCTTCCCAAAGTTAACCAGTTCCCACCGCAACCCATGTGGGAGCAAGCTACTCCTAGGACACATGCCCATGAGCAAGACCAGGAATTTTGTGCAGGTGTTAACGGCTCCGTGGCCAGCACTCAACGAGGAGCCACATGCTTTGGGGAGAGCTCAGGGCAGCTCTTTAGGCCATTTTTCTTGCATCCCCTGGAGTGAGCCCACCTCTGCCTGGCCTATAAGGATGCCATCCCTAGATGCTTTTTTTTCTTTGAATGCTGAATCTGAATCATTCCTGCTGTGGGGAGAGGTACTGTTCAGGGAAAATGTAGTCGGGGTTTTCATGTGGCCGTAAACACAGTCTTCCCGAAAGGCTTACTGACGCTTGAATGTGCAAATGGTATGATGAGAGACCTAGGACTCTTTCATTGAACTTCTCTGCAGTGGGCAGGCCGGCACGGGTTCCAGGCGGAGATGCCTGCCTGGCCAGGCTTTGAGTCTGAGCTTCTCTAACTGGCAGCTGTGCTTCAGGCGGCACATGGTGCCCTGGCCAGGAGCAGGTCCTAAGGGAACTCGTCCCGTGGACGGGCCTCCTCCTCCAAAGGCCCATAGCATCTCTGCTGGCCTAGTCCTTGGGTCCTTCAGAGTCCCTGGGAACATGGGGCCCAAATCCATCTGCCTGCAGCCAGCCAGCTGCCCCAGTTTTCCACCTAAAGTGCCCTCAAGTTGCAGTCCACTTTGTGCACGGAGACGTGGAACACCATTTCCACCTCTCTTCCTGCAGGGCACCTCTTCTAGAAGTCACCTGCTCAGAATTAGGGGTGTGCCTCCCATGCCACTAAAAGGTCACGCACCTTTGGGATGGGCTAGTACACACCCATTTTAAGTGGCTGTTACATGGGCTCAGCAACCTCCGTGGTCTGCAGGGTGGGCCCTCTGCTGTCTTTCCTTTCTGAAAACCTTGAGGACTTTGTAGAGATCTATCCAGATTTCCTTTTACCACATTAATATGACAATTGAAGCAATTTGTGTTACCTTCCAAGATGACAATTCAATAGTAATTGGTGGGGGAAAGAACAGGTAGGCTAGATGGTTTATAATGCATCCCTTTTCTGAAAAAGCTGTTTTCAAATCAGTTTGTGTATATAAATTACAATTTGAGCATTTTGTCATTTGGATTAGCGTACGAGGAAAAATATGAAATGTCTCAAATGTTTCCCCCTCAAAATTAGACGTTGCCCCAAACCCCACTCTAACCCCATCAATGACAGAAAAAACTGCCATGAGCCTACTTGCTTTTTCAAAATTGCTGATATAGTCATTTCCAAAGGCCCTCAGGGTCCTGTAAAACTTTAAAAACTTTAGCCTTTATGTCAGGTTAGAGAAACCAAACAATGTGATGGTAAATGTAATGAAAAGCTCTGAATTTATTTTTCTCCCACTTATGAATATGTGCATATTTATATCTGCCGGATGAAAATCGTGGTGTGTTGCTTTGATGAATGGAATTCCAGGCTCTTCCTGTGCACAGCCAGTGGGCAAAGGTCACCTTAAATGACTTTCTTCCCATTTGTCTGTTCATCCCCAAACCGAGTGCTTTCTCCAGTTGCTTCCCAGGTGTCTGTACATAGTTTGTCTTTGTATAGGAGTGAGTGTGGTGACCGTCAGTCCCGTGCTCTCCCGGGTTCTAATCTCACAGATGACGGGCTGTGTGAGGAAGACAATGTAAATAGAATACAAATTAAACTGGATCTCTATGGCCGAGGTTTTGTACATACAGAAACTGCATGGTATTTAAATTATTGTTTGTCTCTGATGATGTATGCAGTTTCTTTAAAAACAAACAAACAAAATTCTAAAAAAGACCTTGACTCCTGTGTGTTTTATCATCCACCAGCAGGAACCTCCGAAAATACTCAATGCGGCTGGGGAAAGGGGACTAGGGGAAGGGGGTGGTCAGGAGATACAGGACAACCTCATGTATCTGGTAGTGTTAGGGGAAGGAGGTATTGTTTTGCACATAAATTAACTTTTCAGATGACTTTTGTATACAAGGACTTTTCTTAACATTTTTATGAGACTATCTGAAATGTATTGCCCAACTGTCTGTCCTTTAACAGTCTGGAAATAATGAATATAAAAGAATTTTTTGTTAAATCACTCAGGGTCATTTCAGTAATGTCACATATCAGCTTTAGAGCAGCAATGCCTGGGGGGCCTAAGCGAAAGCCCCAAGCTACTTTGCTTTTTGTGTACTTATATCTGTCTCCCTTCTTGAGAAGCCTGAGCATTTGTCCTAAAAAGCAAGGAGATTTATTGCATAACCTTCTGGTTACTGAATTGTCTCTTTGAAGATTCCTGGGGAAGCAGAGAGGCTGCATTGCTTGTTGGCTGCATTTTAGGTGGGAGAAGTTGCTGGATCACATAGCTTTTGTCCAGCAATGTAGGAAAGTTGCTCTGGAAAAGAGGAACCTGGTGCAGTGCTGCTCAAATTGTACCGTGCGTAGGAATCCCCTGGGGATCTTGTTAAAGTGCAGATGCTGACTCTGTAGTTCTGGGTGGGACCTGACAGTCTGCAGTTCTAACAGGCTCCCAGGGCTTGCTGCTGCTGCTGGTCCAGGAATCACTTCTGAGTAGCAAGGAGGTAGGAGAACAATCCAAAGGGAGCCACTTTTCCTTTGCCTGGGATCTCTGAGTGACCATGTGTACTGCTCACTTCTTTGCTGAGGAACAGCAGCAAGCTTCTGCTGAATAGCCAAGTACTGCAGCATTTGCAACAGTGTCTCCTCTGTGCCCAGAGCTCACCCCTGCAGGCAGGACCACTGGAGCAGGAGTGGCCGCAGCACAGAGGACAAGTGGTTTACAAAAGGCTTTTCAGGATCTAGTCTCATTCAGCCCTTTCCTCACCTCCAGAGTTCTCTGGTTTTTAAGTCTAATCTGTAAACCGTGACTGCCGTTTTCTAGGGAAGTGAAAGGACTAGAAAGAAAAAGCTTTGATAGAGTTCCCACAGGCCCTGCCTGACAAGGAAGGAACTGGTAAGTATCCTACCGAGAGGGAGCCCTTTCGGAAAGAAATGAAGGTTATGGCTAAACACACTCAATAGGAAGAGGTGGCCTGGTGTGTCCATTCTCGTATCTGTTCACACCATCCTATGACACAGAAGTGATGGCTCTGCTGCTACACGTAACTGGGCAATTTTGGCCATGTCACTTAATTTCTCTAGGCCTCAATTCCTTCATCTGGAAAGTGGGGGACATTGAATTAGATGTTCTCTAATGTCCTCTAGAGTATCAGCTTTGGGTATACTGAATTTTTAAAACAGTAGACTTAGTCCTTAAGAAAGAATAAGCTTTAAGCAAGTCTTAGATCAGTTTGGACTCCTCTTCTTCAGGTCGCCTGCCGTCCCTCCCTGTCATGGACTGGCCTCCTGGAGATCTGGATGGCACTGGGATCTGTCCTCTCCCATGTGCCTTGGTGGGGCCTCATCCTGAAGCTGCTATCAGTCAGATCATCCGACATCCTCCTCCTCCCTCCTCTCCCTTCCCTTGGGCAAGCCACCCTGGAGGGACATGTGGCCTGGACCAATAATGCTAAGACACAGCCTGCTGCCCTCTGCAGTGTCCCAAGTTTGAGGGCACTTCATTGATGTGGTCACTTCAACCTGATTATTAATCCAAAGGACAAGTGTGATGCTGGAAATCCTTCCTGGCCTGCAGCAGTGCAGCACAGACATGAAGAGCTTGTGGCACTGAGTCCACACAGCCTAGGCCCTATTCCAGCCCCATCCCTTTCAAGCTGTGTAACTTTGGGTGAACCACCTCATCTCACTGGGTCCCAGCTTTCTCGTCTGTGAAATGGGGATATTTTCTAGGGCTTTATGAGGATTAGAACGATATGTGTACGGTGCTCAGAACAGGGTCTGACATATAGTTAGGCATTAGCCCCTTTGCTTGACATGTGTCCCACATGACCCCCAATTCAAAATGCCCCAGACTGTTGTTTTTATATTTTCAAACTCAGCCTCCCAACCCCAAACCTGTCCCTCTTCTCTTACTCCTTTTTCAGTGAGTCCCATTGAAACAGGAGCTGTCCCACGTCACTGCTCTGTAAGGCCCTCACTTCCCACCTGGGTGGTGGCAATCATGGTCTCCTTGTTTGTGCCTCAGCAGCCCAATCCTCCTGCCAGAGGCACCTGTGCAAACAGACTTGCTCACCCCACTCTCCCACGAGGCATCTGTAGTGGCCTCACTGTCTTACTGATGAAATCCCAGCTCTGCAATGTGGCAGCCACGGTGACCTTGTGACCCTGCTCACTGCCCCAGCTCTACTTCCCACTCCCTGCTATGTCCTCCTGCTTTGGGTCCTTGAGCAAGCCCTTCTCGTGCGTGTGTTCCAGGAGCCCTGCATGGGAGGCTGTTGATGTGGCCATGCTGTGATGACCACCTCAGGGACAACCAGGGCTTAATGAGAAGCTTTGGGGACTGAGCGCCCAAGCTTCCCTGAAGAGAGTCCAAGAGAAGCCTCATGTAGGTGACCTCAGGACTCTAATGAGGAGCCAGTGTACTCATGCAGACAAGACAGTCTGATCAAATGGTCATCTCTGGCACCTGACAGTGGCACCCCGATTGCTAACTCCAGCTGTCTGGGCACTTGATTCCCATTGATGCCACCACTAGAAGCTCCCATATATTAAGCACTTACTGTATACCAGGCACTGTGCTATTTTCACACACAATTTACTTAACTCTTACAACACCTTGGTCACTGACGAGGAAACTCAGGCCCCCGAACAACTCAGGCAAAGACCCACAGATGGTAAGTGGTGGAGTGGCCTCCAAGCCCAGGTCTGCTGGACTCTACCGTGACACTCCTAACCTCCCTGCTTGGCAGATGCATGCATTGCTTTGCCCCACTTTCCTGAGTTTGCACTTTCTCAGTGTCCATCCAGTTATCCCAGTTGCTTGTCTTAAGTGATGACATCATCCTCCAACACGTAAGACCACAGACCAGGAAAGATGACCCAGTCCCACCAAACCTCCAGGCTCCCAGCTCCGCCCTCCACCCCTCCAAGGTGTTGCCCATCTGTGGTTAGGCTGAGTCTCCTACCCGTGGGGACCTCCCACACCATTTGACAGCCAGCCAATATTTATGACTTCCTGCGAGGGGACTCATGTTAATCGAGGCACTTGCACAGCATGGGTCCTACCGAGAGCTGCTGCAAAGGCAGGAAGAGAACAGCATGCTGCCGGTGACAGAGCAGAGCGCAGCAGACACTTAACTGTGTCTGAGCAGCCAGTCCCTTTCCTAGAAACTATTTCCTGGTAGAAAGGGGTTTGGCTCTTATCAAAGAATATTCTCCATATTTCATAATAGGAAGCCATAATCATCCAATATTTCCCTGGGCAAAACCCCAGACTAAGGCAAAGGGCCTTGTTAAATGAACTAATGAATTTGCAGAAGAGGCAGTAAAAGTAAACCACAAAAGCAGAATTTACTGATTCTTCTTCCAGACCATGACAACAGTTAAGATGCATGCTACATGCAGCTGGCGTTCCAGGCCCCACTCCTCTTCCTCCACCATAGTTCAAGACTCTCCATCTCATGTGTTCTCCGAGGCACAGTGTTTCCTGTGTGGTGATATCATTGCTGCTACTGTTCTTTTAATAAAAAGCAAGACAGAATGGTAGAAGGGAGGAAGGGAAACGCTGTCTGTTCCTCAATGACCAACCTGAACTGGGACAATTGTCACCAACACCTTGTTCACATGGGGAGGTAGATTCCCTGGGGTCCATAAGAAGCTGCATCTTTATGAGGACTGTGACTTCAAGAGCTTCCACCCAGAAGAGACAAGCTAGTCTCTTCAACTGCACGGGTAAAAATACTTTACACACCCAGTGAAGTGATTTCCTCGGAAAGTCCCCCTGTGGATGAAATTAGGGTAAAGCCTTTAATCCCACTCCTCCCGGTGGGCTGCCAGCTGTGTCAAGGGGCCGGTGCATGTGTGGCTGCACATCTGGGGCTCTGGGCCTCAGCACCTGTGCCTCCCGGAAGGCCCAAGCCACTTCGCAAAAAAGCCTCTGTGCTGGCTCTAAGAGCCCTGGGGTTAAAATAGCAAAATTACCATCTGGCAAGAGCCTGGCCTTGTTCAGACTGCGTGCTGCCTTGTTGCTGGGTGAGGGGAGACCCTCTTCCAAGCCACCATTAAAATATGAACTGTCACCTCTGCCAGCCCCAGCCCTCGACATCCACCCAGCTGTGGCAATAAGAGCTCCTTGTTTTCTTGGGTTTTCCTCATTTCTCTCACTGACTTGGTGACGACAGCCCGAAAACAGGCTGGACAATCCCTTCTTTCTTCCTAGAAAAGTACATGCCACATCACGGTTACTTTTAGGTTAGTGGAAGTTGATCTGAGGAAGAGCACTTGGGCTGGGACGTGCAGAAGGGTCACCGGTGGCTGCAGGCCCTTTTGTCCTGGTTGCCCTTTTCTTCCATATGCACATATTCCTTTTCCGTTAAGAAATTAGTTACAATTACTTTTAATTGGAAGACAAGAAAGTACACACAGTCAGGTTCCCTTTATCAGGACAACCTTTTTTAGGACAACACATTGTAGGGTAAGGCGAATCATAACTAAAGCGAAAATGTTTCATTATTTTAGTTATGCTAAGTTTCCACTTATATTGTCAGAGCTAGGGCCCAGACCCTTCAAACCCATTGTACAGACTGGGCCCCCAGACCCCTCACACGCAGGTCCATGCTAGGTAATTGGGAAAGATCCCAGGAGCCATTAGCAGACAACACAAGCTTAGTCAGCAGCAGCAGCAGCCTCCAGCAGCAGTACTGGCCTCCCCATGGCCCCCTTGTGGGAGCATCCCGGGGATGGAAGGTGCCACGGATCAGCGCCCCTCATCCTTTATATTTAAGTCCATAACCCAGGACACCTGGGTGCACATGCACAATTATATTAAGTCGTAACCAAGGAACACCTGAGGATATTTACAGCAAATGCTCAGCAAGATTCTGAACATCTGAGGAGCCCTGACCATTTTCCTACATTTTCCCAGCGCACGTGAACAAGGAAACTTACTTGTGTGTAACGCATGTATCCAGACAGGCCTTATCTCAATCATACCAAGTTGTGCCCCTTCAGAACAGGCCACAGTAAGGAAGCGCAGGAACAAGGAGACCCACCGGGCCAAGCAGGGGGAGCCACTAGGGAGCCATCCCATCTCATTTTGGGTCTGGCCACCACCCTGTGCTGGTGCGTAAGCACGTCTCTTGATATTTTCAGTTGGCTCTAAAGATGTGGTTTTGCCCTCCAGGAACCGGCTAGCTCTGCCTGAGCGGAACAGTGCCGCTGCCCAGCATGATGGCCAGGGGTAGGGACAAGGTTTGGAGGGTGGTTGAGAAGTGGAGCACAAAGGTCTCTGACGTGGACCTGCCATGGTTTACGTTTTACCATAGGCTCCAGTCGGCAGGAGAGTACAAAACCCATGGCTGAGTGTTGAGAGTGCGGAAGTGAGTAGCTGGGGGAGTCATTGGGGTTTCAGCAGCAAAACAATCAGAGCAGTTGAGCTGTTGCCTGGGCTTCCCCCCCGGCCTCAGCACTCAGCTCAAGAGCAGGTGAGGCACGTTTCTCCAGGCCCCATCGAAAGCTGCTGCTTGTGCTACCCCGCCCCCTCCAAACAAAACCCACTGTGGAACGTTAATGTTAAAAGGAGCACTTAGTCCAACCCCTTCTGGTTATAACAAGAGGCAGTGGTGCCCTGCTGCCCTCAGCACACCGAGGTGGGCATCCCAGAAGAAAGCACTGGAAGGTGCATCACTGCCAGTCCCCGAGTTCCACCCCATATATCCCCTCAGTGTGCCATCAGCACTGGTCACTGCTTCACGTCCACATGTCATCATCCTGGGACACCCCCCCACCAACGGTGGAATGAGTTCTGCACCCCATAATGTGCTGCTGGCCACTTTTAGCCCTCATCACCCCTTTACACGTGTATTCGTCAGTTTCTGTTGCTTATACCATAAATATCCAAAACTGGGTAATTTGTAAAGAAACTGTTATTGCTTCAAGTTTCGGAGGCTGTGAAGTCCAAGGTTCAGGGAATATATGTGGTGAGGTGACTCTGCAACAATGCAGGGCATCACATGGTAAGAATGGCAAAGTAGAGAGAGAACTAACTTCCTCACTGATTTTCCTTTTAAAGCCCTCAGGACCACACCCTCGACGACCATTAAATCATCAAATGGATTAATCCACTTGCTAGGTAGGGAGGGCATGGTCGTCACAGTCTAGTCACCTCTTCGAGGCCCCACCTTTCGATTACGATAACAGGATTTCCCACTCTCTTCACACTGCCACAGTGGGGGTTAAGTTTCTAATACATGGACTTGGGGGACAATTCAATCCACAGCAACAGGTGAAGGGTCTGAGGCTTAAAAGGAACACACAGCTAGGAAGTAGCAGAGCTGAGCCAAGAACTCTGGACTCTCACTCTCAACCCAATTCCCTTGTCCCTGTACACCACTAGTGGATTCTACAAAGGTTGATTGGTCAGAAGGATGATAGTTATAGACAAGATTGAAACCTGGGTCTTCCCTACTAAATTGCATCTGCACCTGCCCTTTAAAACTGCATCTGCTCTTGAAGTGTCAGTTAGCATTAGATTCAGCAGGCTTCATGTATAGGAAACTCAAATAACAGTGGGTGAAACAAATGGGGATTTTTTTTTTTTAATGTAAAAGTCTGGAGTTAAGCAGGGAAGAGCTTGTATGGTGGGTCTGTGACACCATCAATGTGTCACAGCTCTATTTTTCTGCCCCACCATGCTCATCATATGGCTTCCATCCTCAAAGTTGCCTCACATTTCAGGATAGCTGCTGAAGTTCCAGCCATTATGTATGTATTCCAGGCAGGAAGTAAGAAGAAAGATTACCTGCCAGCTGAGTAAATCCTCTTTTAAAACCTTTTTTGGAAGTCCTACCTAATGACTTTGCCTTCCATCTGATTGGCGATCTCTTTCAGCAAGAAAGCCTGGGAAATAAAGTTATATTAACACACTCCTGTCTCAAATCACATTGAAGTCTGGTTAGTAAGGAAGAAGGAGAGGATGGATAATGGGTAGGTGATGATAAAGTGGTTGGTGGTTGGTTAGCTACCAACAGAGCTATCCTTGGTAATAATCTGATTTGTAATAAGGTTATAGTGAAACCACTTCCTGGCGGGGAGAGAAAACAATTTATAGATAATATCCACAACTCTGCACTGACATTGTATTCATGGTTTAATAAAGTACGTTATAAACTTTTAGCAATATCTTAGAAATGAGGTCAGACTAATCATTTAACAATGAGAAAATGGCACAAGTAAGCAGTATTCTCTGGTATATTTCTTTAGCAATCAGGGTTAAATTGTATTAGATGAAATCTACATTCCCAAGGTCTTGCTACTCAAACTGTGGTCCTTGAGGACCAGCAGCAACAGCATCACCAGGGAGCTTGTTAGAAATGCAGAACTCTGGGTCCCACCCCAGGCCTACAAAATCAGAATCTGCAGGTTACCAAGATCCCCAGGGATTCCTATGAACAGTAAAGTTTAAGAAGCCCTGTTCCAATGCAATGCTTTAAGAACCTGTAATGGGCATCTACTCCCCTAAAAACCTCTTCTCAAGAAGCAATCTGCTTTAGCACTTTTATTTTTTAATGAGACTCTAAGTCACAGTGCTGCTCTATGAGAAGGCACATTAAAACACTTGTAAAACAATAATACCTAATATTTATCAAGTGCTTCTTCTGTGCCAGGCACTGAAGGACTTCATGTGGCTTTCTGCACTTCACCCTCCTAACGACCTGTGAGGTAGTGACTGTTACTATCATCCTTTCCCCTGGTTTACAGGTGAGGACACTGGGCCAAGTTCCCAGCCAGAGAGCAATAGGTCTGGGCAGGCGCTGCCTGTCTGAAATGTTTTGCTAGCCAAATAAAGGGATTTTAAGGTTTAGAGAAAGCCAGGGGGGGTGTTTTGGGACGAGGAAGCAGCTTGGTGAAATATATTCTACACAGGCAGCCAGGATGCCTGGGTTCCAGAGCCAGCTCAGCAACTAGCCAAGACCTTGTAGAACCCACTTCACCACCCAGAACCTCACTTCTTTTATCTACGCGTTGGATGATCTGCAGGCTGCCCTCCAGCTCTGACACCCCTCAGCTCTAGGCATGCCTTCCATATGATCTTGAAGTCAGTCAGCCTTAGCAGCTGCCTGCCCTGGTTGGCTTTATTCAGGTTCACCCAACTGCCACCCAGCCTGGCCAGAGCCCAGCTCAGTCTAGAGACCAGATGCTGGATGCCCTGGGGGAGCAATATGCCCTCACCAGCAAGCAGAGACAGATAAACACAACTGCTGCCAGCCACTCGCCAGCAAGCCCACCCCCTTGACCCAGGTGGAGGGGAAGGAGCTGTGCAAAGCCAACTTTCCATAGACTTCTAGAATGAATTAGACTTGGTATGAATGTACACAATGGAAACACCCGGATATGAGACAGTTGCCAAAGCTGCCAGCGGGATATTCCCCCTCGGCCCACACTGATCTGAAAGGGCTGGCTGGCCACCTACAGACTGGGTGGCAGAAACCAGCAAGAATCGGTGAAAGAAAAGCCACTTAGTAGAAGCAGAAGGCTCCTTGATGCCCCCCCCCGCCCCGGCACATTTGTGAGCACTAATCTGGTCAACAGGTGTGCTGAGTGGAGCACTTTTGCGAGCATCTTCCTAGTTCACAGCAGACCCTTTAACAATGCCTCTCACTTGCCACCCCCCACCCTGCCACAGACAAAAGGAAACTCCTAGCTGCCACATCTGTTGCATGATGTCTTCTCACCCATGGCTACAGATGACCAGCTCATGGGCAGCACCAAACCCAAGCTGCACCACAGCCTCCTTCCCATGGATTTAGGAATTGGGGCCAAGAGGCTCTGTCTCCAGAGGCTGGATCTGCAACATGTAAGCTTAGTCTGTTAGGGTAAGGTAGCAGCCACCAGAGCAATCCAGACTGCAGAGAGCAAGATCAAAGATAAGAAAATGAGAGGGTCCAGGGTCTCTTAAGTCCCATCCCAGATTCCAACCCTTCCCTGTTTGGGTTCTCAGTGTCCTATAATAGTCTCCTTTGAACAATCTAGCTCTGAAACAACTCTACTACTTGGCACCAGAGAAGTCATAATACTGAGCCAGGCATTCAGGTATTTGACAAATATCCATGGAGAGCCCATGTGGGCTAGGAGATGTGCTTGGCAATGTGAAAAGAAAAAAAGAATAAGACATGATCTCTATCCTCAAGGAGCTCACAGGCTCGTGTGGGACATAAACACATCCTTCTAAACCAATGTATCCAATGTGGTGAAAAGAACCCCAGCAGAGTGCCTGGAAGCAGACAAGCCTGGGGCAGAAGGAGCAGAGAGCCAGGAGAGCTCGCTGGAGGGGATGCTTGAGCTGACTTTTAGAGACAGGAGGATGTAGCCCACAATGGGGAGAGGATGTCCCTGGTGAAGATGACAGCATGCACAAAGATGGGCAGCAGGTAGCATGCTTCCAGGGAAAAGCATGCTCAGGAACTGTGCCCAGTAGAGTGGGGGTGAGCGGAGGCAAACAGGGCACAGCTCTCGGCCTCAAGACGCTTGCATCTTAGAGGTAAACCACATGGAAGGCTTAATAAAAGCTCATGACAACCAAAGAAGAGACTCCCAATGACTGCTGAATAAGCAGTGCCTGAAATGTCACAGAAGCTCAAAGGAAGGAGAATACATTTTCAGCTCGGAAGTTTACAAGAGACTTCAGAATGGGTAAGGCCGAGATAGGCCTTGAAGCACAGAGCAGATTCAAGGAAAGGCAGTGCCTAGCCACACTCTCGGGAACCATGCTGCTAAAAATACCCAGCATTCCATGGAGTTCCATGCTTCTAAAAGTGTTTTCACAGTAACTCATGTGTTGCTCACAGCACGTGGCAGAGTAAGGAATGCAACAGAATCACTGTTTGATGGTGGGGAAACTGAGGCACAGACTGAGTGACCAGCTTGGGTCACAGAACTAGCGATTGGGACAGAGGCTCATGCCTCCACTTCCCCTGTCCAAGGCTCTTCCTGTTACCTCTCCCATTAATAAGAGAAGAGACAAAGAACTGCACATCTCAGAGTCATTCTAACCTGCCCCTGGAGCTGCCTGGCCACTTGGTTCACCTTCTGCCTTGAGTGGCAGCTCCAGGGCTGAGACTTTATTAAAGACTTCAAGAATAAAATACATACTTGTCGTCTTCCCTGCATGATTATAAGCAACAAGAGGGCAGATACCACACACCTTGTTCAGCAATTAAGCTCAGTACCTGGCCCACAATTAAGAGTGCATTCACATTTACTACACGACTGAACAAAACCAACACAAGAACAAGGGAACCGAGTAGATGGGAAGGGGGAGAAGCAGGAGGTGGGATGTGGGCTCGCTGCAGAGTGGAGCGTGGCCTCCTGACATTTATTGCTGCCTCCCTCAAAAATCCTGTTAGCATTACATCCAGAGGGCAGGCAGAGGAGGAAAAAGGAGACATGCTAAATTACTAACAAGTACCAGGTGGCTACTTGTTAAGACTCTAAGAAAAGAAGGATGAGGGAGAAGACCAGGAGGGCCAGCGGTTAGCGTGAGCTCTAGCAGTCCCGAGCGCTACGGTACAAGTTCTGGGTAAACTACCAAGGAATACCTAAATGTTAGGTGTGATTTTGAGGTCTGAACATTAAGTGCTTGCTATGATACTCTATTTAGAGTTCTGTTCACTCAGGAGAAGCTTCTGGAAGGATTCTTCCATGACCTTCTCTGATCACATTCTCCGACTCCCCTGTGGCTGCCCTGGAATAAAACCAGCCCCACGAGTAAGGTGGGGAATTGCCATCTCATCTAGCAACTGTCCACTTTTTAATCTCCACAAGGCAAGGCTGAAAGAGGGACCAAAATGCAAAGGGAGGGACTGGTTAGGAAAGCCATGAAAGGACAGCGCCCCCAGCCATGGTCCTCCATAAAAACAACCACCCCTCTGTTCTCCTCGGCCCCTTTCCTTCACCCATCCCTCCCTCCCATTCAAACTGGCACCAACTCTGATGAGCAACAGCTGACCCAAGGAGGCAGGGCTCGTGCCAAGAGCCACAAGCAGTTTCATTTGGCTGAGTCTCAAGGAGAAACGGTTCTTTGTTTGAGCCACCAGAGGGAATGTCACCAACTCCAGCTACATAGATTCCCACACTCCCCTTCCTCTCTGTCAAGGTCAGAGGATAGCGCCCTCTAGCCCTTCCCAACCCAAAACACCCGGCTGAAGACAAAAATGCTTACCCCGCCGTGACCACTGGCAGATGCCAAATGGCGAGTCAGACACTGCATCTGTCCACACACACCCTGCCACCCACAAAGGCTGCCTTGGCTGAGGAACTTGGGACACCACTCTGCTTACAGTCTCCAAGCATGGTCAGGAGTTGCCACCTGGGACATATGAGACATTTGAGTAATATCTCATCCTGGGCATATACAGTAGTCTCCCCTTACCCACGGGGGGATACGTTCCAAGACTCCCAGTGGGTGCCTGAAACTGCAGAAAATACTGAACCCTGTACATACTGCTTTTTTCCTATACAAAAGCATTGTATAGGGGAAGTGGGATACACAGTGTGGATACGCTGGACAAAGGGATGATTCACCTCCCAGGCAGGACAAAGCAGAATGGCATGCAATTCAAAACTTATGTATTTATTTCTGGAATTTTCCATTTAATATTTTCAGATTGCAGTTCACCATGGGTAACTGACACCACAGAAAGTGAATAAGGGGGGGACTACTGTATAGTATATTTTTACCCTCCTGATCCCCACAGATTTCCCTCCAGATTCTTCACTTTCAGAGAGGAAAAAAACCCTCGAGTCACAGTGGGGAGGTGATGACCACATGACAGCAGATTTAAGCAATTCAAGACAGGACAAGCGTGTCTCACACCCACAGCAATAGTAGCAAGGCCTTCAGAGTTCTTTCAACACATCATGTGATTTGAGTGTTGCCACACGTTTTCAGTTAAACTTTCCATTAACAAAAAAGTGCTTTATTCTCAGGAACCCTGAACCCATCTCCTAAAGCAGCCTCAACACACACAAGCCTGCATACATACAATCGGTCAATTCGTCACCAGGCAAAAGCCACGCACGCCACCCCTCACCACACACACTCCAACCTTCCTTGACCCTGAGCATCTCCTAGCTGAGCAGATTTAGAGCTTCTCACACCTGTGCTGAAGAAGAATCTCTTGAAGGGAAAGATTAGAAACTAAATTTAATTGTGTTAAATCCCAGTTTCCAAGGGAAACGATCTCATTTTAGCCACTATAGTCTTGGCTATGATGCAAACCCTGTGCTTTAACAGAGGAAAAATTCTGCTGTATCCTGATAAAAAATTTTGAAGAAAAGGAATATGGGGGTATTTTAATCAGGAATTATGTTCCTCACCACAGGCAGCAGGCAGAAACATTTTCAAAATATTTAGCTCTCAGCAAAGTAAAATTTGGATATTACAATGAAACGGGATCCTCATTTACTCTATTAATGATCTCACAGTGGGCCTTTAAAAATCTTCTGCTGAATAGTTTTCTAATAAGGAAAACTCTTGATGGTATCAAATTGACTCACTTCAAGAAAAAAAATCCCCACCCCACACTCTGTAGCCAGAAAGATTGTACCAAACTCGGTTTGACAAAATATATTTACAGAATATTTATTTTCAGGTTCCCTAGCAGTACAGTAGTCATCTTCCACTTCAGATCACCTGGACCCCAGCCAGAATGGTGATGTGAGAGGAACTTTATCTGTCAGCCTTCCTCCTCCCCACACGTCCCAGGCTCCTGGCTCCTGGCTCTGAGCTCCCGACTCCCAGCTCTCGGATCCCGGCTCCTGGCTCCCACCTCCCACGCTCACTCTCCTGCAGGCATCACTTCTCTGGGCATTCAGGCATGAGTTAGCAGGAGCACACACCTTGAAACTATCCTCTTGAGAGACTGACTTTTTTTTTCTTTCTGGAGTTGGGATGTACTAACACCACTTCATCATCTCTATTTTACTAAAAATGTGTGCAAATGATATAAGGCTCAGTAATTAAACAGAAGTAACATTATTTTTGTTTTATGACTTCTCTGTAAATTTCATATATTCCCCCAAGATACCTAGATAGTAGGCAACTGGGGAAGGAATTCCTTTGTGTGTTTTTTCTTATACCCCCAATTGGATTAAAAGTTCTCCAGGGGCTGAGGGGATCACTGAATAAATGGCTGGCAACAAGTCATTTCTTAAAGTCATTTCTTTAAGAGGTTCTTCTTCTAAGTGTATTTTTGTTTTTAATAAAGAAATACTCTTGGATATGTTACTGTACATAACCACCAGCTGATTTCAATTCAGTTTTCTCTGAACTTTTTCTCAACAGACATTTACATATTTGGGAGGGGCTGAATCCTCAGAATTGTAACTCCATAATTTCATCGTCTCCCTCCTCTCTTAGGGGATGGGGTGAGGTGGAGAGTCCAATTCACCACTCAGGCTCTTACAAGTCTGACAGATGAAATCAGTCTGAAACAAAGGGTCCATTTTTCACTCACCAGTCTCAAAGCCAGCAACTGTCCAATGAATTGTGACTCTTATGTAGCACAACATGGCTTAGGGGTCATTAGCTATTAACTTTAACCTGCCATTTCTCCCACTCCTTTTGTGTGTGGCACAGTGCCCTTAAGTCTACCCAACATTTAATGACCCATGAGGAAAAAGCATGAGTCCAGTAAAATATCAAACAAGTACTTTCTCTGGTAAATTTAGATGTATTTTGTTTTAATAATGGTTTTATTCCAACTGGAACAAAGAGAAAAAAAAGAAGTAAGATCTTTTTAAAAGGCTTTTTAGCAAGATGAAGCCTCAGAAGGAAGTCGGCTTATATTTAAACAGGTACTGCATCAAGAAAAGCCAACCAGAGGTGTCAACGGAAGGAAGTTGCTCTTTATTCCAGAAATAGACCTTAGAAAGTAACTAGCTTGATGCTAATTAGACAGAGGCAGGGCAGGCTTAGTTATGCACTGCTTATTAATGTACCCTCCCACCCGGACTGATAAAAACTGGGAGCTGTTTTCTCACAACCCTTATAAAATGCTGTTCAGAGATGAACTTGGCATTTCTGTAATAACCAAAAGATGCTGCTCCACAACACAGCAACACCAGGTATTTCAATTAAATGATTTTACTGGAAAAAAAAAAATTACACTTGGAGCACCGAAGCAAGAAGACTATTTTCAATCAGTTTAGTATGTCATGTGCCAAGAATAAAATGCTCAGGGCAGGCCTGGCAGACTGTCCAATCCCTATCGGGAGTGCTCAGGCTGAATGTACGGGGTTCCCACAGTGTTTGTGCCATAAGTCGATGGCCTTGCTCACGATCGCATCCGAGCTGTCCTGGGGAATCTGTGGAGAAGCAAACCAGTCTTCATGAAATTTCAGGGTTTACAACTTCAGTATCTTCCCTCATTCACTGCAGCATAAAACTTATTTCCACCAGAATTTTTACTGTTTTTCATAAAGTGACAGCATAAAAGGCTTGTTTCACATGCCACCTGAGGACATACGAAGGAACTCTGGTGTCTGGTTGCCCAGGTTCAGATCCTACACTACCCACTGTGCACTCCTGGGCAGATTACCTAAGCTACATGGGTTTCAGATCCCCAGCTCTGAAATGGAGGAAACGACAGCCCAGCTTCTGAGAGCTATTTACAGGATGACATGAGATAACTCATGAAAAATACTTAGCACAGGCATGGCACTGTTAGCCACTAATTATTATACTAATGATTCATTTATTCAATACACATTCACTTAGTAGTTATTATTTACCAGGTCACTGATCAAATGTTAATATTGACTAATTAAAAAAAAAAAAGAAAGAAAGAAAGATTTCAGGTCCTGTGGAATTCATTCAGGTGTAAGTCTCTTTACTTCTGCTTCTTGCCTGATAAAGAGTATCCTAAAATACATAGGGAGGGAAAAGTTGAAACATTTAGCCCTTTTTCAACATACACTAAATTAATACTTAAGCACAGTAATAAACCCAACTGGAATTACACCAGAGATAATAACAGAAATTAAAGGGTTTATAAAATTCTCCCAAATGTCAGGATTACTTTTCCATTGGCAAAAATCATTCATCCTGCAGTTACAGATCTCACTTCTTCCTTTTTCTGACATGCCTGCTGGTGGTCTCATGGGACTAAGTGGGCATACACATGCAATGCTCCTGTGCTCAGACCATCATCCCCCAAAGTGAGGAGGCAAACTATAATCCACAGGCCAACTTTAAGCACAAATGTTCCCAGGGAAAAAATGTTTCTTATAATATAAAAAAAAATACTGTGTTATTTCTTTGAAATAATTTAACACAACAGGAAAATTTGGCTTGCTAGGCTGACTTCATTTCTAGATTCAAAATCAAATTAAAGAACACTTACATTTTCCAGAAACTTTGTTATCTTCTCTGCACTGTTCAGTGCCATTACTTTTATTTTAAAGGTTAATAAAATTTCCACAGCTACAAAAACTAGGATTTTACAGGATCCACTTACAACTTTATCCCAAATCCTACAAAAAAATATATATGATGAAATTACATGAGTCTGAAATTATATTTACCTAGACATCTCAAATTACAAAATAAAATCAAATTACTCCTATTTTATGTATAAGCTTCAGAGAACAACTACTGTGAAATAATCATTAAAAACAACAACAAAATAGATAAACCATTTGAAATCTATTTTAGACATAATCATAATTAGAAGGAAAAAGGAAAGTTAACTGAAAAATAATGTTCACTAGAAATTTACCAAATGCCCATTCCCTCATGTTGCAAACCTACACTTTGGGGGATGGAAAAGAAAGTCCTAAATCATACTTTAAATCACACGTATTTTACTAATACTCTGTAGTACTGCATGCTAAGGAACAACAAAAGAAGCATATGAAATGAGATAAATTCAATTCCATTGCCAGTGGTTCTGGGTGACAGATTTCTTAAACTTCTTTAAGGACTTAATGAGCCGGTTATTGATATGCAACCACTCTAAAATTATTCTGATAATTCCTATGACTTTTAATATTGGTATTATACTCTACACGCTCCTGTAATGTTCTCTGTATATTGCCCTTCTTCTCAATTACGTCATAAAGTCTTGGAGGGACAGGGCCAGGACTCAGAAATACCTATAACATGTGTCTGAAACTGACTGGAAGAGCTGAGTCTCAAATCTTCGACTGCCTTCAGCTCCTTTAAAGATGCCATGATAAAACTAAGGAATACCAAGATTACCACAGGTTAGGATCTATCACATTTCTGGAAAAGAGGAGCTCATGCTTATATAAACTCCTGGATCCTGTTTCAGATGTGACTATTATACAGCATTTAACACACTGAGGGCTCTCAATTTTTCTAACTGTATACTCAATAATAAGCAGAATCATGTGCTGTTATGGTAGCTGCTGAAGAAATTTACTTCAAATTACTATATTGTTCTGAAGCAAGTTTATATTCTCAGGGATGATCTCAAGAAAGGCCAGGATTCTTCTCTCACTCCAAGCCTTCAGTATGTCTTTAAAAGAAACACTTGCCTCTGTAAACTGGATTCGGGCAAGCATCCCGCAAAGCACTTCTTGAACCAGACATCATAAGGAAGTTTGGACACTGCAGAACATGACTTCATATGACTCAGCAGTCTGCTGTCTTCCAGATTCAAGTATTGTTCAAAAGCCTTTGGCTAAAGATTAAACAGGAAGAGATAGAACTCATTTCCTATGACATAACATCACCCGATACTACAGCCTATGATGAAAACAATGTACGTGCTGAATGCAGGGAAGTGCTAGAAAACAAAAGTTCAGAATCATTCAAGTTACTTGTGAAACAGCAGTTTACCAGGTCAGTACTAACTAGAGGAACCAACCCTCCATCTGGTACTGATGGGTTTCCAGGGACACAGGACTCTTTCAGTGCTAAAACCGCAAAGTCCCAGGCAAAAGAGAGTGATTGGTCACCCTGATACTAACTGCACTAACCAGGTTCAACTGTCTAAGGCAAAAGTCCACAGCAAAATTCAATTGTTCTGGGGAGCTAAGAATGGCCCATGATATTACTGGCTAGTCTAGAGCAATATATTATATACAAGAATACTTCAAAATGTTCATGGAAAAGTAGAATTAAAAGATACTATGAATCTTTCCATGAACTTTTTGAGCACCCTCATATACAGGAAAAAGGGGAAAAGAAGAAGTATAGAACCAAAGAAACAGAGTGGGTGGGATTAGGGTGGGGAGAGGGAATCAGGAAGAATGAGACAAAAAGAGATGGACATGAAAAAGGGCCAGTCACTGACCATGCATATGCTATCCTGTATATGTATGACCAGTGCCAAGGAGCCTTAAACAACAGGGACGTCCAAAGGATGAACTCTGTACCCAACACAAATGTGCACGAGAATTTCTTGGAAACAGAGGAATAACACGGATGGAACAAAGTACCTGGATTCATCTGGTAGCCTCCCCTACATAATGTTAAACAGCAGCCAACCCTAGAAGGCTGGGAGAGCCAACAAAGCCAGCTCCCTAGACCTGGACAAATGCACCTTGCACAAGCTGCTGTACTTAAGAGTCCACTGGCTAAGAATGGACCCCAAGAGTCAAACCTCAAAGTCCATACAAACTGTCTGGAAGAATATAACCAGATCCCAAATCACCTAAGCCAATGTAAACGTTTATATTACGAGATATCTACATCTCTTTGCTTCTTTCACAGAGGTGATTCGTAACCTTTACAATGTCCACTATAGCCAGTTACTGCTACATACAGGGAATAAAGTAAAATAAAGAAGTCTCTGACTTCAAGGAGCTTACAGCTTGACTGAGAAAGACAAGAGGTAACTATAATAACTGTAACGCTATGATGCTCTGACGGGAATAAGCACTAGATGTTGGGTACACTCAGGAGGGAATCTTAACCCAGGATTTAGAAGCGAGAAAGTTTCCCAGGAGAGGTGACATTTGAGCTGACCCCTGAAGAATGGACAGGAGTTAGCCAGGCAAAGAGGGTCCCACCTACTAATATCTGGTCAAACTTTCCCCTCCGCCTTTCAGGGCATCTGTTTTCTGTTTATCTAACTTCCCTACATTACTCAACACTTCCTAGAGCCTCTCAAGAACACTACGTACAACTTCCCAAACAAGAAACACTTCTCCAAAGTACAAGTTGCCAAAAGTCTCCTATCCTGGCCTTTCACCTAAGGAACCCTATTCTAGCATTTTGGTTGGTTATGCCAATAGTATATATATACCTGTATGTACTTTCTCCACAAAGTGACATGATTGAAAACACACACACACATTTATATGTTATGTCTCAGAGCAAAGAAAATTTCATCCAAAACTCAGTGCAAATAATAAGATACAGATGAGTGAACATTTTTAAACCATTGTCTTTTTCTTTTATCAGACTGTAAGCTCCCTGTGGGCAGGGACCATATCTGTTTTGTTCACTGCTAGTTCTCCAGTACCTAGAACAATACTTGCCATAGTAAGCACTCATTATATACTTGTTGAGTAAATGAGTATCGTGAATTAATATGAAGTTTTGAAATACATTAATCAACATCTTGATAATCACTCAACATACATCTTTTTGCCAACAACTTATTCTTTTTCTAAATATCTTTTCCTGATTTATAATATGCTATTATAAGAAATCTTTACAAAAAAAAAGAATAAAGAAGGATATAAAGATCATTTACAATCACATACCCAAAGACAACTACTGGTAACATTTAGGTTGTATAGCACCCATCTGTTTTTCTGAACACACACACACACTTTTCTGTCTTTTATTAGTTGGACTCATACTAAATAAACAATTTAGTATTTTGCTTTTTGCACTTAAATTGTGGGCATTTTCCCAAGTTAATAAACAACACTAAAGGGTTAATATCTCTAAATAAAGAAAGCTTCTAAAAACAGAAGAAAAAAGCCAAGAACCTTACAGAAAAAAAATGCAAATGGCTCTTACCCATATGAAAAGATGTTCAACCCTGCTTATGACAGAAGAAATGCAATCTAAAACTACACTGAGGTATCATTTCTTACCTATCAGACTGGCAAAAATCCAAAAGACTAATGACATACCATGCTAACAAGGCTGTAAGGAAACAGGCTATAGGAAAACAATCTACTGGTTATGAGGAAGCAAAAGAGTATGAGCTCTGTGAAAGGGAATTTAGCAATATCTAGCAAAATAGTATATGCATTTACCTTTTAATCCAGCCAATCTATTTTTAGGGAATCTATCCCAAAAATATACTGGCAAACAAATGAAAAGATATGTGTGCAAAGCCATTCATCTCTAACACTGTGTATAATAGTAAAATACTGGAAACTTCTCAAATGGCCAATAGAGGATAGGTTGAATAAACTAGGGTGTGTATATTATCTATACGATAGTAAGCAGCCATGAAAAGATATAAGGAATATCTCTATAAACTACTATGGCATGATCTCCAGCACATATAAGGTAAAACAGCAGGGCAGGAAAAAAATGTGTATTGTATGCTACAGTTCAACCTAAGAAAGAAGGTGAATGCAAATATTTATGTATGTACATTATTTTAATGGAAGGAGATATTAATATTGCCTGACATTTTTCACACTCAGAAAGTGATAGATGTAATTTATTATAACCATAATTACATTTTACTGCTAAATATTTAGGCTATTTCCAATATTTCCATGACCCCAAACTGTTATGTTATGAAGAAATTAGAACATATATCATCAACAGAAGGCAAAACCTGACTAAAAAGGTACTTAAGCAGAATTTATATTAAACTTAGGAAGAAGCCGCTAATACTATTCATGAAAAAAACTTCTTTAGGATAGCTTTAAAAAGTTGTGGCAGTAGCAATGAAAGAAAGCTCACTTACTCTAATGACTAAACACAAGTAAGTCTGAGATGGTTTAAGAGAAGCTTTCCATGCCACACAATTAAGTTGGCCTCTATTTTCCTTGGCAATGAGAGGCGTTGGCAAAGAGCTGACTTTTGAGAAGCTGGTAAGGAGAGAAGCTAGAATGCAGTGCTAGGGATCAGAGCACTGCAGCACAGTAAACAAGTTCTCACTCAGGTGTTCTTATCTTCCTCTGTTCATCACACGCACCTTTCCCTAGAGCTATAAAGCAATGTACATTTTGTAATAATGAATTTATGTGGTCCAACCACAAAAAAACATGAAAAGATGAAAGACAAGATTATAGAAACTCTAACACGAAGCTAGGAAGATCCACTATGCAATGATAATAAAAAATTTCAACACACTTTAACTCAAAAGAAAAGTTCATGCAGATGACTTGTGCCTAAATCAAACAGCAACACATTCTGAAGAACTTTTTTGAAAACTTCTTAACTATTTAATTTAGAACTATGTGCTAGGCACTATAATGTACATACTAAAATAAACCCCCCTTTTTAATAAGAAAATAAGATTTAAGAGACATTAAGTATCTTGCTGATCCTAAAATTCATTTTTAAAAAGAAAAAAGAAAGTTCAAGAATAGCCAAGGCATTTTTGAAACGGGAACTTTCTTCCCTAACAGCTATCAAAAATATACTAGAAAACTATATTACATAAGTCATGTGGTATTGGTCCAGGAACAGACAAATAGCTCAATGGAAAAAAGTCCAGGAAGAGATACAGATATATACAGAGATCCAATATATGATAAAGGTGGCATTTCAAATCTGAAAAAAGTAATGAACTAACAAATAAACAGTGGAAGTGACAGTTCTACTGCTTACTGTGTGACCTTAAGCAAGTTACTTAACTTCTCTGTGCTTCAGTTTCCTCATCTTCAAAAACAAAGATGCTTCTATGCAGTAATTCATTAATAAAACAAATTCAGCACAGCCTGGCATGAAGTGCCTTCTCAATGACACACTAAGCAGAGGGGAGAGGAGGAGCGGAGGGGTAGTGATGTGCTGGTGGAACTTGTGGTGTTGCAGGGTAAGTGTAAAGGAGTAAAATCCAGTGTGTGTCTGACACCAATCACAAAGATAAATTCCTGACTAATTAAAGGGCTAAATTTAAAATGCTTACACATTTTAGGAGAGAACAAAGAAAACATGTTTTTTAACCTTAGGGTTGAAAAGGGCTAATTAAGATACAAAGCAGCAGAAGAAAAATATTGACAAATCTCATTGTATCAAAACTTAAAATCTTTGTACAATAAGAGAAAGGGAGAAAGTATTTTCAACACACATAACAGATAAAGGATAAATACCCAATGTATACCAGTAACTCTTACAAAGCCGACAAAATAATAGAAATATGCAGAGCTGCTCAACTTCACTAGAGACTGAGAATATGAAAATTAAAATGAGATATTTTCATAATCAGATGGGCAAAATTTTAAGAGACTGATACTATCAAGTATTGGCAATCAGGTGGGAAACAGAACATCTCATAATCTGGTGGGAGCATAAATCGATATGACCTTTGGATGAGTGACTTGGCAGTTTAAATTTTGAACATGTCAAAAATAAATAAATAGATAGATAGATAAATAAATAAATAAATACACAGATTTTGAATATGTCTCCCCTTCACCCGAGCCTTTCCTCTCGGGTACCTAACCTTGAAAAATACACATATACATGAGGAACATGTACAGGGCATGTTTACAGTTGGTATGGATCTGTTATATTTAATTACAGTAAATTTATAACAAGAAATGCTATGAGTAAATTTTTTAAAAAGATGAGTGGTTGGGCCGGCCCGTGGCTCACTCGGGAGAGTGTGGTGCTGATAAAAAGATGAGTGGTTCTAAATGAGTGGTTCTCAACCCTCCCTACACATCAGAATCACCTGAGCTTCTACACAGTTACAGTTCCAGGGCCCCAGCGCCAGAGAGTCTGATATACTTGGTCTGAGAAGAGGAAAGGTGAGGGTAATTTTGAATAGCTTCCAGGTGGTACTAACAGGAAGTCAGAAATGCAAACTAGGAATTTATCTGTACTGATGTGGAAAGTTCTCCAAGACATTAAGTTAAAAACCACATGCCAAATGTATGGTGTGATACTATTTTGTGCTTTTAAAAAACCATTTATATATACATGCTCATAAAAGAGTCTAGAACAATACACACCAAGCTGATGGCAATGTTTCCTTCTCAGAAAGCAGGGTCGGGGGCTAGGGGGTGTTGGTACAGATCTAAGGAGATATGGATTCACCTAGATTGCTTAAATTCATCTGAGAACATATTCATCTACTTACATTATCAAAAATAAAGAATGAATTTTTTAAACTTAGCATAAACTATCAAAATGCTACTTACTCCAAAATTTAATAAGAAAAGGTAATTAAATCATGGTATAATTGAGACCTCCTGATTTAATTAAGCAACTAACATTATATTTATTTATGCTCCAATTCCATGCTTAAATTTTTTTATTGAAATCAACTAAGTGGATCAAATTTCAAAATCTTAAAAATCAAATTTTACTTGATTGAAAGAGATAAAAACTGCTCTCCTAAGTGCTCTGTGAAGCTGAAGGGCCCTGCCCATTGTCCTAGTAATATATAACTGACAAGGTCAGAGCCGGGATACTCCATGCTCACCCAGCCTACATGGCTCCCCTCAGCTGACCCTATGCCCTGTATTAGGAGTTACCACTCCCAGTAGAATTTTCAAATGAAATAACTCAATGATTTAAGAAAAAAGAGATTCATTTTTATAAATGAGATAAGGAAGAAAACCGGGAAAAAAGGGAATGGCAAAGGAAGATTGGCTTATACTTTGAGGCACGTGCCAGTCAATCCTCTAAGTCCCCACGCCAGGGTCTGGCAGAGACAGCGCTGCCTTCCCCATATCCATGCACTTCTCCTTCTTCACTAACAGAAGCCCTATTTCAATGGGAGACCACAGGTGCCAGGCTTTAAAAACACAGTTCCCAGCCTCCACTACAGATGGGGTGGCCAGGTGACATGGTCCCATGCAGAAGGAAAGCCTGCTAAAGAGCAACAGACTTGACTGGCCTGTCCCTTTTACTCCTTCACTTTTATCTTTGCCCTCCCTTCCTTCCTGCCCAGAACATGGATGTCACAGCTGTCAGTACAACAGCCATCTTGTATGATGAGAGGAAGGATCGTGCCTAAGAATGCTGGAGCAAAATGACAGAACCTGGAGCCCTGTCCCTACCGTAGCATTACAGCACCAGCTCTGGACTGCCTCACCTCTTTGCTTCTGGTTACATGAGAGAAAACAATAAAGCTTCTATTAGTTGGGCTTTCCATTTACTGAGCCAAACCTAAACCTTAGCTAATACAGAGGGATAATTCTATATAAAGCAAGTGGAGACTGCACCAGAATAAGGAATACTATACAGCAGGGACTGGTAACCTATGGCCTGCAGAGGGGCAAATCCAGCCACGAGCATTCTTTTAACATTGTCTATAGTTGCTTTTATGCTACCACAGCTGAGTCGAGTGGCTGCAATAGAGACCATCTGGCCCACCAAGCTGGACATATTTACTATCTGGCCTTTTACAGAAAATATTCGCTAAGCCCTACTACAGGGGGTCCAGTCATATCTGTAGCAGCACCAGGAGGTAAGAGTATTCCCTGAAGACCTCCAGTAGCATTTGCCTACCCCCAAACAACCAAAAAACCCATTGCTCACCAGCTGGGGTAAAGAATCCCGGTACTTATTATTTAATTGGTTCACAAAGCATCGGATGATCCAGTAGCAGTCGACACTATCCTCCACCATTTCTTCCATGGCTTTAGCAATGGCAAGAAATACTTCATCATCTGGCTCCTGAAAGATTAATAATAAATCTCAAGAGGGAGGCAGTAGAAGAGCAAAATACATATTTCTTTAATAAAAACCAACACCTTGCCCCCTAAATTTTGAAGAGGCTGCATTAATAAATCAAAGTAGGATAAAAAAGCACAGATTCCATCACTAAAGAAAAGAGACGAGTAACAACAGAAGTCTATTTAAATTAATGTTGCCTGCCAATGACTAGGTTTCAGGCTGAGCATGCAGAGATTCTCCAGCTTCTAACATTAAACCTATCGTGGAGTCAACATTAATCATAAGCAAGGCACTGACTCCACCCCAAGATATTCTCAGCGCTAAGTGAGAATTTCTTTCAAAAGGACATGACAAACAGCACAAACAATACTTGGAGACATTTATCAATACAGTAATTCGCAAATATTGGAGGACTCCAAAAAAGATTAATAAAATGCTTGCTTATTTCAAAGCACTCATGCATCCCTTTAGACTTTTGTTCTATCTTCAAGCACCTAATATGTTAAAATGACCCTAGAATCAGAAGAAGCTTAGGAATCAAAAGAATGGCATTTCTCAGACCTTGCATCAATACTCAAAATATGAAAGTAAACAAGTAAATTTCAATAGAGAAAACTTTTTGAAAATCTACTTTGTTTTCAAACACCATATCATACACAAAAAGCTTTACATTTTTATCTAGGATTTAATATCCAAAGGATTTTAATGTTAAAAAGAAACTAAGAAGTATCTTTCCAGACTTCTGGTCAAGATGGCAGAATAGACGGTCCCCAGTGTCACTCTCTCCCACAAATCAACGAATTTACAACTATAAAAATGTAACATCAGCCAAGCTGGGGCTGCTGGAGCTGACATGAAGAGGAGGAGAAACCTATGGAACTCATGAAGGTGGGAGAAACCACAAAGAGAGATAGAAAAAACTGCTCTCAGCATTTTGGGCCGTGGCCACTCTAATGCTGGAGCGCATGGAGCAGGAGCCGGCAGAAGCCACAGCTGTGCCCTTTAGATGGAATCACTTGGCGGCGGAAGGTGAGAAGAGGACTTTGGTGGCCCCCAGGACAGCAAGACCACTAACAGGGTTCCCATGGACCCACACAGGAGCGAGGAGCCAGAACAGCTGAAAAAGGAGAGCCACTCAGAGGCCGGTGAGTCATCGCAAGGGACTGGTGCACAGCCCATCCCATGGGAAGTGTTTGGAGCATGGATGGTTGGGAAGACAGGCCCACCAGGAGAAAACTGGGACACAGCAAGGACAGCCAATCCAGCCCCCAATCAGCACAGGACCACTCAGAGGAGACTGGTTGGGAATGCAGAATTGCATGGGGTGCAGTTTGATGAAAAAACTCAGGCCCACATCAAAGTTTCTACACAACCCAGGTGCACTGAGTATCTAGAGAGCCAGAAATACCTATAAAGTCAACCATTAAACCCTGAGCTGCACAAAAAGCCCTCCCTAGGGAAACAGCAGCACAGCAGCAATTTACCTCAACCACACAGCTCAAGTACTGGTTCCCACAGGAAGTTCCCCTGTTTTAGTAGTAAACAAAGGACAAAAACTTAGTTCTGGCCCAGGCACACCATGAATGCCTTGAGGCCCACCGGGGACATGAGGCATGAAGCCAAGGGCAGGACCCCTGCCCACAACCACTCACACCACCAGCACCTTGGGGCCCCACCCAGGAACCCGAGGATTGGAGCCAAGGACCAGATCTTACTCCCATATACAGGCACACCACCAATGCCTAGGGTCCCGCCCAGGGACCCGGGGCTAGCAGCCAGGGACCGGACCCCCTTCCCACAACCAGGCACACCATGCCAGCACCTCAGGGCCCACCCAGGGACCCAAGGCCCCGAGGCACAGAGAAGGGGACCAAACCTCCCTCCCACAACCAGGCACACCATGCCAGCACCTCAGGGCCCGCCCAGGTACCTAGGGCATGGAAAAGGGGACCGGACCCCCCTCCCACAACCAGGCTCACCACGCCAGCACCCTCGGGCCTGCCCAGGGACCCAGGATAAGGAGTTGGAACTGGACCCACCCTCCCACAACGAGGCACCCCGCACCAGCACTTCAGGCCTGACCTGGGGCATGGAGAAGAGGACCGGACCCCCCCTCCCACAACCAGGCACACTGTGCCAGCACCTTGGAGCCTGCTCTGGGACCCAGGGCATGGAGAAGGGAAACAGACCCCCCTCCCACAACCAGGCACCGTGTGCCAGCACCTCAGGTACTGCCCAGAGAACCGAGGAATGGAGAATGGAACCGGACCCCCCTCCCACAATCAGGCACACCATGCCAGAGCCTCAGGGCCTGCCCAGGGACCTGAGACATGGAGAAGGGGACCAGACCCCCCCTCCCACAACCAGGCTCACCACGCCAGCACCTCGGGGCCTGCCCAGGGACCCAGGATAAGGAGTTGGGACTGAACCCACCCTCCCACAACGAGGCATGCCAGGATAGCACATCAGGGCCCACCCAGAGGCCCAAAGCATGGAGAAGGGGACCAAACCTCCCTCCCATGACCAGGCACACCTCGCCAGCGCCTCGGGTCCTGACCGGGGACCCAGGGAATGTAGAAGGGGACCAGACCCCCCTCCCACAACCAGGCATACCGTGCCAGCACCTCAGGGCCTGCCCTGGGACCCAGGGTACGGAGAAGAGGACCAGATTCCACCTCCTACCACCAGGCACACAGCACCAGTGCCTTGGGGCCTGCCATGGACCCGAGGCATGGAGAAGGCGACAGTAACCCCCTCCCACAACCAGGCACACTGTGCCAGCGCCTTGGGGCGTGCCTAGGGACCCAGAGTAAGGAGCTGGGGACTGGACCCTCCTCCCACAACCAGGCACACCATGCCAGCACCTCAGGACCCACTTGGGGACCCGGGGTATGGAATCAGGGATCGGACACTCTCCACAACCAGGCACACTGCCAGCACCACGGAGCAGACCAAAAATATCCCCTCCATGTGGGTGGCCCACCACAGCCACCACAATAACCATGGCTGCTGTGAAGGCGGCTAGATGCCACAACCACCATGCAGATGGTCCACCAGCCACTGGAGTGAGTTGACACAAGGAGAGTCACCAGCAGAGATAAAGGAGGATGTCTGTCTCCACAGAGCCCATTTCATAGTGACGGAAGAGACATCTGCTCTATGATAGTATTGGGGGACCTGATCACGCCCCTCAGCATTGGACCAATCATTTGGGCAGCAAATCAACAGAGTAACCATTACTCTTTCAGAGGGAGAGAAGAAATCTAGAGTGATTGGGGGGAAGGGGGAGAGGAAGAGGGATGGTGCGGGACTGAACAAGGGGCATAAAGAATAATTACAATGTGTAACAATATATATGCTAGTAATATTGATTTGATCAACATATATCAATGTTGAACCCCAAAATTATGTATACGCAATTTTGATTCAATTAAAAAAAAAAAAAAAACAGAAACAAAAAGTATCTTTCCATCCCCCTAAAGAGTTCCAGGTGAAATCAAAATTCCCATTTTAATAAAAGCATTTCACTCTTAGACCTTCTTACAATTTGTTAATATTCCATAAAATGTCAAGAATAATGGAGTTAAAATAATAAAAAATAAATTTATCTAGTCATTTTATTAATGTATCAGAGAAGGATAGAAAAGAAAAAAGAAAAGGGAAATGAGAGTCTCCTTTTCTTGGACTCCCATCTAGTCCTGGACACTGTTAGGTGCCCCCAAATGTGACATGTAACTGACTGCTTCTGACCATGCTGACAGGTTAAAGGAGGAGAGGACCAGCGTCCTTCAGCTGACCACATTCCTGGCCCTGTGCCGAACACTGTCATACACTCTTACTAACAGAAAAAAAAAAATGAGACTGAGTGGAGAGGCATGGGGTGGCAGAGTCCAAAACAAACACTCAAACAGCATGTCTGCCCACGACTACAGTAAAAGGATCTGGGCTCGGAGCATGGACCAGCTGAGCAGGGTGAGGTGGAAACTATCACCTATCATTTAGATTTCTTGAACTAATAGACTGTCTAACCCAACTTAATATGTAACATAAGAACTTGTGTAGGGGCCGACTCCGTGGCGCACTCGGGAGAGTGCGGCGCTGGGAGCACCCGCCGCAGGTTCGGATCCTACATAAGGATGGCCGGTGCGGCCGGTCACAAAAAGACAAAAAAAAAAAAAAAAAAAAAGAACTTATGTAGTACTATCAACTTCATTTTGCCAATGATAAGTGAAATTTCAAGGAGATCGTTAAAGAGTTCCAATTGTTTTTTAGGGACCTTCTCTCTCAATAAACTAATAAAAGTGGATAACCTTTCTTAGCTCTAAGGCTTGTCCATGGATACCATATCATTAACTTCAAAGAATAAGTCAAAGCCCAATCTGCAATAAAAATAAGTAAATTTGCAGACTAGCAAAGCTTGCAAGCAAATCCCTGTTTAAACAATTCACTCTGTTTCAGCCAAACAAATAAAATCTTTTTAAAAAATCCCTGGAGAGAATTGCAATAAAATAACCAAAGCCCGAGAGCTATAATTATTCCTTTGCCTGCTCTCTTCTTCTTCTGTCTTTTTCCCCTTTACAAACAAGAAGAAGCCCAAGTGACTAGAGTTAAGGAATTGGTTACTGATGAAGTTTAGAAAGCAGCGTGGGGCCTATGGGTCTGAGGCTGAGGAGGTAGTGAAGACCAAGGAGGAGGCTGAGGAGAGGTCAGGGCCGAGGAGGGTGCTGACCACAAAACCCGTGAGGCCAAGGCTAAAGAGACAGGCCTGCAGGTCAGAGCTAGAGGTGGCTGGCAGTGCAGGTTACATACATAAATTGAGAATAACGGAAGCCTTTTCATATTTGCAACTGTCAGAGAAGGGAGCTGCAAATATAGAAAGTTGAGGCCAGAATGAACTTGTGATATTGGATTGGAATTGAAAGTATGAGTGTGAGCTCAGGGTTTTTAGTATATAGCGATAAATAAAGATATAAAAAGATGTAGATGTGTGAGCGTGTGTGTGAATGTGTGTATACATACCTCTACTTCCTAGCTCTGTCTGGTGAGAGGGGCTAAAGCAATGACAGCCCAGGAACAATGAGCATATCTCACGCCCTGTTCTTGGTTTCTAAAAACCACACTCCATTCCAAAAAGAAATGATTGATTTCAGGGCTGCAGCACAGAAGTACAAGATGAGCCTGGAGCATCTCATTGTGCCAGAAACTCAGGAAACAGTCAAAATGATGGGGGCTTGTCAAAAAGACACAGGTGTAGCTGGAAAGGTCTCCCACTGGCAAAATCTGGGACAATCTGAATATCAAAAGAAATTATGGTAGTAATGGATTATAGGCCTTTGAATAAAAAAGGAATCCATAAATTCATACTGATATAAACAGGTGAGAGAGAAAAAAACCTCTTCCTTACAGAAGAATGCCAACTAATAAATGCAAAAGGAATGAAGGAATTAGAAAATTACCATTTGGCAACCGGCACAGTAAAAAACAATTCAGGAAAGAATCATTAGTGGATGGATATTTGCAAGTCTCGACATACCTCTTCATAAGTTATCTATTAATTACAAAGGTGAAAAATAGAAACCTTACTGTGGAGAAACCTGCCAGACACCACCAACCAAGTGATCAAAGTTAGCAGCAACAGTTACTGAGTATCATATTTCTGTGGTATTCTTGCCAAAAATGCACAACCAGATCTCAATCACGAGGAACTATCAGACAAACCCAAACTGAGAAATGCTCTACTGGCCAGCGCTCTTCAAAAGTGTCAAGGTCATGAAAGACAAAGAAAGACTGAAGAACCATTCCAGATTTAAAAAGACTGAGACATAGCCACTAAATGTAATGTGTGATCTGAGACTGGATCCTGGATCAGAAGAAGGACATCAGTGGGAAAATCAGCAAAATTTCAATAAGGTCTGTAGATTAGTTCTTAGAACTGTATCAATGCTTATTTTCTGGTTTTGAACATTATACTATGGTTATGTAAGATGTAACATTTGAGGATGCTGGGTGAAGGTATATGAGAGTGCTTATGATTTTTGCATTTTTTGCAACTTTTTTTATGTCCAAAATTATTTAAAAATGAAAAGTTGAAACATAAAAAATTCTAAATCATCAACAAATGGTAAAACTCATGGGTTAAAGTTTAATAAGAAATAGGATATTTACATAGTATTTTTAAAGTGTCTCCCCACAAAAGGAAACAGTGATTACAAAGGGAAAAATAGTAACTTTCCAGTGGAAAATCCCAACAGGCACCACCTTCACCAAGTGATCAAAGTGAACATTACCTCTCATGGAACAAATCCTCACCATGTGCCTCCTGATATGATTCACTGAGAAGGCCACTGCACCACCTACGTGGTATTCTCTGCCCAAAATGAATAACCTGGATCTAATTAGGAGGAAGCACCAGACAAACCTAAATTGTGGGGCTTTCTACAAAATAACCTACCTATACCACTTAATAATGTCAAAGACATGAAAGATAAGACACAGGAACTGTCCCAGATCAATGGAGACTAAAGTAACATAAACTCAATGCAATACATAATCCAGGATCAAATCCTCAACCACAACTTTTGTTTATTTATGATAAAGGGCATTATTGGGACAACTGGTCAAATTTGAATGGTGTCTGTAGATTATATGTCAATATTGTATCAATGTTAACTTCTTGGTTTTAAGACAGCTTTACTGAGGTGTTATCTACAGGGGTGAGCTTGTCTTCAGGAAGTATATGCTGAAAGAATCTGAGGAAATGGGGCATCACATCTGTACCTTATTTTCAAACGGTTTAGAAAAAAATGGGTACAAATACAGGCAAAATGACAAACAATATAAAATGTTAACAACTGAGGAATCTGGGTGAAGAGTATAAGGGAATTCTTCGTAGGATTCTTGCAACTTTTCTACAAATTTAAAATTTCTTCAAAATAAAATGTATTAAGAAAAAAAATAAAAAATAAGGTAGATTGGGTCAGAATGTGCAGGGCCATGGATGCAAGGTAGAGATGTGTTGCTTTTATTCTATTAATGAAACCCCTCCACCAACCAGCCAGGTGCAAAAAACAAAAACAGAAACAATAAAACTCTTGAGGCCCACTGAAACTTTCTAAGGCAAAACAGAATGCAACCAAAGGCTGGCAAGATAGGACAGTCAAGAGTTGAGCTAAGTGTCCAGCCAAAGCAACCACTAACCAGCGGAAAAGAGGGACTTCGAGGCAACTTCCCGGACTCCAGCTGATACATGCGGAGATAGACTTCAACCTGGGGTGTGACGTCACTGACAAAGCGAACGACTTTCAGGGCATGAAGGACATCACAATACTGCTCCTTGCGATACATCATCACCTGGGCATGCGACTCATGGTGTGGAGGCAGGATCCCTAAAGAAAAAAAAAAGGGCAAAATACTGAGACACCAATCTGAATCCCTTCTCTATTAAAGAGAATCCTGTGAGAAGAAGCGCACCGCAATTAGACTAGAATTCACACATATATTTAATTACCATACGTTCTCTTTTAGAAATTCTCACTATAAATAATCCTAAATGTTAAATACTATCAATATTTGAACGGTGATGCATCACTGATATTAAAGGAAAATGAAATGGTATCACGAAAGCCCTTGAATAAGTGTACCACATTAATTCAAGATCATAACCACATCAATTATAATAATTTAACTCAATTCATGGCTGTCAGCCTCGGGGCACCGTTAGCTCCTAAAGGCCTCTCTCTAGCCCTTACACTTGGCCCTATACATCTCAGAACCAGTAACAGCTCATCAAACGCTTCTCTTCTCCAACAGATAAAACTTGCTCACAAAGTATCCTACCTTCAGGGCCGCAGAAATCCTGATCTTCATTGACGACATCACATTTCTGTGACATTTTATGCTCACTAACCCATTTAAATTTAGTACCTACTCATTAGGCTTTGGAGCAAGAACTACATCTTTCTTTAC
Source organism: Cynocephalus volans (assembly GCF_027409185.1). Classification (NCBI taxonomy): domain Eukaryota; kingdom Metazoa; phylum Chordata; class Mammalia; order Dermoptera; family Cynocephalidae; genus Cynocephalus; species Cynocephalus volans. The sequence continues at coordinate 26,470,986 of NC_084464.1, forward strand.
AAACAAATAGCATCGAGAAAACAGAAAGTGGAAAAAACATAGTTCTATGAAAACAGTTCTAGTCTCAGATCTGATAACACCAAATCTCTCACAAATGTGTTAGTCTCTCTGGGCCCTTGTTTCCACATCTGTCAGAGCCAGGAAATGGGATAGATAAGCATCTCACTAAATGTTCTGGACAGAATGCTAGCTCCAAGAGTGTTCATGAGAAAACGGGAACCATGATTTGACTGGTGATGAATCATTGATTTGGGAAACGGTGACAATGAATTTTCAAGGCTCTAAGTTTTGCTATAAAGACAAACATTTTACTTTATTTACTCCCGCCTCATTAAACTTAACAAGCTATACAGAAACACAGATTCTGACGTCAAGCTTCCTAAATTTGAATTCTAGCTCTATAATTAACTGGCTGGATGACCTTCAGCAATTTACTTAATCTCCCTATGCCATCTGAAAAAAATAGAAATAATAATGCCTAATCTCATACAGTTGTGACAAATAAATAAATAAATATACATAAAGCACTAAGTAGAGTACCTGGTATGCACTAAACTAATATAAACCTTAGCTAGTACATTTGACTATCAATCACTCTTTGATAAAAAACACCAAACTAAAATTGTCACCACTTCTCTACGCTGTAACTCCATGGTGGCCTACAAGACAAGGATGGCTTGTATTCCCTTGCTGCCCCCACATTATGTAATCAGACTTACGACTTCAGGTTTTGCAAGTCCTGAAGGTATATTATGTTTTGTAAAGAATACGAGGTCCATAATCTATCCTACCTTCAAATGATTCTACAGACCTGAGCTCAAATCCTAGCTCTGCCACTTACAGGCTATGAGGCCTCAGGCAAGTTATTGAGCCTTGCAGAGTCTTTTTCCCCATCTGTAAAACTAAGATATAGATACCTACCTCACAGGGGAATTCTGAGATTACTCTATATAATTTATGCAAACTACTCAGCCTAGTGACAGGCACACAGGAATGCCCAATAAATAGCAATAACAATTCATATTCCTCATAGAGTTCCATCCTCACCATTATCTTACAACTGACAACCTTAAAAAAAAATTTTTTTTTTTTGAACAAAGAAAAGGAGGGTGGCAATGAATGGCTATTATATGCTTTGGGAGGCTCAACAATGATGAGGGTAAAATTCTTGCACTTAAAAGGGATGCTGCCAGTTACCTGTGGCATGTAATTCACTTTTTCTCCCACAGAAACTATGTAAGACCAGTTTCCTCATTCAGCCACTCATCAGTGGAATTTATTCTTTCACACTCCTAGGGAGCTAAAACTCTCCAATTCCTTTTTGACTCCAATAGCACTCATTAGGAAGTTATACCTCTGCAGCTGAGAATCACAGAATCTAACAAATTTAGAGCTAAAACTCAGGAGTAATTTAACTCAATCTCCTCATTTTACAGATGCAAAAAATGAGACCCAAGGGGGTCTTCCTCCAGGTTACCAGCTAACAGCAAAGCCTAGACCAGTTCACTCTTCTCACAGTCCAGAGCTCTTCCCACACCTCATCTTGGCAACATACATTACTTTCTCTTTTTTCATTAATACTGAAATTCCTAGAGTAACACTTAATGCACTGCTGCTGAAGTCACCTTCTTAAAAGCTTTTATAGTGAACAGTAATTAAGTCTCCTGAAAAAGATCCAATATTCAGTAAAGCTCCTAAACAAACCCTCCTTTTTCTGACTGATAACAAATGATCCCATAATTCAATATTTTTAAAGATAAATCTTCCAACTCATGGTCTCATACCTAGAAGCACCTTCCATACCAATGCACGGTACATGGATGGGAGAGGGAACCTCTGACTAAAAGTACAAAGTTTCTCAATATCTAAAAGAAGAAAAAAAAAAAGTTAGCTTTTTATGCTGATCATGGTATGTAAAAGTGCATTTCATTTTTAAAATTGAAAGTATAGTTATGACATTTCTACAGGAAAGTCACCACATGATCAGCAATTTTAGGAAAGGTAATACTGGTCTGATTTCTAGACCCAGTCTTCTGCCAACTAAGCTATTTAAAAATAATCGGCATTTTACAGCATAGGAGATGCATTCTGCATATATTTCTACATTCCCTGTAACATTAGCAGTAGTTACTAGTTATAGAATTTATGTCATTTAATCCACATTGCAAACCTGGTAGGTAGTTATTGGTCTAAAGATACAAAAACTGAAGCACAAAGCAGTTAAGTGAAAACGGGGGGAAATCCCCATTTTCCAATAATTTAATTATTAATTAATTTAATTATTAATTAATTTAATAATTAAAATTAATTTATACTTAACCACCCTAGCCCTCAATTCCTCTACTTATCAAATGACAATAATAATACCAGACATACTTAAAGCATGGACAGTACAGTGAGGATCAAAGATCAGGTAAGAAATGTTTTGAAAATTTAAAAGCACTCTACAAAAATAAAGTATTATGTTTAATTATGGTTCAGTTTACTCTCCTTTGGTTAACAACAGACCTTATTATGACTGGTTTAAAATAAACTAAAATCTCAAAATACAATGCAGTCTTAGTAATTCCATTAAAAAGAAAATGACCAGGGGCTGGTGAGTTAGCTCAGTTGGTTAGAGTGCAGCCTTATAATACCAAAGTCACGTGTTCAGATCCTCATACTGGCCAGCTGCCAGAAAAAAAAAAAAAAGTTGAATTAAAAGTGGAATTAAGGTGTTACAAAACTAGGAAAATTGAATGGCCTCTAAGAAAAAACAAAAAAATCATGGCCAGAGTTGTTGCAAATTTACCCAGAAGCTGTGATGACACATCTAGACACTGAGAAAAGAAAATATACAGGTTTAATAAAAGAAAAAATATTATTGTCTTCTTTTAGAAACCTTTGACTTTCAGTTAAATATAAACTTGAAACATCTATAACTTTACTCAAAATATTCTATTCTGCTGCCATCACATCACTAAAATATATAGCAAATAACAAACACCTCTGAATATCATTTAAAGCAATAACTACTTCAGAACATCTGGGATGACTGAGAACCACTGTTAGCTGAATTAAACTTATAAAACCCACCCAGACGGTCATCTTTTAGGAGAATTTCTAATGATTTCTTTTCTTCAACTCCACGAAACCCCACTTTTTCATAATACACTGAACGAAAGTTTCTCTGAGAGTCCTCAGTCATGTTTCATTCTTGGAGTGGGGTGGGGGGAGAGATGTAGGAGGAAAAAAAGTTAACCTAGAAACAAAAGAACAATTATTAAAAAAATTTTCAATGATTTTCAATAAATCTGATACACTGATAAACAACCTGACCTTGTATAGGACTCAATATTCAATCTTTCCTTTTTCACCACTTTAACACCACCTCATCTATCCACCTTGGCCAAAAAACAAGTCAAAAGTCCTCTGAGCAACTAAAAGAGATGGCACAAGGTTTATGCACTAGAGCTCCTACTTAGGTATGAGAGCATAATGGGATATTCTGTAGCCATCATCAAAGCGCAAATAAAAAAGTTACAGAAATGGAAAGCCAGGCAAGATATGTTATGCAAGAGGGGTTACCAAACAGTATACACTATGATTCGGTTTTTGTTTTCACAAAAGTGTACACTAAAAAAGTTAAGACTATATTCCCAAATGTCAGCGATGGTTATCTTTATGTAGTAGGAGTCTACATTATTTTAACCTTCTTTCTTTTGCTTGACTGTGTTTTCTAAAATGGGCATTTTGTAAAATGAAAATTTAAGTTATATAAAAGTAAAAAGCCACAAGTTCCTTCCTTATTTTTCTTTTACTTTTTAAACATAATTCTATCAAAGGTAGTTATCAAAATTCAAAACCCACGACAGATAAATGGCATTAAATTATAACCAGAAGGTAAAGATGCGGGTTGATGAATGACAGCACAGAGTGGGAGACAAAAATGACTTAAAATCTGGTATGAGAACTCAAAAAACTCAGTGGTCTCGGGTTCTTCCACAGTAACCGTCATAATGTTGAGGGTAAATCATCAAGAAAAGATCAGACGAGGCTGGCATTTCAAGAACAAAAAAGACGTAATGCATTTTCCAAAAAGTATTGCACTGTCTCACCCAAAGGCTTAAAGTGTTAAGTGCAAAAAAGAGTAAATCCTCAGGAATTAAAAATCCTGAGACCCACCAATGGCCAGGGGAGGGTTTCTTTCTTTTTGAAAAGATAGCCATCTGAACTGATTCGGTTACCGGAAAGATTAGGATTATTTTAGGAAAAGAAATTCTAACGGGTTCTGAGCTCTCAGGACCAGGTGTTTAAAAAAAAAAAAATCCGAAGTATCAAAACGCAAAATGAATTTGCAGATTTATTTTTAAAAAGTATCCAAACCGCTGCACGGCGATATGGTCCCTGTCGCCTGAAGACACCCACTCTTGGATTGCACTAAAATGGCAAAGGCATCTTCTTGGAGGAAATACTATAAATTAAACCTCCCGCCCATGGTCGTCCACCTGACGGAGAGAGGAAAAACACCCTGGTCCAAGACCCCAGGTCCCCACTCGCCCTATTATGTACGCTTCACCTCCAGGAGCGGGAGCACACCCGGGTTGAGACTAAGCGGTCCAGGGGAGGCAGCGGAAACCACGCCGGGTGCGCTGACTGACCGGAGGATGGGCGAGCTGGCGCTGTTGGGCCGCCCAGGGCTAAAGGGCCAGCGCGCGAGGGACGGGTTCACGGGGCGGAGGGAAGCCGCGAAGCACCCGAGCGCGTCGGGGTGGCCTGGGAGCCAAAATCCCGTCGACGCCGCCGACGCCGGACGTGACGTCACTCCGGCGGGGGGGGGGGTGACTGGCGTGCGCATGCGCAGAGGACTGCGCAGGCCCTCTACCCACATTGGGTTGTTAACTCCTTGGGCGCTGA